>NC_090581.1:0-335565 GCF_017918235.1 Porcisia hertigi | reverse complement strand
CCGCTCCCCCTAACCACCACCACCCCCCGTCGCTGCACCGGTGATGTTGTATCCGGTCCTCGCCCCCGCCCCCGCCCCACCCCCCTTTTTCTGGGCAGGTGAACAGCAGAGCTTGTCAACGCGTCATGGGTGATGCCAGCGCACCCTAGCGTCTGTGGCCTGGAGATTTCGTAGCCCTCCTCCATGACCACGTCGACCCACTCTCCTGAAGATGCCCCTCGCTCTCAGTCCCCGGTGGTACCGAAAAAATGGCCCCTCACCAGCACCATCGGATAAAACAGATGTATAAATAGACAGGAATGAAAAAAGAATCCGTTTATCCGCGAGAACAGACGCCTCGGACTTGCCTGCGTGCGTCAGTATGCGAAGGGGGGGGGGGAGCACGTACATGTTGCAGCACGGGTGTGATGCTGGGCGGGAGAGTGGTGGAAAAAGGGATCACCTGAGCCATGCAGCACACTTGGACTGAGAGAACAGACCGTTATTCCTTCATGGGTGCCCATGCCCATCGGCACAGCCTCGGGAAATGAGGCTAAGCGGCTTTCTGTCTGATCTCCTCATGGACCCCTTGTATAAATTTTTCTTTCCTTGACGCCAGTGGGGAAGAGGTGGAGGCCCTTGCTGAACGTCAATGCACCTGTTTGCGCATATCACAGCCGTCAGAAACACACACACACACACATATATATATATATATTTATATATCCAGTAATACACGCGCGCACCACCAAAGTCACCACATTGATTCTTCTCTCATCTGCAGTCTTGCGAGTCGATGATCACTCCGCTGTCATCACGGAGGTGGGTTTTTCTGGCCAAAAGAAGGAAGCCCGCTTCGCGACCGCCTGCTGCTCCACAAATATGGTGAGCTCTCGCACCGCCTGCAGGAGGTGCGTTGCGTGTTCGTTGTTCAGTAGGTGTGCGATTCGATTGCGCTCCACCCGCTCCATAGACCGGCGCATGTGCACCTCACCACCAGAGAACAGCCCCAGCTTCCAGTTTGCTGTACCCATCGTCATGTCCACGTAGTCCTGCCGCACCGCCATGAAGTTACGCTCCTGCTGCAGGTGGCGTACCACCATGGTGTGCAGATTCTTTCGGAGATCGAGTGGGATAATAAAATTCTCTGTGGTGGTCGATAGCGACGACAGTCTAAGGGAGGTCTCGTAGTCGCTGCAGACATACGAAAGCAGCTCCAGCGCATCGCGCCGGGTACGGGCCAGCGCCCGCCACCTGTCCACCTCGTCAGCAATCGCGCGACCCTGCAAGAGTCGAACGTCAGCCGGCAGCGCATTCTGAATGGCACGATAGACGACAGGTGACCAGCCTCGCTGAGTCGGTACAAGTGACCCTTCTCGAGGCACGGCAGTCGACGATACATGGCCGCGATCGCCGTGCTGGTGCGGATCGAGACTGTGCTGCCAGAGCAGCGCGATTAGATACCAGAGTGCACGCAGAAGATCGAAAAGATGCCGCTGCTCCTCCGGCACCCTGGGCGCTTCGGCACCAGCGGTTGGCACGCTGTCTGTCGTCTCGTTTTGCGACACTGTCTCCAGCTCCGCCTTGAGTTGGGCAAGAAGCTCGAACTCGCGATCGAGCGCCGTCATCTCCGGTACCCCCGTCGCGCGCGCGGCCACAGGACTTCGTCCCAAGTTGTGAGTCGAGAGGTAATCGCGCAGCGCCCCTGGAATCGGGAAAACAGACGACGCAGCCACCGATACACTCCGCTCAAGGCTTGAATTAGCGGGAGGCCTGACTGTCTCCCGACGCGACGCGACGGGTACGGGAATCTTGATTGAGGCTCGCTCCGCAAGCCAAGAGTGTTCCAACTGAGTGAGACACATCTGCAGCACTGCAACGCCCATCTCACGCTGGGCCAAAACGGCGTCATCGTCCTTCAACGATGGCGCTACAGGCGCGTTGAGGGAGGTGCTCAGCACTGCGCTGGCACACACAGACGGCGTCGCATTAGGCATCACACTCGCTTGGGAACAAGACGGGCCAGTAGAAGGGGTGGACTCATCCTCGCCCGGGTTCGACTCCGGGACCATATTCTCCCGGCTGCGCTTTGGGCCACTCACAATGTTACAGAGCTCCTTTTCCTGCTGCTGCAGGGCCTGTACGCGCTGCAGAACAGTGGCATACGGATCAGAAGTGGTACAAAGGGATTCTCCGTGAGCACTGCTGCTGCTGCTGCTAGTGGTGGTGGTGGTGGTGGTGGTGGTCACATGTCCTATAGTCGTAGCTGTGGCACTCTTGTCACTTCCTACTAGGTTTTCAGGAAGGGCAGGCGGGTGAGGCAAAGAGTTGATCCCTATAGCCGCAGCCGATGACAGTCCATCGGAGGACACTTGCTGCTGTCGGTGGTGCTCTGTTTTTTTCCTTTTCAGCAGCCCCTGTAGTCCCTCAAAACTCATATTGGCAACGGGTGATATTCCAATAAGAATGAAGAACGATGTTGGCTTGCCTGGGCGTCTCCGTGTGTTTATTCCCCTCTGAAGAAGAACAAGTATGTCTGTGTTTGCGATGTGCAATAGAAAACGCTGTTCGATCACGGCTGCTGCTGTCCTCTCCCTTTTTTTTTCCTTAGCATCACCTTCCCCCCCCCAAAAAAAAAATGAAGAATAGGGGGGAGGGAGAAGAGGGGAGAGGAGGGAAGAGGAGATGAGAATGGGTAAGACACGACTAGTCTCGAGAGACACATACACACATGCAGATGTGAAAGCCGAAGGATATGGCAACAGTTCTGAATGAACATATTGACTGCGCCCCGAATGAGGCGCGAAAGATGAAGAGGGGTGCGAGTTGAAATATCCCCCTATTATTGAAGCGGAAGGGGGGGGGGGGTTGTCACCACCACCACCCCTCCTCCTCCCCCCCCCCTTCCTGTGGTCACCCCCTTCATTGTCACCGTCAGTGGAGCTTAGGTGACGTTGCAATGCTCGTGGGGAGAAGAGGAGTTGAGGAAAGACCTCCACTACAAACAACAGCGCACACAACGTAGAGAGGGACATGAGAAAACGATGCGCAAGGGGGGGGGCAACCGCTCGAGGCCCGCAGAGCCATTACTCATAAAGGCAAAGACCTCACACACACACAGAAGTGCGTATGAAATATGCGATGTGTGTCCCCCCCCACCCCCCACCCCCCTGGGTTCGATTCATTTTTTTGTGGGGTCTTTTTTTGTTTTGGCGGTTGCTCATGGCCCTTTTTCTAGGCTTGTTTACATATTTCGCTATAATGCCAGTAATATTACACATACACATATATACATACATACATATATATATATATATATATCACACATCTACATACATGTGTCTGTCTGCATGTATACATGTATATATATCTATATATATATATATCTGTATGAGAGAGACATTATAGCGGCAGACATAAAAAAACGTAAATAAAATCTCGAGAGAACAAAGCGTAAATATACACATACATATATGTATATATATGTATATGAAATACACACGAGAAACAAAAAGGAAAAAAAGGGGGGGGTCAAGCAAAGGATACGGAAAGGGGGGGGGAGAGGGCAGAGTGGGGTGGGGGGGGGGAGGTCAAGGGATGAACACTCACACGAAATCGCCCCCAACCCCTTCACAAGAAAAAAACAAATTGCAGCCTTTTAACCCACTCGAACACCAGCCGTGCTGCCCTCACCGCTCCCCCACCCACTCATTTCTAGTTTTCCCCCTCGGTGCCCCCTCACCCCCCCCCTCCCTTTCCAACTCACTGACACCGCTGTATGATACATGGAGAGAGCGGATGGACCCTAGCACAATGAAATTGGCAACACAATATGGAAAAACAGAGTACACACTCACATTACACCAGTACACAGGCGCGCACATACACACACACACACACAACGGAGAAGCACGCGTACTCGCTCTCATAGTCCCTCGCCCCCATCCGGTAGTTACTCTTGCGGCCTACCTCAGCGCGACACGTGCCTTGTAGTGCAAGGCACGCGGATACCAAGACGTTGGCGCGTGGTGTGTGTGTGTGTGTGTGAGGTGTGGGGGAAGAGGGGAGGGAAGAGGGGCGGAGGGAGAGGGGGAGGGAGGGGGAGGGGGAGGGAGGGGGGGGAGGGGATAAGTGACGAACGCTACTACACTCTCAACCAAGGTTGCGTGCACCTTCTCAAGGTAAACGCAGAAAGAAGAGATTGGCGGGCATAACCCCTCTCTCCCTTCCCCCTCCCTGTTCGTTGGGTCGATTCTACTAAACAGTTGCATTCGCCTGCGCTCTCCGCGCCCTTATCTTCTCCTTCTCCTTTTCCATCTCAGCCGCCTTGACACGCGCACGGTCGCGCGCTGTCTGGGCGAATTCCTTTGCCACAGGGTTGTACAGCGGATCTTCAATAAACTGCGCGAACAAAGACTGAATGCGCTTCCGCAAGCTCGTCAGAGACGCTTCCCTCCGACCACGATGCAACAGGTCGGCCTCACGATCGATGAGCTCGCACAGCTCCTGTGTGAGCTGCGATCCGGTGTCGAACTCCCGCACCGTCCACTTGACGCGCAGCAGGATGTCTAGTCTGGCAGCTGTCGCTGACGACAACCCAGCAACCGCGCTATTTACCGTAGCTGTCGGAGCAGGCGCAGATCCGGTTGCAGCTGTGTTCGCACACGGTGAAGAGGTCGCAGTGGCCGGTGTATGCACAACGTTCCCTGCTGTGTGTATCGCCGAAGTTGGAGACGACGAGGCGCCAGGGATGCCTTGGGCTGGACTCGACGATGACGCAACCGCCTTTGCCGCCGCTGTAGAACCACTAGAGGTAATGCAGAGTCGATCGTACAGGGCGCGCAGCTCGGCAGCACGCACGGTTTCGGGAGTGTGCACGTGGGCGGCCCCCCACTTCTTGGGGGCGGCCATGCGGTTCAGCGTCTGCAAAAAGCGCTTCTCCTGTCGCGACCTGCCCACCTCTCGACGGCGCTGGTCGAGCTGCTGAAGGAGCTGCAGCTCCGTCTCTGTGAGCGCCAGAAGCGCCGCCCTAATTTGGGCCGGCGACAACGACTGGTTGCGCTGGATACGTGCCGCCTCCTCGCGGCGCCAGTCCCAAATTTCTTGCTTCAGACGCTCGAAATCCGCAGCACTGCGCGGGTCGTCGCGGCGCAACTGCGCAGCATCCTCCACGGCCATCTGCAGGGCCTCCTCACGACGCTGGCGTGCCCCGGCGCGGTGCTGACGCGCTGCTTCAGCCACCTCAAGCTCCGCGCGGATGCGCCGGGCCTTCCACTGGCGATACATCTTCTGAATGATAATTGACATCTCCACGCGCAGCACATGCAGCTCGAGCGCCGTGAAGTACGGCCGCGCCACAACAATGAAGTCGTGCGCTGTATCCAGGTCCAGGTCGATGCGCGGCGTCTGCACGCATGCCTCCCGGTGTGTCTGGCAGCTGCGCGAGATACCGATGGTCTGCGTCTGCCGAGTGCATCTATTTCCTGAAAAGCCCGAGGTCCCCGCGAAGGGGGAATAGTCCAGGTCACGATGATACAGCTGCGTCGAGGCGTGCAGTCGCACTTTCTCGGGATGACGCCTGTCGCGGTACCCACCGAGAAACGGTTTCCCTGTCGCCACGGCACCGTCTTGAAGCACAGTCACAATAGTGAAATTCGGTGACGGTACCACTGCCGATTCACCTTCACCGCTGTCGTCGCCTCCCCCATGTGATCCTGGCAGCTGTTGAGCGTCGTGGAGAAGCTGCAGACGTCGAATCACATCGTCGTAGCTGTACCCCTGGCTACGACCCTCCACAAGGGCCTGGAGTGGAATCTCTAGCTTTTGTGGTCGCACACGGATGCAACGCACAATGTAGTCGTTGGGTCCGAGACCGAAGAGATGTGGTGGCACCGCCATAAGCGACGCTTGTGCCTCCTCACCCTCGCTGTTGCTGTCGTCAGCCCCGGCGCGGCCTGCACCCTCGGCCGAAGGGAATGTCACCGAAATCCAGATGGGTTCAGCACGGTCGTTGACCGTGCTGTCCGCGACATAACCCGTGGCGTCGACGGCACGGCTAGAGCTCGCCACGGCACTCGTGACATCACAATCCAAAAAAAGTGTTTCCATGAAGCGCACACGTTTGTGTCGGTGGAAGAGCCGGATCGTTTCCGGGTGGACGAGGAGCTTCCCAGCAACGCCCTCGAATAGATCCTTTGCAAGCAGGACCCAGTGCGGTGCCGCACTAGTTCCTAGGCTGTCACCCTGCCCTGAGGCAGTTCCTACAGCCGGGCTGGAGTCAGTGGGGCGGTACTCCTTCGAACTATGCACAGGCACTGTAAGTCGGACGACGGTCTGCATTGGAAGCAAAGTGGCAGTCACCTCAACTTTTCCATGCGGCGCTTGAGGGAATAGGCTCCACGATGGCGGAGCGGCCGGCCGTTGCTCGGTTGCATTAGGAGAAGCTGAGTCATCAACAGCGCTGGTCGAATCCCTGCTTGAGTTGGCAGCAGGAGCACTAGCGTCATCAAGATCAACGCCACCGCGTTGCAGATGGCGCTCTGTCACGTCCATATCTGCGTCCACCTGCGTGCCTTGAGTGGGCTGGCGAGCTGCCGCCACGGAGGTCAAAGAGTTGTGATATGCTGCACTACCCAGAGCCTCTAAAGAGGTGACACTATCACCGCCGGAGACGCCACTTTCTGCACCTTCATATTTTGGCATCTCTTCGTACCTGGCTGAGCCCACGTCCTCTACAGCACTGCCGTCCTGAGGGAGGGGGGGGAAAGGTAAAGGTCGCTCTCGCACATCGCAGGCAACGCCAACAGAAAGAGCCCCTTCAGCTGTGGGCAGTTGAGCGTAGTATGCCACGCTACCCTCGTGGTGAGCGTCTCGCGGTGGAGCAACTTCGTGTCCTACCTCAGTCTCGTCCTCGATGTGCTCCACCTCAGCACCGTGTGCCTCAGCGTCGTCCACATCGGCGTGGTCCACCTCTGTATGGTCCACCTCGACGTTGTCTGCCTCGGGGTTGACAGGGGGTACTTCCATTGTCGCTGACACTTCAGGCTCCTCCGTAACGCTCTGGTCATGAAGATCCTGCGGCTCGCCGGTGAACTCCTCAGCACGGTCACTCATGTCTGCTCTCGTGTGTGGTGTTTGTGTGTTTATCGCTGAAGCCGCACTGCAATAGCTAAAAAGAAGGCGGAGCCACAATGGGAACCTGCCAGCAAAAGGGGAAAAAAGGGGGGAGGAGATTGAGCTGGAGTACAAATGCACGTTGTGTGTTGAAGGTTGTGTATGGGTGTGGACATAAAATACAAAAATATGAGAGGAGAGAGGTGACGGGTACTGAGCGCTTATCAACGCCAGTGACGCTCGCAACGCGTTGTTGGATAAACAAGGGGAGAGAGAAGCACGTCCAGGAAACACAGGAGGGCAACCACGTGCAGTTGCCCTATCCTAAGCCTATATGCGTACACGTGCGGGCGCTTGACCGTACCGCTGCCTAGTACACCAATGAGGCGATTGACTTCCCTCCACTCTGTCCCTCTTCAAAAACAAGTGTGCTCCTCTTTTCGTCAATATGAGCGCTGTAACGCACACCCCTATATATATATGTGTGTGTGTGTGTGTATATATACATGTATAACCTGTTGCGCTGGGCAAACGCGTGAAGCAAGATGGAGGAAAAAGAAAAAAAGAGATTTGGAGAGGGGAGTGGAGAGGAGAACAGCACAGCCGCAGACGCAAAGAACAAAAAAAAATGAAAAGAGGGAAGGGACAGTGAGAGCAACGAAGAGAACGAGAGGGAGAGAGAGAGGCAGACACACATGAAGCGGGCGGAATGGCGGCGGCGGGGCACAGAAGAAAGAGGAAGAGGAGGAGGAGGAAGGGGTTGCTGTATACCATGAGTGGAGTCCTTCCAATCACGCAGCCACTCACTTCATTCTCTGAGCGTCCGATGAGGGGAAAAAGGCAGGCCACCACCACCCCTCTACCCCCGCCCCGTTGCGTCACAATGCACAACGTGTCTTGAGCCGCGTTCAGCCTTTTGGATGCGTCTTTTGGTTTGTTGATAGATTTCTTTTTTTTTTGTCCTCCTCCATCGGTGACTTTTTCTGGTCGCCAACCATTAAAGAGAATAAGACAAGGAGGGAGGCTGTAAATATGAGCCAGTGACAAAAGCACAACAGAGAACTCGATTGGGGTGCGCCGAGTACGGATATCCGTGCGTAGTCAAAGCTGGGAAGAGGAGGAGGAGGAGGGGGAGGGGATTGGCAGGCATCAAGCGGGGAGGCACTTTCATCTCTGCACTAGACCCTTCCTTCCGTTTACTCTTCCTTCTTTCTCCCCTCATTCATCAGCAGCTTCATCTGTTCCTGCACGAGTCGCTCATTGCCTTGCTGATACGTAGCGTAAGCCACAGCGCCGACTGCAGCCGCTGCCACAATCCCGCCAACCGCGCGCAGCATGTCGTGTTCCTCAAGGCTTCCCCTTCCTCCTTCCTCTTTTTTTTTCTTGAGAAGGTGCGGTGGGAGCAGGTGAAGGAAAATCGAAACGATTCGAACCCCCCGTGCTTGCCCCTTCCCTTTCCTCCCAACACAAACGCAACGGTGGTCTCGTAGCGCACCGAGTGATTCTCCTTGTCAGGGTGTGGAGGAAAGTCAGGCGAGGGGTTGCACCGCGAACGCGCGTACGATTGTCGATGTGCGGAGTTCTGAACTAGGGGGGTGGTGGGGGGGGAAGCTATCCCTCAACTATTTCTGGAGGAGTCCAGATCACATCAGCGTGCTATGTAGACGTGGAGGAGAGGGGGAGGGGAGAGGGGGAGAGGGGCGGGGGGGAAGAGGTTTTTGAGAAGAGTAGAGAGCACACTTGACCACGCGATCAAAAGTGCACTCAAGAACGACTGTGTGCCACTGCGAGGCAAACGGGTGATAAACGAGCACGGGGATGCACCCGGGGGACACACCAAACACTAAGCCAGCATAGTTCGGCGCCTCATTTTTCTACGCCAGTGAGAGAGGCCGGAGGGAGATACGACTGAGCTGTAGCCGAGCACTGAGTGAAAGTCCTCGCACGTAGACGTGTGCAAACATCACACAATACACACAAGGGAACTGATATCGAATAGCGTGCGTATATATATATATATATATTAGTTCGACTGCCACTATCATCCCTCTCCTCCTCCCTTCCCCCCCCCCCCCCCAACTTAGAATCACTTTCTTTGCTGCTGCTGCTGCTGCTGTTGCGGTTCAGAGGTGACGTTACAGTAAACAGAGACGCTGGAACATACACAAAAGCACAACAACAAACCAAGCCAAACCAAATCAAAAGAAAACAACAACATACAAAAAAAACGGGTTTCGTGACCGGCACTCACTCACTCGATGCGCCCTTACGCATGCACACACAGAGAGCCATTCTATCATCACTATGTATATATTCGAAAAGCACACAACGTGTAGACACGCGCATATATACACAGAGAGGGAGAGATACACACAACTACAACCACCTCCTCCACAGGGACACACACACACACACGCAGTTACACACAGGCGCGGACGCACTCCACTGAGACTGAGCAAAAAAAAAAAAACATATATATGCCATCAAGAACAGCCACAAATCAGAAAAATAGATGCCACAATGACATGCGATCACACACACACACACTCACACACAGAGAGGGAGAGAGAGAGATGCACGTATACACGACATATCACTCCCTCTCAGCCTTTACAGCACATGCAGGAAGAGAAGCAAAAGGCGTGCAGAGGTTTGAAAGTCCAGCTTTGTTCTCTTATCAATTTCACAAACAGTAACCTGATAGGCGCTACAACCACACGTCATGTATACTCAACATTATGCGGACGAGTGTGTGTGTGTGTGACAGTGCACTCGCTCAGACGCCGAGGACGAACCGAGGTGTGTGTTCTCCACACACACACACACACCTCCTTGGCTTTCTCCATCTGTTCACAGTGTGGCTCCCTCCCCTCTCCCTTTTCCACTACTTGGCCTGCTTCTGGACCTGCTCCATGATCATCTGGTGGAATTCTTCGGTACTCTGGTGCGGCCTCACCACTGCCTTCCCCAACACTCGGTAGACAGACGAATCGGCGTTGTGGGCGAGGTTGCTCAGTGCATCTGTCGCCTCCTGCACCTCAAAAAACTTCGAGTCCGCTACATCCACCTCGGATGTCGGGTTGCCCTGGTTATCTTTAATACGGGCCGCAGCGATGGCCTTGTCCTCCATGATTTTGCTACCAGCGCCGCCGTTACCGGATGTCGGGCCAGTGGTGGGCCCCTGCTGTTGCTTGTATTGCAGTACCCGAGGGCTAACCCACTTCCCTCCAGACGTTTTGTTAGCCGACATTACTCTAGCTCTTTGTAATTTCTTTCTTTGTTCGTGCTCCACTGAGCCACCGCGATTTTTTTGTTGTTAGGGGGGGGGGTCGATAGAGGTAAAAACCGCGTGGCGATGTGAGGTGTGGCGGTAAGGAAAAGAGGGAGGAGGAGATGAGAACGGAGAGGTGCAACAGTCCATTGAAAACTGGTAGCGATATACTCATACACACACGTAGAAAAAAAAGAGAAATTCCTTCAACAACGTGCGTGTGCCGATAGTGATTTTTCTATGCAAGCAAAGCACCACCACCACCCCAGTTACAGAAGACCAGGAGCATTGAGGCTCAGCTCATCAGCATCCACGCACATATGCATCTGTATGTACGCTCGTCCGTGTGTGTGTGTGTGTGTGTGTGTGTGCACGCCTCTCGAGGGGGGGGGGAGTCATAATGTGAGTCCTGTGTGGTGATTAGATAAATATGCCTGTGGATAGTTGAAAGATACACATGATGCACATCACAAGGATGATGACGAAAAAAAAAAACACAAAAGATTTTTTTTCGTCTTCGTTGATAGACAGACCCTCCGAGAGGTCACACCCCACCCCCCCCACTCACTGGTCCCATGTGCTCAAAAACCGATGTAAACCGCTTTGCCGTGACTACCTCGGCCACAGAAACTCATTGATCTTCTTACACCCTCGACAGCCACACCCGCCACGCATCTGTATCGCGCCGCAGGTCAGTACAGGCGAGCCGTTCCATCACAGTCGTTGGTTCGTCATCCATTTCCACTTCTGTCAACAACTTTGTCAGTACCGTCTTATGTAGCAACGCCTTCATGTGTGAAACACTCATGACGCCGTTGATGGCAATGTGGGTGCTAGGCGACACCACTGTAGATGCTGCGGCGGCTGCTGCTACTCCTGCTCTGCGCCCTGGGGAATAACTGGTAGAGCTTGCAGACCCATCACGGTCATCGTCCCCGCTGTGGCGAGCACAATGTGTCGGTGCAGAAGCGTCAGTCTCCAGCTTTCGCAGGGGACCTTTCGAGTACCTGCGAACCGTTGCGGCGACCGCACTGCCGCTGCCGTTGCCGTTGCGGTCGGGACTTTCCACGCCCTTGCCTTTATCCCTCTCCGCTGTGGTGTCGTCAACATCGCCTTCTGCAACACGATCATCATCGGCCGTGGGCCGTGTCTGAGAAAGCTGTGCCTCATAGAGTTCCACCTTCCAACGCAAAAAGCTGTACGCGCCTCGCCGGCGAGACATGGCTGGCCACAACGACGCGGCCGTGGTGGGGTTCAAAGATGAGCCGCAGCTGCTGCCGCCATTGCCACTGCCGCTCTTGTTTGCATTCGCGGTGGGGTTCGTGGTCGATGGAGGAAGTCCGATGAAGTAGTCGTTGCTCGTGCCGTAGAGGTACGCCCCGGCGAGGAGGGGGGCACCCCAGGGGGGATGCGATTTGGTATGTGAGGGCACAGGAAAGCCTGTTGGGGTACCGAGCGCGGCAGTCACAGATGAGGATGTAACCGACGCAGAGGCGCTGTACGACGCCTTGTTCACCGACCGCACCCCACTGGCTGAAAGGCCAGCAGCAGTCGTACCTGTACTGGATGCAGCAGACCCACCAGCTGCTCCCTTCTCCGGTATCGGTGGTGGTCGATGTTGGCGCCACTGAAGCCATAAGCGATACACAGCAGCACGCCAAGCGTCACGTCGAGCGTCGCCGCTGCTTTCAAAAGGGACCGCAGCTTCAAGGGAGAGGAGACGCTGTAATGCGGAGGCTGTGCGCTGCGACTGGAGCCACGTGCGCCACTCGAGGCCCACCACCTCGTTCTCGATCTCGCGCCGCGCCGATTCAGTGAGTTCGATGCCCTGTCGCCCATTGCGGCCGTCGCAAACGTATCTGGCCGCACTGGAAGCAGCTCCGAGGGCATTCTCTGAAGGACTTTTGAATGAGGCACTCATGGAAGTGTGAAGGGCCTGGGCGTGCTGCAATGATCCCTCCGCATCGACTTGGGCCGACGACACGTACAGCGCTGACACATCTGCCGCCTCCAAGTCAGCCAGCTGAATGGCCGAGAGGGAAAAGATAGAATCCTCTGTGATGCTCTGTGGACGTGGAGGGGCGAGGGGATGAGGAATAGCACGCGCAGCCGCATCCGATTGGACAACAATCCCCGGTGACGTCACTGTTGGTGGCGATGCCCCATCCTCGACGTTGATTCCCTCTACGTTGGTTACCGAAGCGGTCGCTATGGAGTTGTGTTGCAGAGCGTCGATCGCGCCTCGGACGCGCCGCACAAGGCAGGCCACGTCGCCACCGTTACACTCCATACCGCTTGCGGGTCGATCGTCCCCATGGACCATTGGTACCCGCGAGGGCTTCACTGCCAGTGGCTCAAAATCATCGAAGAGAAACACCGGTGGCACCTCAATGCTTCGCTGATGACGAGTCACCCCAGAGAAACTCATCAAGCCGGTTGGTGGGCTGACATCGAGCGCATCCCGTCGGCCACTTGAAGAGGAGGTTGCAACCCTACTCTTACCTTGCGGAAAATCAAGCGCTGGTGAAGTCATGCCTGCATCGCCGAGACAACTACTCTGGCCACGCATCGTGTGTGAGGCGACAGCACCACTGGCGCCGCCACCAGCATTCGCATAGAGCTGGTAGAGAGAAGCGTAGGTCACATTCTCCTGCAACCACTGCGTGAGCGGAACCTCCGGCCAGCTGAAGCAGTACGACTGCTCATCCTCCAGGAGCAGAAGCTGCATACGCTCATGGACGGTGACTGCGCGCTGCTCGGCGCAGTCCAGCGGCCTGTACCGCTTTCGGGAAGTGCTCATGACTATCAAACCCACGACAGACACTACAGTGCCTGAAGAACGGTGTTACTCTCCCCCTCTGGCCAGCTCTTCCCCTCAGTACTCTGCTTGTTTACCTTCTGCCGTAGGCAAAGCCGCCGATGGGGGATGGCGGATGCGCGAGCGTCTTTCCTCCCTTATATAGAGATGTATATATATATATATATGATGATAATGATGATGATGATGTGTGTGTATACCTTGCGTATATAATGTTCTCACTTGCTTTTCCTTTGTTCGCGTGCACCGGCCAGGAAACTGGGAGAGGCGCGCAGGGACTTGGGTGGACCTCCAACCGCCTCCAGTTGGTTGCCCCCCTTTTTTTCTTGTGTGTGTGTCGGTGTGTTTGTTCGCTATTCGCTTCGCGCGGCGGTAGACATTTCAGCCCATGGGAAGGTGTCGATCTCGACCCCACGCTCACATGAACTCAAACGTACACAGAGACACACACACACACGCATACGCCACGTACACGTGGTGCCGAGTTGCGGGTTACTGGGGAGGCCGTCTACGCTACGGTGCTACACATCCTACGCGAACCGCGAAGCGGAAAAAAAAAAAAGGAAGGAGCAGAGAGAGGCGCAAGATGGGTTAAAGGAGTAAAGCAATGCACATGAAAAAATGTGGGAGGGGGGGGGACAAGAACGCGGGGCGGAGAGGCCGAGGGGGTCGATGGAGTCCATCACAGAAACTGCCGACAAGTAGAAGCTGGTAATGTAAAAAAAAAGGCATGCCAAGCGAATCCGCCCCACCCCCACTGCTGCACGCAGACCTTTCGTGGACGTCAGCAAAAACCTATCCACCTCCATCTTGTCGCTAAGCCGCCACTGGACCTCGCGTCACCAAGAACAGCAGTGAACAAAAACAGCAAAACTCTTTGGATGCTCTTCAACGTGTTGAGGTGTGTGCGTGCCTTGTCAGGCCACACGCACAGTGAGGCCTCGATGCTTGACCACAAAAAAATGTGTCACGAACGTGTGTGTGGGCGTGTGGTGATGGCGGGGGGGAGGGGAGGGGAGGGGTACTACTGGCATCGCAAGGGAGAGTACCAGGTACAATCTCTCCCCCCTTCTCTCCCAGATTATATAAATGGCGTTGAACAAGGTGCCACGCCATTTACACTGTCACAATCGAAAGCAAAACAAAAGTCTGCCCGCACCTCCACGCACATGCCCACACTGCCCTCCTCCTAAAAGGGTTGTCAAATATACATACGCATATACATATATGCATATACATATATATGAACCACCCAGACAAATATGTGAGAAATACAAAAGACAACAGGACAGCAACCAAACCAGTCACAAAGCACGAGACATCATACGTAGGGTGAGACAGGAGGGGGCAAAGGGAGAAAACCCCGCATCATCTCCCCGTCCCTGTCCCCCCCCCTCCCCTCCCCTCCCCCAGCCACACACACTTTTCCTCTCACTCGCTCTCACCATCAACACCCCTGGGGCATCCATTGCAGAAGCAGCCTCAGATGCAGCACTCTACCACGATGGCGGCTCGTGTTTGGGAGGGGGGGGGTGTACACCCCCCCCCCCACAAAAAAAAAAGCGCACACAGGGGCAGCTCTTATTAGCTAGATACCCTCAGCAGTGATAGCAGGCACATCCAGCACAGTCGGCTCGGTCCGCAGCCCAGCACGCTTCATCGTCATGAGCGAACCGTACGGGATCGCTGTTCGGTCTGGCAACACCATCTCCGGATCTTCAGCTAGGGTCAGCAGCAAATGAGAGGACTTCTTTGTCTTCCACGAATAGTAGCCGCGACTGCGAATGTCCACTTGCTTGTCTGTCGGTCCTGGCATACAGGTAATGTAGGCGATGCGGAGGCGCTCCTTGTCGAGCCCCTTCCCCTCTGCACCTTGCTGTGCCAGCTCCAAGGCCCTAAAGACGGCCATGTGGCCCTTACGCGTAGACAACTTGCACTGAGCCATGGCCTCGCGAACTGACAGTCCCCGGAGCACGCTGAGCTCAATGTCCAGTTTTTTCCATGCAGATGGAACAGCCTTCATCATGAAGCTGTACTGCGGCAGCTGATCCTGCGCCTTTTGCAGCTCCGTCTCGAGTCGCTCGCAGTACATCTTCCAGTTCACTTGGTACATGACACCGTCCTCCTCCACTGAAGCCCAGCGATCCTCTGTCACCCGCTGGCTGTTCACCACCTTTTCCCAGCGGTTCGCATCTGGGAGATTTGCTTTGGTGACCCAAAATGAGCGCCACAATGTGCGGTCAAGTAAAATACGCGGGGTGCTGCCCATGTGCTTCTCAATGGCAAACGGACGGGTGGAAGAGTACTGCCGCTTGTACCACAACTCACGTGCGTAGTGCTTCTGCGTTGAGAGGAACTGAGCACCAACATTTTGTCGTTTGGGGGCGGGGCGCAGCCCGATATTGTACCGAGGGGCTGGCTTCGGCATCCAGAGCTTGTGTGAACTGAAGAGAGAATGTGTGTGTACGTGCTCTGTTCTGTCTAGGGGGGGGGGGGCGTGGGTGTGTGCGGTAGTGATACCTGTGACTGTCTACGTGTATGCGTTTGTACAGCAGCTACGGATCTGATTCGTTATGCCAGATGTTCCCGTAATTTCTTACACACCTCTCGGGCAACAAAAGCAAACAAATAAAAAAAACGGAGGGCACAGAAAGAAATCGATCGGAATGAACCTCAGCCGTGCCTGTGGAAGCGCTTCTGTGTATGGGAAAAAAATTATATTTAAAAAAAGGAAAGTGACGTGATGAACGTGTGCTCTGGCTCACACCCCTCTCTGCACTGGACCACGCATCCAAAATCCTTCGTGAAGATTCGCGCCACAGCGGGGGGGGGGAGGGAGGTAGGGAGGAAGAGAAGTACAAAGAGAGAATAGGGAAAGAAATAAAACTAGAGAAGTACAGAAAAAAAAAATCACCACGCAGGGCGTGCATTGGTAGGCCATCCCCTATACCCACATATTACATTTGACTGGATAACTCCACCACCACCCCACCCGAGGGGGTGTCGATGTCCGCCCAGCGAGCCCGTCGGCAGAGGAAAGGAGAAGAGGGGGGTATGCAAGAGTGCGTCTTACTTGCCGTTTACCATGGAAGTCGCGTGACTTCCATTTTTCTCGACAAAGAGTGGCAAACAGAGGAGCGAGCGGCTAAAGTGAAGCTTAAACCCAAACTTTTCCTTGGTGGTGCCCCATGCAATGACTCGCCATCAATACGTCAGGTTGCAGCCACGTTTGGCTTGGGTATATATATTTTTTTCTCGACAGAACACTAGCCGTGTCCCGCCCCCCCCCCCTCCCGTCAGAGCACCCCAGCCGATTTTTCTCTTTTGACCATCGCACGGTGGTTGGGTTGGAGGGAGGGGGGGGGTGCCCACTGGTGAGTTGTGGGGCAGTACTTACACCACTTAAACGTGTCGCTTAGCGGGTTGGCTCCGTTACCCCCAGCGCTCCTTTTGCCTTCACCCCTCTTCTGCCGGAGATGGCGCCCATTCAGAATAGCCTGCTGTTCATTCTGTATTGACGAGTGAAGGACCGAGAAGCCCTGTGTGTGAATGTGCTTGTGTGCGTGTGCGTGTGTGTGCATAGGGGGGGGGGGAGTCTTGTAGTGAGTACACGCTATGCAGGATGATAACAGGGGTTGAAGAAGCCCCCTCCCCTCCCTGAAAAAAAAAAAAACGGCTCTTCAAGACAGACCCTCCACGTGTCCAGAGTAGGCCCCCCCCCCCTTTTTTTGTTGTTCCGAGGTGGAGAAATATTGATGTTTGAAGGTGATCGAGCAAGATTGATATAGAGGAGAGGAGAGAAGGGGGCACAAAGAATGGTGTAGACAGTAGACCAAGAGGACCTCTCAAAAATAAGAGGAGTGCTACACAAAGCATCGGCAGACATGGATCTCTCCCCTTCCCCCCCCCCCCCCCTCGCACAGAGAGAAAAGAGCAGTGAGAAAATAGAGGAGGCCACCCAAGTGTAGTCGTCACGCGACCTCTCCCCCGGATCCCTCGTCATCTGAACTCTTGCACAATGACTCAAGCAATAAAAAATGGGAAAAGCATAAAACCTGCTTGACCACTTCTTGGAGATCATCTCTAGAAGGTGTTGGCGACAATGCTCCCCTCCCTCTCTCCTACTTTATTATTTTCTCGCTCAGTGAAACACGGGAAAAAATATATATATATATATGAAAAACGTACAGAATTCAAAACAAAGCACTCAGCTACTTGGAGAGAGAGAGAAAAAAAGACTGACACAGGGACACAGACTAACAGACACACACACACACACGCAGACGCTAGCACGTAATACGTGAATAGCCAAGTGGCAAGCATGATACTTGAAAGTGGAAAACAAAGGAGCAATAGGAAAGCAATAAAATAGAAAATAATAGTAGTAGTAAGCGCCATTATCTATTCCCTTGACCCCTTTCCCCCCCTTCCCCCACCGCTGCCGCAGCCTGTTGTATGCAGAAGATCATTGAGGAAGACAATACGAAGAGAGGAAAAACAATATCTAAAGGGGGAATGAGGGAAGACGGAAACGAAAAAAAAAAAGAGCAGGACAAAACAGGGCACGAAGGACGACAAAAAAAAGAAGAGAGAACAAGAAAGCTCAAACGTGAAGGTCACTATTATCAGCGGAAATCCCTCCTCCTCCCCCCCCTCCCCTCCCCACCTAGGCCCCTGCTGGCAGCCGCACACGTGCAGACATAGTGAATCGGGTACACATCGGTGCATGCGTGTTAAACATAGTGACAATGGACCATACACAGGAGCGCTCACGATTGGACCACTCGAATACTGACGACGACAATAAGGTGGGTGGGGAGGGTTGGGTGGGGGGATGTGAAAGTAAAGGGGGGGGGGGGGTGGAGATGACGTGAACCGTGTCCACACACTCCAAGACAACAATACGAGGAGGGAGAGAGAGAGAGAGAGAGAAGACAAGCAAGAGGAAAAACTGAACGCGGTAAAGTCACAAGGAAAAGGGGGGCTGATAGTTGGGGGAGGAAAGGAAGGAGCGCTTTGCAAATGACACAAACAAAAAAAAATCGGAAGACATATAAAGAGTAACATAGCACCAAACCATAAAAGGAAAAAAAGAATAATTCGAAATGGAAAAAAGAAAAAACAGCGGCGAGAAAGACGAATAGAAAAGTTAACGGATTCCATCAACTTGAAAAAAGTGAGAAACAAAAGTTGCCGATGTGCATCGGATTCGTCCTCGTTTGTTTATGAGCTACAACGACACCAAAACCCCCACCTTCCCCCCACTTCATCACCCATTTGTGTGTGTGTGTGTGTGTTCAGGTGGAACATTCTGCAGAGAAAAGGACATATATATGCATATATATATAGGTTTGCCCCATGAAAAAAAAATGCTCACGCTATTGCTTCTGTGTGTGTGTGTGTGTGTGGTTTCTTCTCCCTATCGCCAAACCACAGAGAGAGGGATAGCCCGATATATATGAATATATACATGTATATATATATGTATATATATATATATATATTTGTATACGCCTACACACATATCAACACACCTGGGGAGGGAAAAAAAATACACACGAACACACACCGAAGAGTGGAGTCAGAGGAGCCAGGGTACCGATACAGGTTACGTGTGTGTCAATGGGAGGGGGGGGGGGGCGGGGTGGAGGAAGAAAATAATAAACAAGAGCACGACTAGGAAAGACAAGCTGGAAGATGAGATTCGCGTAAAAGAAAGAAGCCATCAGTTCGCACTATAACGCATAAACAATAGAGGAAAAAAAGAGGAAAGGGAAAAGAAGTGGGAGGGTGAACCAGCTCTTGTTTGAGGATAATGCCAAGTTAAAGGCGAGGACCCAGGAATATTAGGTTTTTTTTGGGGGGGGAGGGGAACAACGAGTCACAGCAGAGCGCAAGGGGCTTGAAGAATCAGACCTGCCGTGTGCGCGACACACGCACACACTCCCTCTCTTCTTCCTTTCCTTCCTCCCCCCCCCTCCCCTTTGTATAGGTTTACATTGGGTAAAAAAAAATACAAGATCAGTAGTAATACGAAAGAGGAAGACGAGGAGAAAGTGGGGGTGGTGAGGAAAGGGGAAGGGGGGTTACGGATAATAAACAAGCAAATCAACGGAGCATGAATAATCGAAAACAAAAAAAAAAGAATGGGTAAAAAAAAGGGGGAGGGGGGAGAGAGTGAAAAAGTAATCAAAACGTACAACACGCGACCACAAGGAAATCCCATACGAAAAGGGAGGAGGAAGGAGGAGGGGGGAGGGAGAAATGGGAAGACAAACACATAAGAAGGTGAAGAGTTTTTTTTTTTTTGTGTGTGTGTGGGGGGGGGGGAGGGGGAGGGGGAGGGAGCGGTTCATGATTCCCCCAAGAAGAGTAATATAAGAAAATGCGAAGATTTTTTTTAAGCAGGGAGGCAAAGAAAGGGGGGGGAACTCTTTTGTGCCTTGTATTGACTTATGCCAGTTATGTTTTTTTTTGTTTGGTTGTTTGTATGGCTGCAAGCTGCCCCCAGCCTATAGGTCAATCACTCACCTCGAACCTACACCAGCATTTCCAGGATCAATGAAATGATCCTGAAACACTTCACGTCGCCACAGTAGAGCTGTGCAGTGTGGTGACCGAAGGGGACAGGAAAGGGAGGGGGAGAGGGGGGCGGAGGGCGGAGGGCGTTAGAAAAGAGGAAAAAAAAAA
The DNA here is from genome assembly GCF_017918235.1 of Porcisia hertigi. NCBI lineage: Eukaryota > Euglenozoa > Kinetoplastea > Trypanosomatida > Trypanosomatidae > Porcisia > Porcisia hertigi. The sequence continues at coordinate 315,694 of NC_090581.1, read as the reverse complement.
CAAAAAATTTGTGACCGGATAATTTCTGCTTCGTGCACTCTGCCGCTCCTCGACAGCTCACCGAAATCGTAACCGTTGCCTTTCTTCATCGAGCCCCGAGGAACATGTAAAAAAAAAGATGAGAAAATACCAAGAAAAGTGCGCCACTACACCTCACACCGTCAGATACGACAAGAAAGGAGAGGAAAAAAAAGATCGGCCGCACAAATCGATACAGGTACGCAAGGCACACAACCCACAAGAAACAAAGACTAGCGAGAAACATGGGAAGAAGGCACGTCACACACATTTACACACACACGCACCACCAGCTGTTGACTCTACCAGTCTATCCTCTGGGCAGCAAGTACTCTACGTGTGTGTGCGTGTATATGTGCGCGTGAGTCGTCGACGATGACCTCAATGCAGGAGATGAGGGTCAGCCACGCGTGGGGAGAGGGGGAGTTTAATGCATGTTCACCTATGGATTGGTCTTCCCTGCTGCTGTTATTTTTCTTTGCTGGCGGCAGCTAGTTGATGAGGTATGGGTGATGAACACGGGCGGGCGGGGCGGGGGGGGGGGGAGAGAACACACACACAATCTGAGAAACACAACGGAGAAAAACAGAGCTTATGAGTCAAAAGAAAGTTTTTTTAATTAAAAAAAGAGAGAGCGAAGCAACCAAACCAATTTATACATACAGATTCGTATATGCAAACCACAAATATATGGGTATATGTATAGGTGAGTACACACGACTACAAAAACTGGACGGGGAGAGAGAGATCGAGGCGGGGGGGGAACAATCCTGACGAGAGCAAACAAATAATAATTAGACACACACACACACACACACACGCACACACCATGACGGGAGAAAAACAAAAGCAGAAGCGAAAAAAAAACGGGAGGGGGGCGCCGGAGAGGAAGAGTAATTTTTGAAATCAAGCAGAAAGCATTTAGCACGCGCACAAAAAGAAAAAAATTATGCACAAACATATAGGTACATATGTGTATATATATATATATATACATATATATGGTCTACGGATGGCATACAAGGATGGAGCGCAAAAAAAAAGTGGAAGACAAACCAACGAGAAATAATAGAGCTTTTAAAAAAGAAAGCGAAAGAGAAAACAAGCTTGAGTTTCTCCCCTATCCGGTAGAGAGAGAGACGTGCGCCATCCATACGATACCTCAACTCCCTCTTTTTTCCTCATTGGAAGCTTCTCTATTTCGAATTGTAATAGCACACGCGTGTACGCGTGCCTGCCTGTGTCTCTGTTGCGGTTGAGATCAACGTCGTCCATATCACGAGAAAACAAAACGAGCACGAGGGTAAAGTAGGGTGGGTTTGGGGGTGGGAGGAACGCAAATTCACACACACTCAGCGCAGTACAAACAAAAGCACACGAGGGTAAGGGGATCCACACAGCGCAAGCAGGATGAGTGAAACGACGACGACGCCTCTCACAACAACAATAGCATAAAAAAAACTAAAAAACCCGAGTCGAAACAATACATATACACACCCCTACACGCACAGGGAAGCAATGAAATGATGACAACAGAACAGGAAGCACCAATCAATCTGAGTGCGCTGCCTCTCTCAAGCTTTTTTCTTGGGGGGAGGGGGGGCCTCACATCACCGCCCACCATCGCCGCAGCCGCCTCTTTCCTTTTTTATCGCAAGATGAGACCCGCGCCTATTCCTCTCGAAACAGACGAACGAAAACTATACACAGAGCGAGGGAGTGGGAGGGGAGAGATGGGGTAATGCGATCCAAGAACGCAGCAGCGCATACACAGGAGGTGTGAGGCCACACGAGACGCTGAGAGAGCACACGTGGAAAAAAAGAAATAAACGCCTCGTCCCGTGTGTGTGTGTAGAGGGTGGGAGGGGGTGTAGAGGGGGGTGGGGGGGGGGGGGCAGGGGAGCGCACCTACAGAAATACCTCCAAGAACCGTACTGGAGTGCCCCTTTATATGAACACACGCTTCAATATTACTACAGGGACGTCATGAAGCGTGTCAATGATCCTCACAGCGGCTACATTCCACTGAAGAATCAAAAAAGGGAGAGCGGGGAAGTCGAGAAGCCGCTGCACATCAGCATGAATTCCGAAAGCTTGAGCGAGGAGAGAAAGTTGCCAGTGAGAACCTGAGAGAAGTCAAAACATTGTAGGGAAAGTGGACTGCAAGACGGTCATTCCGTTCGAAGGAACACCGATGATGAGAGGCCACCTGAGACTCGAATTCGCTTTCAGACGAGGATAACCTTTTGGGGGGGACTGCACCGCGGTACAGGCGACAGCGTCACTACAAACGTGCGCCAAGCAGTGGAATGCGGTGTGGATCTGGCTCTACAGCTATCCCACTCAACTAAACATCCCCGCAGCCTCCCACACGACAAGATCCGTCGTGAGAACCGTGGTTACCCAGTTCCTCTCCATGTCTGCCACTCCCGCTGATGCGGTTAGTGCCACCAGCTGCACCAGCAACCGCGATGCCAGAGAGTGAAGTCCGTGCAGCGCTGCTACTACGAAGATGGTGATACCTTCCTTTGTGGGTTGAGGTGCTGTGGTTAGAGGATGGGGTTTCTTCCTGAATCTGTGAGCTGAATTCGTTCATATTCGCGCCGTGTACGATAGGCGACTTTCGGTTCACTGTCACACTAAGACATTCTGGCGGTAGATATCTCCTAAAGAAGTCATGCTGGGCTACATCATCCAAAGTGGGACGTTCCTCTGGAAGCGTCGACAAAAGCCACTTGCACAGGGACCTTGCCTCCTCGCTGACAAACGAAGGCATCAGAGACATTTTTCCATTGCGAATGCGAGCCACCAGGGCGAGAGGATCGGTGTTGGAGCCGAACGGGAAGTTCTTCGTCAAAAGAACGTAAGCAATGCACCCCATCGACCAAATATCGGCGCGAAACGCGTCATAGGAACCCTCGAAAACCTCTGGTGCCACGTAAGCGAGCGTGCCCGTAAGGGTATGCGCATATTCGCTTGTGCTCGCCTGGAAATTACTTTCTCTGTGTAGTCGACTGAGCCCAAAGTCAGAGATCTTCAGGACGCCATCGGTCCCCAGCAGAAGATTTTCTGGTTTCAGGTCGCGATGTGCAACCCCATTGCAGTGACATGCACGAACCCCGGCCACCAGTTGAATCAAGAGCGCTGCCACGTCCTGCTCCGGCAGGGGCCGGTCCATGTCTACGATGATGTCGCACAGATCACCACACAAGACAGGCTCCAGTATAATGTAATAGTTGTTCGTACTTTCCAAAATCTCAATCAGCTGAACAATATTCTTATGCCTCAAACGCCGCAAAATGGAAATCTCAAGACGAACATCGTTTTCGACCTGCTGGTTTGTTTTAGGTACAATCTTAGCGACAAACGTACATCCAGTAGGAGTGTGACGAACGCGATTCACCTTGCTGTATGTGCCCTCACCGACCACTTCAAGAATCTCGTAGTCACCGACCCGCCGCATCATCCACGTTGATTCGTTTCAGGATGAAGTCCAATCAGCTTACTAGCCCTTGAAAGTAAGCAGGTATAAAATATATGTCTTGTGTCCAGTGAAGCTAAGGAATACAAGGTAAGTCAGTGTAGTGACGTGTGAAAGAAGCCACGGCAATTGTATTCCAGTGAGTGGAGAGCTCTTTCCCAGCGAAGGGCGAATAGAGTATCAATGTCAATCCACCTGGATAGTAGCAAAAATAGAACCATTCTCAAAGTGGATGGATAGAAAAGTAAAAGAAAGGAGAGTGGAAAACAGAGAAAGCATGCGACTTGTTTCCCAAGAAAAGAGTGCGCTTGGATGAGCTAGTTACCCTCGTGGGAATATTGCGGATGCCAAGATTTCAGGGCAGTCAGAACTGTGTCTCGCAACTTGCCTACATGAGCCCCCCAGGAGTGTTACAGACGAACTAAGCAAGATGCTTGTTAGCCCCTTGGCTTCAGTGCTCATTTTTTTTTGGTCTTCAAGTGATACAAGCGAGCAAAAAGGGCCCGGAATAAGAACGGCAGTGCCCACAGCGCGACACAAGCGCCCTGATGACTATAGTGAAGATGAAAACACAAAGTGGGGATTTTTTTGTGGAAAGACAAAAGTCTCTTGTCAACGAGTCGGGAGCTCGAGTCCAACCCCCATCCCCCAACCCAAGAAAAAAAAAGAGAGGTCAATCAAACAAAACTGTCAAATCCGAGAAATCCCGCAAAGAAGAAGCATTTCAATCTGCCTGCAAAACGGGCAGCGTGAGCATCGCTTACTCAAGCACCATCGTATTCAAGACATCACAGCCACCACAAATAAACTCTATTTTCACGACATCGATGCCAACTGTCACGGCATTAATCACATTGCATTGACCACAGCGGAGCTGAACCGTACGTTGGTTTTCCTCGTTGACCGCAGGGGGAGCGGTGCTGAGAATGGAGCCAAGCTGCTGATAACATCCACCACACAAAACAGCGTCAGACTTCGTTGAGGGAAGCCTGTTAAGTGAGCGGCACACCTTGCACTCCACTAAATTCTTCTCAGCAGTGTGACTTGAAGGCAGTGCATCGTCTCTTAGTGGTTGGTGGCACTGCTTACACCTCCAATGTTTTGACGAGCTCGACTTCTCGATGTGATTGTTGGAGGAGCAGAAAGGGCACTTCACGAGAGCCCTTTGATCAGAGCCTTCTCCAGGTAGATGTGCAGCGGCGGCAGACTCCTGCTGGTTGAGCTCTTCTTGGAGTTGGTGAGCTAAAGCAGCATCAGCAGCCTCCTGCGCCGACCTAGTCTCTCCACTGTCCGGGAAGGCATCATTTGTAACTGTATCTGGATTCTCGAGTTGTTCCTGAAGCTGACGCGCAAACAGCTCATCTGATTGCTCCTGCTGGAGCTCGCCCTCAGCCTTCGAATGCTCCATGGTGATGTTGAGCTGCTGTCAGCAGGAATAAGCACCTTCAGGGTCAAAAGTGCTGGTAACTTATCAAATGGTCAAGATGAAGGGTGACGAAGAGGAGCTAACAGGAGCTGTAGAGGTTCATTCGAAATGCCGCAATGTTGCGAACACCGCAAGGTTACAAGTACACCGGCCAAAGTTGACGATGCGATTACACAGAGTGAAAAATAAACACAATCAGTACATGGGAGCAAAGACGAGGAGTTGGATTGACAGGGATATGGAGGGCTCACGCTGGGCAACGACCTCTTGCCCTAAAAGGATAGGCAAACTAAAGGAAGCGGAGATCAATTGGAGCTCTGCTGGGGATAAGAATCCCACCGAATACGCACAGAATCACAGACCCCATCGGCGTCAAGGGTCTTAAGTTTTCGTTCGCTGCTTCCTCGTACAATGTTCGAACGCGTGGTTCCACTATATCCACCCGACTCGACCCGGACCCATGCGAGCACGTCTCGCAGGCTGTCCGAGTCACAACCCTGATCTCACTGTTAGTCTAGCTTGCAGCTCCAGCTCATTGCATCACTCACTAGTGCGGGGTTTCCATTTTGCCTTCTCTTCAAAATCCTGAAGGGTTTTTTGTCTCCATAGGGAAATGCAGCTACAGATGAGTTCAAGCCGCACAAGGTGGGTGAAAACAACAAAAACGTTTTTTTCGCCGCGACACAGTTTTACACCCTTCAGCAATCTACTCCTTTCCTTTGAGCCTTAGAAAAAAACTAAGTGTCAAACAACGTGCACACATCGCTTCAGTTCATTCTTTCCAGGTCTCCATTCTACAATTTGAACATGAAGAGTGAAACTCCACTCGACTCCCCCCCCCCGGGCCTGTCACGGGACCCATCGCGTGGTGCGAAGGCGCGGGGCGGGGAGGGGGGGGGGGCGCTGCAGCAACGACCGGCTCAATGCCTTGGACACGGTCAGTGTCTCTGCCCTGTGCACCACCCGCCTCTTCCACTTCGCAGTTCGCTTCAAAGCCGCTCTCACTATGCCGATCGCCGCCTGGGGCATCCCTCGGGACGGCGCAGCCCCCGCCCCCTCCCCCCCTCCCACCTCACCTCACACCCCACACCAGCAAGCGGTGAGAGCCGAGTGGAGTGGATTCCAGTTACCTTGACACGCTGACTAGCATACCGATAGCACACAACGTACGCGCCCTCGCTGTCACAGGGGTCGCTGCGACGCCACGCCATCTCTGGGAACTTGATCGCCGCTCTCAGTAGCGGCACATTGCACGGACCCCCCCCTCTCTCTCTCACGGCGTGGGGACATTGGACCTCGTCGCCACTCAAAGCGTCTATGGGAATGTGGCAAAGGGAAGGGGAGGGGAGGGGGGGGGGTGGATGCTTGACCTCCTCACAGAGTGAGTGGCCGGATTCTCCACTACTGCAAACTCGACTCTAAGGTTACACTTTCTTGTTCAAGGGTAATAGTTTGTGAAGCAAACTGTAATGGTGACAGATGCCGTTGTTGGGATCATATCACCGCCTCATCAAAGGTCCCCCCCCCCGTAAGGATGAGTGGAAAGTGTGATTCAGTGGAACAGAGTCCGCGCAACTAGGAAATCCCCTATTTGTTGCATCTCTGGAGTGTCACAGGGATATACGCTTCCACCCTGTTCTACAGACGTAAACACTGAAGGAAAGAGCGCTCGCGGACAGTTCTGGCAGGGAGTTCCCCACAGATGAATTGTCAACTGCTGTCGCTGGCGTTTACCTCTTGCGTTTTTTTTTGGTGTAATTTGAGGGCGCGTCAAGAGTGTGAAAACATAAGATGGTGACGAATGTTGCGTTTGGGGCATGAGGGAGCGTGTCACATTTAATCACTGTTGTCGTCAAGATTTCTTCATTGCTGCTCTGGCAGGGCAGGGCGCTTCTCGGGCAAGTACGTTTGCGCTTACCCCAATACACTGTGATGCATTCTGTGTCGAGGATAGTCTGTACACTACAGTATCTTTCCCTGGTCTGGACATCACTACAGATAATCTTATTTTTCATATAAAGTGTACTCTGGTGCAACTCTGTGCAGAACACAGAAACGACTAACCCAGAAACTGGCTCTTGTAGGTAGTTCCTTGTTAACGTTGGAGAGCCCCATTGAACCTCAGCGTTCTCCAGGATTACCAGCTCATGCCCCCTCACTTTTGGGAAGATTTTCCTTTCCATCCCATGCACTCAATCATGCGTATTCAACTATTTTGTTGGCGTCCTAGATTTCTTTATTGTGCCTATTTGACGTCACAGTTTTCCCAAAATATTTATAGCGTTAAGAGAGCGGGATGTTTAAAAAAAAATACACATCAAAGGAGGGACAATCAGTCGGCAAAAGTGACTTGAAGAGTCTAAGAGCTGATGTTATGATTGTCATCGGAAAAGACAATGCAGACAAGTTCGATCTCATTATCGGCAAAAAAGATACGGTTACGAAGCGCAAATACCAGTGCGGACCTGGATCATTGGCGTTCGTATATTTCGTTAATGGGGTGCCTTTCTTCATCTCAATTGATCGTCTGGCAGGGGATGACCAAGATGTTATTACACCAGCGAGTCGGCTCAGATTCCCCATGGTTCCTACTGTCTTTTTCTTCCTGCGGCTGCACCAGGTTGTTCTCGAGAATGGTGGTGATTGGACAAGCGTTGTGAATGAATGCGGTGTTGCCACCGTCTGCCATGGCCCAACTTCTCGATATCTCCTTGGCGGGGCACACTTGATGATGCCAGGCATTCTGAGCACTCAGAAGAAAACATCATTGGTGATCGGGGATGTAGCGCTCATTTACTCTCTCGGTGTTGATGTTCCTTATGCGGTTGGAATCGTGACCAATAATATGGCAGTGAAGCAGGATACAGGCGTAGGTGTATTCGTAGTGCAATGCTTTCGAGATAACCTCTGGCAAGAATTCGAGAATCAGTTTCTTACAAACTACAGCCTTTGCTCCCATACACCTCTAATCCCCCCTGAATTCGAGGAGGAAGAGGTTCACGAAAGGGTTTCCCGGGTGAGTGCTTCAATGACAGAAAACCCAAGCCCAGACTGTGACCTCTTAAATAGTGAAGCAGCGGAAGGGAAAGAGGTATCCGTTATCGACTACAGCGAATTTTTTTCGGACGAAGAGAAAACGCTAAGGTTTTGCCTCTGCGAAGCTGTGAAGCAAGTAACCCGTACCCTGCTGCCGATGCCGATGCCCCAGTTCACGAGCATTGTGCTCCATTCGTACCCAAGAGATGGTGCCCATAGGACTGCGATCCAGTTCAAAAATACGAAATATAAAAAGGCGCTTTCATTTTTCCAAAGCTTCCCGGATCTTCTGACTGTGTCTGAAACGAGTCCTGGCGTTCACTGTATCGCCGAAATAAAGAAATCAGCCGTCTTGATGCGACAACACAACGCTCTCTACGCTGATTTTCTCAGCACTGTACATCGAGAAAGGTGTGAAGAGGAGGGGCGGGCTCTTCAAGCGAGGCTAGTCGCCGATGGTGCAGCCGTGTTCCGTCAACATATTCTTTCTGCCAGTATCTTTTACGCAGCCCCTCGTAGACTGGATGACGATCTCATTCGAGTCCTGCTCATGGGCGACGAGCTGAGCATTCCGCGTGACGCGCTGTTTCCTTCAATTGAACAGGTGACTAGTGGCACAGCTCCTGTTTTCGAGAGGACCCCAGTTGATGACAATATTCTTGACGAACCATATTCACGATTAACATTGGTCGACAATTTGAAAAACTATATAAAACATCACGGTCTGCTAATTGTGAGCGAAGCGCAGGATAGGAAACTGCCGACCGTCAAAATTGATGACACACTATCGAAGATGTTCTCTTCCAAGACATACGCCCCCGAGCTACCCCTCGATCTAGTTGTGGAAGGGATGCTAGGCCTGTTTAGGCTAAAGCACGAAATTGTTTTACAGACAGTAGTGGAGGGTTCAATGCTGGCGAGTGATCACCTGATTCCGAAGCACATAGTCAAAAATGGTCCTCTACCAAAAGTTAGTGTGTGGTCAGAAAAGTCGGCCAACAACAAGGTTATTACAATTGTGCAGAACCTTGAATCTTTTGGTTTTGATCTTGAGCTGTTTGCTAATCTATGGAAAAAACAGTTTTCTACAAGCACCTGTGTCGTGGACCCTTCCAAAGAGATGAAAAACTTAAAACCCGGGACGAGAATTCCACTCCAGATTCATCTGCAAGGAAGTTTCCAAGTACAGATCACTGCTGCGCTCGTGAAAGACGCGAATATACCGCAATCGCAGCTTTCTTCTAGGAAAGGGTAGAGGCAGGACTGAAACTCCTTTCATTTTACCAAGACAACGACCTTGCGCCCCTGTTTTATTTCCGTACTTACGACAAGTTGCGAGACTTCGCACCTTTTTGTTTAACGTTCTTGTAAAGTGTCGCTCTTGCCAAGCGAAGGCTCAAACCGATTCCTATTCTTCTCTCTTATTCGATATCCAAGCTTCACAGGTATGTAGCCATAAAAAAAAAAATGACGAATGCTCATTTAAAAAAAAAACTGTAATCCACAGCTTCAGCTGCCCGTATAGAAACGCTCCCCTTTGCGCTGGTGTAGTCAAGGGGGTAAAATGGGAGACATTGCACAGCATAGTTTTCTTTCTTTTTCTCTGCAGTGCAAATGAGAGCTCACGTGTTCAAAAGGATGCCATGAAAACTCTGTTCGTATGAGAAAAAAAAGACAGTTTTCCCTTCTTTTTCGGCATGTGTCGGGCTTCGTTTTACGAAGCCACAGACCTGTTACCACCCGTTCAGGTTTCTTTTTTTGGTGGCTCCACTCATCTTTTCCTACTCTTTACCTCCGCAGTGGCCGGATCTCAACTGAATTAATTACTTTCGTATCTTGCACACGAAGTGGTGCCGGTTGTGCTCAATTTTCGAGAACTCTTACCTGGTGCACGTTTGTGTCCCACAATAGCAAGTACAGGCAGTCCCTTCCACCCCCAAAAGTACTTGATCTCGCAATTTTATTGGAGAGCTTGTCTTTTTGTTTGTTTCACACCTCTTGAAAGTCGTCAGAGTTACTTAGCGATTAGAAACCATGAAGGCAATCGTCGCTGTCGCTACAGGGCTCGCCACCTCCAGTTGGTTTCATAGCGTTTCGAAGGTCTCCAACTGCGCGACGCCTAGTGGCCCATTCTCACAATCTGAGTACCGCTCTTTTCCGTTGCTGGATGTCTACGACGAATCTCATAACACAAAGGTATTCCGTTTTGCGCTGCCGGAGGCGGATATGCCACTGAATCTGGAGGTGGCTAGCTGTCTTAGCTTTCGCTTTCTTGACAAGGATGGGAAGGAGGTTGTTCGTCCGTATACGCCGATTAGCCGCAGTAACCAGCTGGGGTATTTTGATGTCATGGTGAAGAAGTACCAGGGGTCCAAAATGGGTACTCATTTGTTCGCCATGAAGAAGGGCGATACGATCGACGTCAAGGGACCCTGGGTGAAGTTGCCCATCCGGGCAAATCAATACAAGGCAGTTGGCATGATTGCCGGTGGCACAGGTATCACACCAATGTACCAAGTGGCACGACATGTGTTGCATGCACCTAAGAACTCAACGGAAATCACGCTGATCTACGCGAATCAACGAAAAGAAGACGTACTTCTTGGCAACGAGCTGAACGAATTGATGGAGACGTACCCCCGGTTTTCGCCCTACTTCGTACTTTCCAAGGCTCCATCTGACTGGATGGGCGGCGTTGGTTATGTCAACAAGGAGATGATCAAATCGCTGATGCCTGCACCAAACCGCGCTAGCGACTCCATTATCCTTGTCTGTGGCCCGCCGCCGTTCATGGAGGCTATCTCGGGTGACAAGGACTTCAAGAGCTCTCCACCATCTCAAGGTGAACTGAAGGGCTACTTGAAGGATCTTGGCTACATGCCCAAGATGGTGTACAAGCTATAGCCAACAGCGGGGAAGAAGAAGCCGAAGCGCAACGCGATGCCACTGAGGCTTCTTTTTTTAGCTGCCACAAGCAGGACCAACTCATAGCAAAATAGGAGGGGTGCGAAAAAGGGCTGAAAGAGCAGTTCATGTGGCCAAGCGGAATGCTCATTGGACGTGTTGGCTGAGTGTGTTTCTGGAGTCTCTCAAAGTGAAAAAACACAGCGAGAGTATTTTTGTTAACCCAAACCCCAAGAAGAATGGCACCAGCACCAACTTGTCCGTGCAAATAGGGAATAGGATTTACAGTTTTATCTGACGTTGGGTCTCTCTGTGTCTCTGTGTGTGTGTGTGTACACGCAGTCTGTTCTGCACTCATAGGACTGTCCTAATCTGTTGTTCTCGTCTAGTGCATTTCTAGTCGCGTTTGCGCTGCTTTTTCTCTCTGAGCGTTTTTGTTTCATGTGCACAATTACTTCAGTGTACCCCTCTGGCCGCATACTCGGAATTTGTCACAGGTTGTGGCGTTTAGCCATACAAAAGCGTATGCCTGTCGTATCGTACACCTCCTCCGGAGAAAATTGTGGTGTCTTCCAGGGTTTCCGACTTTTCACTTTGCTTTCCCTTTTTTTTTTCGGGTGCCCGTTGGCGCCCGTGTGTGGTGATGTGATGTCTTGCCATAGCGGAGTTTTTTTTTTGTTCCCCCCCCCCTTGTCTGTATTTGCCACTTGCCGTTTGTGACATTTATATTTTCCTTCTCCCTCGTTGATTTCGATCGATTTCAGTTGTCGTGGACCCTCCAAAAGAGTTCAAACGGCATGTTGGAGAGCACACTTCTTTGGGTGGAGAGGGGGGGGGGGGCAGTGAAAGCCGCTTTTTATTTAAACACTCAGTTTTATATCCGTAAAGCACATCCAAAGAATCCCGGCAATTTTTGTTTTGTGTACTTGAGACGCTGCTGTTAACCGTCATACTCTGTGCTGCTCCTTCTGTTCATTCGGTGAACGTGTTTTTTTTCCCTTCCCTCTCCTGGTTGTACCGCTCCTGCGCTTTCGCCGGTAGAGAGGAGTCGCGAGTTCTGCAGCGTGGCTGCGCACGCACTTCTCTCCAGCAGTGCGACGTCAACGGCACTGGTCATGACTCTTGCACTCTTTCTTTATCCTTCCTGTTTTGTTTGTTTCATGGCCCCCACCCTGGTGACTCTTTTTGACCCCCACTCTTCAACGCATGCACACCAATAAGGGAGCACCATCTCTGACCGTTACACACTTCAGCATCACAGCAGTTTTTTTTTTCGCCCCTCCTATTTTGCCAGCATTACGACCAGGGTGACCAGACAGTAGTCCAACCCCACTGCCCTTCCTGTGTCAGTCTAGCATCCGTTCTTTACTCTTTTCTTTCCCACCAAGACTCCGAAAACGAGCAACTTTTTTAAATTTTTTTGCAAGGCCAAGGCGTCGCATTCACATCAGTCCATTTTATCTCCCTCCTCCCTTCTCCCCCCTCTATCGAGCCCCCCCTTTTTTTCTATCACTTTCCCTGTTTGGTTTCTGTCACTTGAATATTCCTATCGTACTCGAAGACTATGAAGGCTTTACTCGCTTCAGTTATCGGCTTTGCCGGGGCTAGCATGTACCAGTCTGGCGCCCAGGTGCAGGCGTGGGGCAGCAAACCTGCCTTCTCTCAAGAAAAGTTCCAGCAATACAAGCTTATCCACGTCGATAATGAATCACACAACACAAAGCGCTTCAGGTTTGCCCTCGCGTCGAGCAAGACGCGGCTGGGCCTGCCCGTGGCGTCTTGCATTACCCTGCGTTACACAGACGCGCAGGGCAACGAAGTGATGCGCCCCTACACACCCATCAACTTGACAGATGAAGAGGGGCACTTCGATCTGGTCGTGAAGTGCTACCCGAACTCCAAGATGGGCTCGCATCTCTTCTCCCTGAAGGTTGGCGATTCCATCGACGTGAAGGGCCCGTGGCACACCTTCGAGGTGAAGCCAGGCCAGTTCACTAATATTGGCATGATCGCCGGCGGTACGGGTCTCACTCCCATGTTTCAAATCGTGAACAACGTCCTGCACGCACCGAACAATACAACGAGGATCTCTCTCCTTTACTCAAACAAGACCGAGGGGGACATCCTCCTCGCCAAGGAGCTGGCGGATCTGAGTAAAGAGCACCCAGGAAAATTTGTAGCCTACCACTGCTTGACGAAGCCGCCTAAGCGTTGGACGGGGTACTCCGGTCACATTGACAAGGCGATGATCAAAGAGACGATGCCAGCTCCGGAGCAGCAGCAGCAGAAATCCTGCGTGCTGGTAAGCGGCCCGCCACCCTTTATGGAAACAATCTGTGGCCCCAAGGACTACACATCCTCGCCACCCAAGCAAGGCCCGCTTCGCGGCTACCTGAAGGAAATGGGCTACACTGAGAGCGGTGTCTTTAAGTTTTGAGCAACTACCACACTTCTCTGTACGCAAGAGCGTGTACGTGCCACTGCCTTACACGCATTTCCTGCCGAGTGAAGAGGTCTGACAAGGAACGTTGAAGACGTGAGCTCCACTGCGACACAACAGCGAGATAGTAGGAGGAGAGAGGGTAAGGAGTGGTGTGTGTGTGTGGGGGGGGTGGGGTGGGGGTGGGGACTCACCGGGAAAAAAGCGGCGACAAGCGAAAAACGTCCACGACAAATCATTCTGAATGATTAGAAAATGTGTTTGCGCCGTCCTTTTTTTCTGACTTTACACTCACCCTTGTTCCAGGTTTTGTGTTGGGTCGTGGCGAGCTGTAGCAAAGGGACGGGGTGGTGAGCTTCCATGATGAGGAGTGTGAGATGGGGGGCGGTTCAACGCCAATTGCGTGGGTGACAGGCGTGGCCACCGCTCTCAAACTCCGTGCTGACATCCCTCCCTCGACACGGCGATCCACTCTGCGGCACGTCAAGGCAAGAGCTGTACGCTGCGGCCGCTGCCCCACACGGAAGACCCGGGACGTCGAGCTTAGGCTGGTGCGGTGCACCATCGTTGGCCAGCCCTGCAGGTGCACCTGCTCACACTTTGGATACCTGCGGTGGCGGGCGAGTGGCCGTGACGAGGTGTGGTGTGGTTGGCGTGCTGCCTGCGACACCCGCCGGCCCTGTAGTGCTTCCTTGTCTTCTTTGCTGCCGCAGGCTCACAAGCAGCGTCCCGCCTGTCGCTACACACGCTAGCAGGTCATATGCAGCCTCCCTCCACCTCTACCGTATCGCGACACACTGAGGCATGCACTGAGGGGGGGGGGAGAGCGAGCACCGCGCGCGTGCGTCGTGGTGCACAGCAGGCATGGCGTCGGCGACGCACCGCCCATCAGCGCCGGTAGTGCAGGTGCGCGAAACGCAGGGCATCTCCCACGCGAGCCCGTGCGGGGCTGGCAAGTCGGAGGTGCGGAATAACGCGACGGGGGCACGCCGAATGACACCACCGAGTCTGGCAGATTCTCCCATGAGCAGTCTGAAGACTCTGTGGTGGGGGCAGCGGCCCGGCACGGCTGTGGTGGGAGAGGGGCATGTCATGCAGGCGACAACAGGTCTGTGAGGGCTTTCTGGTTCGATGCCTCCGGGCCGCCTCGTCGAGCTTATCTTGCATGCGCGTTGACGACCCCTCTCCCCCCCTGTTTTCCGCACGGCAGGCACCACGACTGCCATACCCCAGCCGGAGTGCGGCTGCATGGTCGGCCAGGTCCGTCCGGCGTGGATAGCGCAGCGCGTATTCACCGAAGGGGAGGGGAGGGATGGTCAGGGGGAGCCCGTGAGATGCAGACGTCGTGCTCTTCAGACAGAGGACTATGAGCCACGGCGCAGCAGAGGCGGGTGAGGTGTGGTTGTTGTGTGTATGTTTCGCTGCGACGTGTTCGTGATAGGGTGCCACTCGGGGCTTTGTTGTTTCATCTTTTTCGCTTCCCGCCCCCCCCTCCCCCCTCCCCCACCGAGGCCTTCAAGTTTGAGACACCAGTTGTCGCATATATATTTTTATGAGGAGTGGCGGTGGTGGTGGTGGCGGCCTGATATTTGTGCATATCTGGGGTGACGTTTCTTCTTTCTCTTTCGCTTGTAACGCTTTCAGGTATTGGTTGGCACGGAAGGGGAAACAGTTGCTTCTATGAGCATCTCGGAGTGGAGGCTTTCATCTTGTGCTTGTGTATTCGACCTTTTTCTCGATGTGCCCTGCTTGACTTCGTCCAATTATGTGTGTGTGTGTGTGTGTATCGTGTAGAGACGCCTGTTAGCATCTCGCTATCCACGTATTTACCCCCCCCCTTTTCCTCACAGAAAAGGATTGGGATGATGTAGTCGTGTGCGTGCTGTGCGGTGCACTGCCGTACATACCACCGGTACTTGAATGCTGCATTTGGTTAACAAATTTCTTCTCATCCCGCACCCGTGATAATGGGGGTGTACCCCTCAGCGCCAGGAGTCTTTGATGGGGGGAGTGGAGAATCCGGCCACTCACTCTGTGAGGAGGTCAAGCATCCACCCCCCCCCCCCTCCCCTCCCCTTCCCTTTGCCACACTCCCATAGACGCTTTGAGTGGCGACGAGGTCCAATGTCCCCACGCCGTGAGAGAGAGGGGGGGTCCGTGCAATGTGCCGCTACTGAGAGCGGCGATCAAGTTCCCAGAGATGGCGTGGCGTCGCAGCGACCCCTGTGACAGCGAGGGCGCGTACGTTGTGTGCTATCGGTATGCTAGTCAGCGTGTCAAGGTAACTGGAATCCACTCCACTCGGCTCTCACCGCTTGCTGGTGTGGGGTGTGAGGTGAGGTGGGAGGGGGGGAGGGGGCGGGGGCTGCGCCGCCCCGAGGGATGCACCAGGCGGCGATCGGCATAGTGAGGGCGGCTTTGAAGCGAGCTGCGAAGTGGAAGAGGCGGGTGGTGCACAGGGCAGAGACACTGACCGTGTCCAAGGCATTGAGCCGGTCGTTGCTGCAGCGCCCCCCCCGCCCCGCGCCTTCGCACCACGCGATGGGTCGTGTGACAGGCCCGGGGGGGGTCGAGTGGAGTTTCACTCTTCATGTTCAAATTGTAGAATGGAGACCTGAAATGTGCACACGACCTCTCGTATCCAGCGAAGCACGGACCCCTATTCTGCCTATCACATAGCGGGCTCTTTTTGTGTGTTTTTTTTTTGTGTTGTGTTCAACTACCTCCCTTCCCCGTCCGCCACCCAGTGATACGATTTTCATTTCTCGAGTCTGTTCTGCTTGTGTTTTTTTTTTACCTGTGTTTCTCGTGTTTTTCTCTTCAGGTTTCACCACCGTCCCCAATCCTCCCCCTTCCCCCCCCTCCCTCTCTCCATCACCTGCGACCAGAGCAGTGTTCGTCTTTGTGGCGGTGGTGCACTGCTCTGCTCCCCGGCTCCGTGGGTATTCTCCGCGCGCTTAAATTTTTTTTTATGTCGTCGTTTTACTATCCTCTCCTCCTCCCATTGTCTTGTTGCTTCGAACTGGCGATGAGGGAGAAAATAGGAGGAAGCAAGCGAAGCAAACAACAGCAAAAAAATCCAAGCCGGATGCAAAATGCAAGAGTAGTACGTGATTTTCAAGGTATGCGGGTAAAGAATGAAAGGCCCCAGATGACACGTGGCACCAAGTATACAATATTTCTCCTCTAATTCACCCGTTTCTCTTTTTTTTTTTGTTCACTATGTCTGGGTGTTTTTTTCTCTCTTCTCTGTATATATATATATGTGTGTATATACACAAGTGTGTGTGTGTGTGTGTGTGTGCATTTCTTTCATGATTATATCTCTCTCATGTATCTCTCTTATTCATATAGGTGGGCCTTGGTCCTTTGCCGGTTGGGCATTTGACGAATTTTGAGAGGACAGGCGGGCGATGTACACAGAGAACAGGGGGGGGGGAGGAAAGAGGCAAAAACATCGAAAGATAATCGGAGGAGTATTTTTGGATCAACTCGGTCCCACACTGTCTAGCGACAAGTGTGTGTGTGTGTGTGTATGCGGTTATGGGGGAGAGGGGTAGGGTGGGGCAAACATCAAGATGAAAGACGACCAGCGTTCTGATGATCATAAAGTGGACGGACACATAACACACACACACACACACACACACACAACGTACGTACGTATATGCGCATAAAAGCACCATGTTCGCGGGCATCAGAAACCATCGCTTCAGTGATTCCTCGGCGGGCGGGGGGGGGGAGTTGGTAAGCATACACGACGTAGCGATTTCTTCCTCGGGCCACGAGCACCCAACATCGACAGTTTTTGTTGTGCTCTCTCCAAATTTATGATTTTCCCCAAACGCATCAAAGAAAAGAAAGCAATCACCCTCCAAAGGGCTAAACGTTGCGGCGTGAACTCTTCTCTCCTTCCCCCCCTCCCCCCTCCCCCCTCCCCCTCCACACACACACACGCTCGGAAATTATTAAAAAAAACATCAGCGCACGTTTTGGGTGTTTCAAAAATACGCACCGTTTCGGCGACAGTCTAGTGTTCCGTTCCCACTGTCTATGTGCATCTCGGTATCTCATGCTCCACACAACACTGCTCGGCCGGCTTTTCTCAAAGCCTATCACTCAGGGATACGTGGCGCAGTTGCCAAAGCCGCTGCCGGCATCGACGGGGCGTGCCTGGATGCGGGCGATGGATGCAAATAGCGATGTGCGCGACTTCTACACCGCAGACGCGGAGCGCTACGACGCATGGTACAGCGAGACGTACGGTATTGAGGATCTTTCTGACGGGTCGGCTGCGTCTGGGGCTGCATCAAACCGACTGTTGGACGACACCCGAAATATGCAGCAAGCGGCAGAAGAGTACGACTTGCAAGGTGTGAGGGAGGAACTCGAATTCTGGAGTGAAGAGTTCCAGCACGTGAATCAGCTCCGCTGAGGAGATGAGCAGCAGGATGACAGAATTGGGAGTGGCGGGTGAGGAGTGAGGGGGGGGGGGGCTAGGATGTAATCTGACAGTTCCTTCTTGTGTAACTCCCTTGCGTGTGTTGTGGTTGCTTCACGCACCACGAATCAAACTAAAAGAGAAGACGTACGCGTGTTGACGTGCCGGTCTGCGCACTCCCGTGCATTTTTTTTTTCGCTCTGCTTCATTGCGCTTTCGAGGGTGCAGCTGTGGGGGAATATGCGTCACCGCTGCTGTCGACGGTTACTCCCCTCCCCCTCCCCCAAGCTCCACTTTGTGTTTCGCGTGTTGTTCTCCCAATTTTCTCTCGTCACGCTTTCGATCATTTTTTACTCTCCTCTACTTATTCGGCTTCTTCTCTTCCTTCTCTTTGTTTTATGATCATCTTACAATCGCTTGCCCGCCCCCTCAAAACACACACACACACACACACACACACAAACATCTATGCCGTTTTCACACACTTGAGCCACAAGAAAAAAACGGCAGCAACAACACAGATTTCAAAGAAAAAGACAGGTAAGGAGTAATCAGATCAACTGCCCCCCCTCCCCTTCCAATCGTACCGCTACGAAGCAAGACGACTAGTTCTGCTCGCTTTCTCTATTGACTTCCTCTGCCTTTCGCCATCCTGCCATTGGTAGATTTTTGATACGAGCCCCAGGAGACAACAAGAGGAAGTGCTTTGGAGAAGAAAAAAAAGAACAATAAGCAGCATCATCATCATCAGCATCAGCATCATCTGCAAGGAGCAGCGAGGAGCAAAGATATTATAAAAAAAAGAGGGAATCCGAACAGACGAGGTGGAGCTGGAAAAACACACAAAACGCAAGAATTGCCTATTTCACTGATACTACACTGAAAAGAAAAAAGAAGGCAGAGGAGTTGAAGATTTATACACACACACACACTCACACATACACGAACGAAAGGGGAAAAACGACGACGCCGTGTGGGACGCGTGTACGCGTTTGTTCGACTACACTTTTCTTAATTATTATTGTCTTAGTCCTTTGGCATCTCTCCTTTACATCTCAGAAACAACAAAAAAGGGAGCGGTGCACGTAAGTAGGTCATCAGGTGAAAACGAATCAAAACCAAAGAAACCCCCCTCCCCCAACAAGTAAACGGACCCACATCCACTTTCCCGTGCCGTCGTCTGTGTTTTTTTTCCCTTTGCAAGTCTGTTTCGTTCTGTGTGGTCCTCTCTTTTTCTGCTTCTTCGCTTTTCTTCGTTGACCTTATTCCCCCTTCCCCTCTTCCCCCAAACCGCCCTTCTCTATCCACCCACCTAACGCCGCCGCTTCGGCCCCCCTCCCTTTTCCGTCAGTGAAACCATTCATTATCACTTCCAGTAATTTGCACAGACCTCTCTGTGTGTGTGTGTGTGTGTTTCTGAGAATACGTTTACACTTGCACTCTCTCCTCCCCACCTCATCTGCGTATTGGGTTTGCCAAAGCTGTTTCTCTTCATTTTTTGTTGTGTGTATGTGCGCGTACTAGGGCGAGCACCGATAGGTCCCTACCTCTTTCCATATTCGCAACACACGCACACATACACTTACAGGCCCGCACCGCAGCTCAGGGGGAAAGGGGGGGGGGGGAGACAACGACACGTGTGTGTATACCACAGCTGATTGTGCAGGTCTTCAAAAGGTGAATCCGAGCGGCCTCGAGCACGGTAAGGACCTAGTTACTAAAAGCCTGAAGAATTCCAACAGTGCTGACAGGCATATACTCTTTTTCGTCTCTGGGTGAGGTGATTTTTTTTTTCGTGTGTATTTGTGTGCTTGCACTTGTATATTCGTGTTCAGGTATCAACCACCGTCCGATTTACCCCCTTCCTCCCCTCCCCCCCCCCCCCCCCCCGCACCTGTCTTCCTCCCGCGCCTTTGGCTGTTCTCATCGTCCACCTCTTCCCATCGAATCCTCTTTCGCCGGGACTTTTTTTTCCTTTGTTTATATTTGAGGCTCCTTTGAGCTTTTATCACTTTTCTTCTCGCGTTCCTCTTTTACCTTTTTTTTTTAGTGTCTTTGTTTTTTTTTTTTGTATGGGGCGGGGGTAATGTGAGCGTGGGATCTTTTTTTTTTCTTCGAATTTTTAGTGATTTTGTCGCTCTTCTACGTGGACATTTGTCGCGTTTCTCTTGCGCGGTGGGTGTACTTCCTGCTTGAGGGTTTCGTAGGGGACCGTTCTCACTCTACGTTTCCTCTCCCCCCCCTTTTTTTTTTCTTGCACACCCCCTCCCTTTTTTATTCACAGCCACGCGAAACGACCAGCAACGATTACAGCAGCAGAAGCAGCACGCTAGAGTTTATTGCCTCTCCATCTCCTTGTTTCCTCATCACTGGATGTCGAGCTTATTGAAGTTTTTTTCCCCTAGCTTCTAACTCCCCCCCTTCCCTCCCCCGGTCTTTTTGGCTCTCTCTCTCTGTGCGTGTGCCTCATTCCGTCGCGCTCTCTCTCATACTGTTCTTCGCCTTCCACCTTTGCCCGAGTTGTTCGCTCTCTGCGCGGGGTGAAAAGGCCGTGTTGAACTTTTTGTTTGCTTGTTCCCCTCCCCCCCTTTTTTTTTGCCCCATTATCATTATCAGACGCTCGCTTCTTGCCCTCTCTCTCTCACGCACACACACACACACATTCCACACACCTACCCCCACCCACACCTCTCGCTGTTTTGTGTTTGTGCTTGGTTCGTGAGATTTGGTGCCGACGCCTGCCGCTTTTTGACTCCCTCCAACCAATTACCCTCTTTTTTCTTTCCGTGTTGGTGTGTGTGTGTGCGTAAAGCTTGGCTTTTTTTTCTTCACCGACTTGGCTTGTTCTGCATCTCGTTTTCTGTATATATATTTATATTTATTTGTCTTCCGCCCCCTTCCCGATTTGGGTTTCATTATATTTTATTCATTTTCTTTTTTTCCCCTCTCTTCTCCCCTCCCTTCATCTACTGCAGTGCGTTTGACCGTTTTTCCCTTTCCATTGGTTTGTTCGTCTCTGCTGCCGTGTTTTTTTTTGTTCACACCTGTTTTCTTTGTTCTTAGATATACATATATATATATATATATATATATAGATTCATTTTTCCCGTCTTGTTCTCCAGTCCTCCTCCTCATCCCCCCCCCCCCTCCCCCTATCGACTCGTTGCCCTCTCGGTAGTGTCAGTTTTTCTGTGCGTGTATGTATATATGCACCTGCGTGCGTATTTGTCTATTTTTGCTCCCTTTGTTTAGTTGTGTCCCCGCCCCCCTCCCTCCCTCCCCCACTACTCTTCCCGCTTTTTTTTTTGTGATTGCTCACCTGTGCGGTGCTGTACTTTTCGGCAGTTTGTTGAGTTTTCAATAGACGCGATTCTTTTTTTTTACTTTTCGGGGGCGCTTGAAAATTTCTTTTTGTGTAATATTTACGGGTGTGCATACATTATATATCTCTATATATATTTAGATATACATTTGCCTGTGTATATATACATATATATTGTGCCTATATATCGTCTTTGTTAGTTTCACGTGTACATATTATTGTATTTTTGTGTGTGTGTGTGTGTGTCTGTCTGTCTCCGTGTGTTTGTCCTTGCTTTGTTGCCTACAGAGAAACATTTGTATATATATATATAATAACCTATACACACACGCACGCACACACACACACACACGCACACACACGCACACACACACGCACACACACACACACACACGCACACACACGCACACACACACGCACACACACACGCACACACACGCACACACACACACACACACGTATATATATATATATTCACAAAACATCTGGGGATAGAGAAACAGTAAAAAATTGGTTTCTGGTGGTGTTGTGCGTGTGCGTTGTTTCACTTTGCTTTTTTTTCCGCTGGTACATCTCTCTCTCTATATATATACGCATATATATATATATATATATATATATATCTATTGCGCCTGTCTCCGAGTGTGGTTCTGTCGATCGTTTTTCAATCCAGTCAGCTTTTTTTTTGTGGTGATTTTTTACACACACACACACACACACACTGAAAAAATAAGGACAACAAAATTCGATTGGAAAGAGGCAGCCCCAGGGGAATATTCACATCACATCGCATCGCACAGAAGAGGCCTCCTCCCTCGGACAGGGCCATTTTTTTTATATTCTTCCACAAACGAACAACATAAAAAAAGAGGGGCAACGTAAATCAAAGAAATTACCAAAAAAAAGTAGTAAATCTTTGTATTTCTGGTATCGAAATAAATAGTGAAGCTAACACACACTTCCCTCTACCCCCTTCTCCCTCCCTTCCTCCCTCTCTCCATCGGCGCGTGTTCTCCAAGGATACGTACTATAATTGTTCGCGTTAGCGTTTTTGTAAATTCTCTCTATTTTTTTTTTCTGATTCAAGGCCCTTACTGTGTGCGTGTATCCTTCTTTCACCCCGCAGCGCTCCTCTGTTTTCTTCCGCGTTCGCTGCCGCATTCCACACACCGACTCATTTCCTTCCCTTTCGTCAGAGTGCCAGGGCATCATTTGTCTCTGTGCGTGTGTTTTTTTGTTTTGGAGTATCTCTCTCCTCCCCCCCCCCACTTCACCACCAGCGCACACGTTTAACTCCCTTGAAGACAAGAAAAAAAACCCTCTCCAAAAAGGATACCACACAGACACGGCACAGGAACATCCAGGAACCAGCTGTGTTATCAGTTCTTCCCCCCTTTTCCCCCTTTCCCCCTTTTTCCCTGGTTCTTTTTTTTTTTTGACCTGTCTGAGTGCGTGTGTGCACAACAGTCTATTCGGAGGGATTCTTCTTCACTCGATTACGCATCTTTTATTTTATTTATCCTGCGCCTACACATTACACACCGGGGCACACAGCGAGAGAGAAGGCTTTCATCTTTGTTTTCCCTCAACTTGGTGCGTGTATGCTTTTTGCCCAGCATCAACCGTATTATAACTGACACAGCCACACACACACACACACACACAGCAGACGAGGTGAAGGAAAAAGGAAGGGTAGGGTTTTTTTTTCATTCTCAGCATTTTTGTTGTTTTATCCTCCGTTTTTATTTCTTGGTTCCTGCCTTCTTTCCGTAGAGTCCTTTGCCTCTCCCCCCCACCCCCACCCCCTTCCCTCCTCGCCCCCCTCCCGTATTGGGGGAGAAAAACAAGAGAACGGTACGTTGCGCAACTTTTAGTGAGGGCTGTATATGTGCAAGTGTGTACGTTTTTTTTTTGTGTTTTAGCACTGTTCACTTTTTTTTTATTTTTTATTTAGCCGTTATAAGGTGCAGCTTTTTCATGTTTGTTTCTCTCCACTGTCTCTTCCGCCCCCTTTTTTTTCCCTCTGCGTGTGTGTGTCTGTTTCTGTGTCCCACCCTTCACTCGTGATTGTTGAAGAGGGAGCTGCACATCCCTCCGCCTTCCTCCCCACCACCCTCGTTTTTTCCCCTTTCGTTTGACTTCACTACATTGTTTTTTCGTTTTTTTTTAGTGTTGAATTTTTTCTTTGCTTCTCGTGTTCTTCTCACTCGCACCACACCTCTTTGCTTTTTTTGTCTCCCCCCTCCCTCCCCTGCGTGTGTGTGCTGGATCATGAGTTGGTGGAACGGTTTTTCTACGCATCGCAACAACTGCGTTGTGGAGGATGGGCTATCGCAACAGCAACAACAGCAGCAGGAGCGGGAGGAGCCACCGCCGCCACCGCAAAAAGCCTCTGGTTTCTTAACACCGGAACCTCCTATGGACAGCGCTGTTGACGACTGTGCCAACGGTCCGTGCGACGCCCGTAGCCCCAAAGGATGTCTCTACTTGGCCAAAGAGGGCCTTGGCAGCGCCGGTGGATTGGCCTCTCCAGAGTCAACTTGGGGGGGAGCGGTCACAAACCGTGTCGACGGCAGCTCTTTTTGGCAGACATCGAACAGCCTTGGTGGCTTA
This sequence comes from Porcisia hertigi, assembly GCF_017918235.1. NCBI lineage: Eukaryota > Euglenozoa > Kinetoplastea > Trypanosomatida > Trypanosomatidae > Porcisia > Porcisia hertigi. Next base: position 292,013 of record NC_090581.1, on the reverse strand, counting down.
ACCATGTCCGATCAGCTCGGCGTGTCGGCTGCCGTGTCCGTCTGGGGCTCGACTTTTATGCAGCAGCAACCGCAACAGCCACTAGCGCCGAATGCTCAGCAGCCGCTCTCAGTCCCCTCAGCTGCGCGCCCCGTCCAATGTGTTCAGATCTCCTCCACGAAGGGTGATCAGAGATGCGGCTCTGGCGCATACAACGGCAGCGGCAGCAGCGATGCGCACAACAACGGCGGCTCCGTCGAAATGCCCACTTGTGCAGCGGACTACGGTGAACCATCCCCGTGCGAGCCGTGCGGCGTCGTCGTCATGAACCGCAACAGCAACGCCGTTGCCACACACAGTCGCAGCGGAAGCGTGACAGGCAGCAGGCGCCAGAGCAACACAGGCAAGCACAGTGTAGTCTGCAGCGACGATGAGGGCATCCCTTATGACGAGGTAGACGTTGGCACCATATCGAGTCTCATCGCCGCTCTCCAGGTCCAAGAGGAAATCAACCTGAATGAAGGCAACGCCGCTGATTCCGGAAGAGATGAGCCGCAGAATGCCGACAGTCCAAACTATGTACAACGCCCATCGATAACACATCCCTTGTGCGTGCAGGCCGATGCAGGTGGGGGTGTAGACGCGACCGCGAAGTCAGCTGCAGCTCAGCCGCCGCCGCCGCCGCCGCTGCAGGAGCAGCAAGCGGTTGAATTCACTAGTAGGGTCCCCAACCCCTCACCTATTTTGCAGGATCCCAATGCGGGCTCTTCCCTGATCGCTGATTTTAATACTCTCCAAAACAGCGGCCAGCGTTCTTGCATCAATACGCACCGCAGTAACGCTAGCGGCAGCACCATCAGTGGCAATACGAGCGGCAGCCGCAGCAGCAGCTGGGTCTGCAATGTTTCGCTACGGGAGGCATCATCAGGGGATTTCTCTGGTTCGAATGAGCAGTGGAGATCCGGGGCAAATCCACTGCACAGCAGAGGCGAGTTGGCTCCTCTGCAACTCGTCCCGTCCGCGCTGCAGAATGTCCTTGCCAGTTTTCAATCTGCGCTGGTGGAGCGCTCCAGCGACGCAACTCTGCCGAGCTCTGTTGGCGATCTTTTCAATGCGGTGGGGCAGAACACCTGTTTGCAGAAAGGTGGCGGCGGCACCAGCAGTACTGTTGCTGCAAGTGGCAGCCAGCCGAGCTACTACGGTCCCCCGGGTGAGCAAGAAGACCGTGACACCACCACCTCCTGTGCTCCTGCGATTCCTGGAGGTTATGTGGTGGTGAAAGCCTGCTGCGGCAGCAGCACTGACGTGCCCGCCGTTTCAGATGCTTCCGGTGCGGTCCGTCACAGCACCCCGTTGATGCGGGGTCGCGTCAACTCTGTCGTGGCACATAAATTCAGTCTTGATAGCACCGTGCGTCGCTCGCAGTTGCAGGACGTTCGTGGTAGCGGTGGCATTCTGCCTGCTACCCCCAGTCTCGACAGCATGTGCTCCTCCGACATCCACACCCCAGTTTACTCAGCGCGAGGGCAAAAGGGCGCATCGCTGCACACATGTGCGCAGGAGCGGGAGGCTTCGCCTGACTCGAGCGTTGAGCGTCTTTTTGCACATACGGACTCCTCCGCATCCGCTATGCTGCATTTTCACCGGCGAGAGGCACGCTCAGTCACAGAGGAAGACTCTTCAGTGGCGCATCACCACATGCGAACGGGGAGCGAGGTCTCGCTGCCCGCAGCGGCCGCCACCTACAACGGCGGTAGTGCGTTACAGCAACGCCTCGATGAACGCGGATGCATTACAGTGGTGGATCCGCAGCGGCGCAAGCTCCACGTTCCGCTATCCGCCATACAGATGACCAAGGCGCTGAATGGCCGCCTCAAAACACCGTCGCTGTGCCTGCTGTACCAATCGAGCCGTTGTCGCCAAGGCGAAAACTGTTACCAAGTGCATGTAGACCCCGTCACGGTCGAGCGGTTGCGCGCCGACGCGAAGGACATGCCGTGCTGCTGTTTCCAGCACGGAGATGGCAACAGCCACCTGATAGACCTCACAGCAAACGAGGGCCGCTCTTTGGACATTGCCGGTCAGTTTTCTCTCCCTCTCACTCGAACGGCTTACACTGCCGGGCTTCAACGTTTGCTGCAGAACGAGCAGTCGTGCACACTAGTAAATCCCTCCGCGCTCTGCCGTTTGCATGGCCAACCAGGTGGGTGTCGCTTCGGAGCAGACTGTAGGTTTCTGCATATCTGCTTCCAGATCCTACAAAACGAACTGGCAAGCATCATGGCGGGCGCGGTAGCTGCCTCCGCGAGCTCGGCCGTCATAGCGACGACCGCCGAACAGCGTCAGCACCACCAGCAGCCCTCCTCTGCCGGCGGAGGAGCTGCTGTCCCTGGGCCTCCACCGACGTCCAGGCATTCCCATACAGGCACCAGTGTGGCCAACTTAAGCAACGCCATGGGCCCGCCTGTATCCGCCAGCGTGCCGTCGACAGGGCTCTCTCAGCAGATTGGTGCGCCTGGTAGTATGACATTGTCTGTCGGTGACCTCGCTGAGTTGCATCCCATGACGTTGCCGTCACCGCCGCGTCCTCAGCAGCAGCACCAATATCAGCTGCCGCAATCGCGGTCGGGCAACAGGTCGCCACGTTCGGTGGACTTGGTTCACAACGGATTCATGGTGTCAACACCTCGAACGGTGCACCGCAGCGCTAACGCGGCCATGCTCAGCCTGAACAACGCGACCACCTCTGTTGTTACAGGTGCAGACTTTTCTCCTCCTCGTGCTTTGCAGGGGATCTCTGCCTCTGCCACGGCTGCGCCAAACGCTTTTACGGGTTGCTTACCGTCGTCGTCTCAGCAACAACAACAGTCTCCCACCCCGTCTTTGGTTCATCTGCAGCCACGCCCCTGCGCCGGTACACTATCAACACCGTCCACTAGCACCTACTTTACCCTCACGACATTGCAGCCACAGGGTTCACCCGTGCAGACACCTGCCGGTAGACATTCCCCGCGACAAACCTCTACGAGCGGATCGACGTCTTCGGCGTGTCGCACTCACAGACGCACCCTCAGCACACCCAGCAATGGCACTCACCCGTCCCGAAGGAACCCTTCATTCACTCAGACGCCGAACAACAGCGCGGCGCCATCCCCGATGCACACTGGGTCGCCCATGGCGCACAGCTGGTCTACTTTTTCAACTACGACAGCAGCGACAGTCGAGGGCACTGGCGGCGCCTATCCACCACCCTCAGCGCAGTTGCAGTTCCCTCGCCAAAGGACACCCCTGCAACAGCACCAGCCATCTTTTCTGCCACATCAGCCACAGCAGCTTGTGCATCTTTACCAACCCCATCAAACGCCCACTTCTCAGCAGTTTTACATTCAACAGATGAACGCAGACGGTAGTTTTTCCCTCGTCCCCGTCAATATCGTGCAGGGATTTGGCGGTGGCGACTCCTAACCCATTTACACACACGCACGCAAAGTGAGTGAGTCCCCATCCCCTTTCTTCCTCCCTCCCCTCCCTCCCTCCCTCCCTCCCTCCCTCCCTCCCTCCCTCCCCTTCCTCCCTCCCCTTCCTCCCTCCCCTCCCTCCCTCCCCTCCCTCCCTCCCTCCCCTCCCTCCCTCCCTCCCTCCCTCCCTCCCTCCTCCTCCCTCCCTCCCTCCCTCCCTCCTCCCTCCCTCCCTCCCTCCCTCCCTCCCCTCCCTCCCTCCCTCCCTCCCTCCCTCCCTCCCTCCCTCCCTCCCTCCCCCTCCCTCCCTCCCTCCCTCCCTCCCTCCCTCCCTCCTCCCTCCCTCCCTCCCTCCCTCCCTCCCTCCTCCCTCCCTCCCTCCCTCCCTCCCTCCCTCCCTCCCTCCCTCCCCCTCCCTCCCTCCCTCCCTCCCTCCCTCCCTCCCTCCCTCCCTCCCTCCCCTCCCTCCCTCCCCTCCCTCCCTCCCTCCTCCCTCCCTCCCCTCCCTCCCTTCCTCCCTCCCTCCCTCCCCTCCCTTCCTCCCTCCCTCCCTCCCCTCCCTCCCTTCCTCCCTTCATCCTCACCCTGTCCTTTCCGAAAAGGGGCCTGAAGTTTTTCCCCATCCTGATCAGGATGTTTTTTTTTCCCTCTTTTTTCTCCCCATCGCTTGCGCTCGATATGGTCACTTGTATGTATGTATGCGTACGTACATCCATGATGTATATGTGTGTGTATATAATTGTATGCACAGATGTACACATATATAACAAGTTCTCGCACATCCTTAGCTAAGTGCATCTCTTCACTTTCGCTTGTAGCACCCCGCCGCCGCCATCTCCTCCTCCTCCCCTTTCTCTGATCATCTCGGACTTTTTTTTTTTGGTCCCTTACCTTTCTGACTGACTTGACTTCGTTGGCTCATCTGTGCGTCTGTCCGCGCGCGTTTTCTTGTTTTCTGCGCTATTTCACACGCTGGTTTATGGCTCTTCCCCCCTTTTCAAAAAATCTTTTGTAGCCTTCCATCACCATCTCTTTGAGGGATAGCGGTGATCCGCTCCCGCAAAAACAAACAAAATCAAAGATAGGCCCACACTGGTGTGTCGTGCAGCTGTCTTCTCCTCCTCTTACTCCTTCCCTCTTTTATGTTTTGTATGCTTTAGCCTCCTCCCCTCCTCCCCTCCTCCCCTCCTCCCCTCCTTCCCCCCTTCATTCCCTTGATGTCGGGTGCGGATTCGCGTGTTGGTGTCTTTGAACCCCGGCTTCCCCCCTTTTCCTCTCTTCTCATTTTTTTCTTCACTGCCATGTCTTACTTTTGATTCTCGGGCTCGCTTGCAGGATATTTTGATCTCCTCCCCCTTACCCCGATTACATTCGATCTTGATGCTTGTATTATTTAGGCCTTCTGCCGCGTAGTCGTTTTTTTTTCCTTGTGTGTCCCCTCGTCGTCGTTGTCCTCCCTTTTCTTTTTTTTTTGTGATACACACTCTCTTGTTTTCCAAGAAAATGGTAAAGGGATGAGGAGAGAGGGCGTTCAGGAGTGATGAGTGTGTGTGTGTGTGGGGGGGGGGGGGGGGGGGATGATGCAGCGTTCTCTCCTCGAGCTGCTGCACCTTCATTCTTTTATTTTGCCCCAATAATGGGGTGGTGCGATGTATTTCTTTACACTTTGTTACGCTTCAGTGTCACGATTATCGGTTTCCACCGCGCAGTGCAAAGGGAAAAAATATATATTTTTCTTTCTGTGTGGTGGGGGTGGTTAGGTGATTGGTAGACGAGGGGGAAAAGCTTTTTTTTTTCGCGTGGCTTTAGCAGGAGCCCTAAAGTTGTCGACGGCCACGTTGGCTGTCTTGCTTGGGCTGACTTTCAGAGAAATATTTCTCTTTTTTTTAGTTTTATTTTTTTGTACTCCGCAGTGTCAAGTCACCGGTGGACATCTCATCTTTTTGTTTTTCTCCTATTCTTGGTTTACAGACAAAGAGGAAAAAGAAAAAAAACTGTGTACACTGCGACACGTGTACTCGATCTTATTGTGGTTGCGTGGTGAGAGGGGGAGAGAGTCTGTCTTTGATATGTATAAAGGATGCGTGTCTCGCTCGCGTTTTTTTTTCAAATTCAAATTTGAAATGCCTATTTATTCATTTTTTCATTTTTTTTCTGCACACATCCTTGGACCACATTCCCCCCAACCTCTCCCCCCCCCTACTCTCTCTTTATTGTTATTTGTTATTATTATTATGATTGAACGCTGTAGATTTGATGTGTGATGTTCTCATAATTTTTATTATTTGCCGTGCTCGTGTGTCTGGTAGGTGGATGTTCTTTTGGTTGGACCTCTCCAAGCGTATCTGCATCTTACAGCTCACTTTTTTTTTTCTGTCCTGTTTTTCCCATGTCTCGTGAAGGGGGGGGGGCTCTTCATCCCCCTCCCCCTTCCCCCCTCTGCCCTCACTTTACGATTTGTTTCACCCCAGTACTCCCTCATTCCTTCAACTTGTGGCCGGCGCGAATGAGGAAGTGTGCTTTTTTTCTTGATTAGTCCGCCTTCTCTGCCTTCAAGAGGGCGGGAGGGGGGGGGGGAGTCCACTGCCTCCAGACCCCCCCATTATTATTATTGTTGTTTGCTTGGTGCTGCCCGTCGGTTTCTGACTTGTTTTGACACTCCTCCTCCTCCTCCCCCCCCCCTCTTCCTCCTGTTCCCCATTTTTCACCCCTCTTTTGTTGTGTGCTCTTATTTGCGGCCCCCTCCCCTCCCCCCCAAAGGGAGTTATTCACTACTGCCCGACTTCCCATTCACTTGAGAATATCCCCCCCCCCCACACACACACTACTTTGTTTAGTGTTCCATTTAAATTATCCTGTGTGGAGTTGTACGACTGAAGAGAACAAAGAGTAACTGCAAGGGCCAACCACAAAAAGCCATACCATTAAATGTACATGCATATATGCATGCAAAAAAAAGAGGATGTGATCGTTCTCCTCTTTCTTTCGCCATTGTCGGCACCGTCAACTTACCTCTTTTTCCTTGCATTTTTTTTTGATTTTTTCACCTCCGCTTCCGCGCGTCGGTTCCCTTTTTCATGTATCGCCTCATGTTGAGCCCCTCTCCCTCCTGTACGACACTCTTTGGTGTTTCACCTGATTGACATGTCACCATCGTTACCTCCCCCTTCCTTCGTCCCCCCTTTCCCCTCCCCTCCCCCCTCTCCCCTCTCCCCTTCTCCGCCCTCCCCCCCCAAAAAAAAATCACCACGAGGGGACACAGGGCCTAATTCACAAGATGCATAGGAATGCATGTACACACACAGGGAGGTAAAAAAGGAGAACCGCCACACACACACACACACGCACAGAGAGACCGATTCTGCCGCCAACCCCTTCCTTCCTCCATACACCTCTGGCGATAGACATAATAGCTAAGGTCCTCCTTTCCGTGTTTTTTGTTCCTGCGCATTACATTCCATTACCATCATTTCCATTTGGGGATAAGATGCCCCACCCTCGCATCCCCACACATCTTCAGCTTCTCTTTTGATGTTTAACGGCCTGCTCTCCTTTCCCCAAATCCTTCTCAGCAACCAGCTCTTTTTCTTTTGTTCTTCCCCTCCGAGAGCATTTGTGTTTTGAAGTCCTTTATAGTTTTTTCTATAAGTCCTTCTTGATCTCTTGTCCCGATGACAAATCTCAGCGCCAGGAGTCGTGGTGGTGGTGGTGGTGGAGAATCCGGCCACTCACTCTGTGGGGAGGTCAAGCATCCACCCCCCCCTCCCCTCCCCTTCCCTTTGCCACACTCCCATAGACGCTTTGAGTGGCGACGAGGTCCAATGTCCCCACGCCGTGAGAGAGAGGGGGGGTCCGTGCAATGTGCCGCTACTGAGAGCGGCGATCAAGTTCCCAGAGATGGCGTGGCGTCGCAGCGACCCCTGTGACAGCGAGGGCGCGTACGTTGTGTGCTATCGGTATGCTAGTCAGCGTGTCAAGGTAACTGGAATCCACTCCACTCGGCTCTCACCGCTTGCTGGTGTGGGGTGTGAGGTGAGGTGGGAGGGGGGGAGGGGGCGGGGGCTGCGCCGCCTCGAGGGATGCACCAGGCGGCGATTGGCATAGTGAGAGCGGCTTTGAAGCGAGCTGCGAAGTGGAAGAAGTGGGTGGTGCACAGGGCAGAGACACTGACCGTGTCCAAGGCATTGAGCCGGTCGTTGCTGCAGCGCCCCCCCCCCTCCCCGCGCCTTCGCACCACGCGATGGGTCGTGTGACAGGCCCGGGGGGGAGTCGAGTGGAGTTTCACTCTTTCTGTTCTAATGGCGGAATGGACTCGTTGAAATAAAAAACAAAGAGGCAACATAAATATCGTTTGACCTTATTTTGTTTTTACGGTGTTTTGTTTCCACAAATCTCCCCTTCCCTTCCCTTCTTCATCCCTCCTTCCCCCACTTTTGCCCCTTCCCTCTTCATTCCCCCTTTCTCCCCTCACCACTTTTTCGCCTCCCTCTCCTTCCTCCTCCCTCTCCGCACGAGTTCACAGCCCTTATTACGGACAACAACAAGGCCACCTGGAGAAAGAGAGACAGAGAGACGGAGCCAGAGCTTATCCTCGCCTTCTCGCCTTCTCGCTTTTTGCCTCTGTCGTCTTCCTCGAATCACGTTTCTCGTACCGCCGTCTCGATTTTCAAAATGCTCTCTCACCCCTTTTTCATCCCTTCCTTTTCTTTATATCGCCTTTGCGTCTTTTCCATGGCGCACCCTTTCATGCACATCCGTGCAGTCACTCACTCGCCAACTCGCGGATACTTCCCCGTTGCTCCATAGCTTTTGATCGAGTTTAGCTTTTTTTGTGTGTTCGTGTTGTGGGCTTTGATTTCCCCCCCTCTTCCTTTCAAGCCTTCTCTACTTTTGCTGGGAGTACAGGAGGGAAAAAAAGAAAAAACCAGACATCACAACAAAAGTCTTCCGCCCCCCCCCTCCTCCCCAAACCAATCAGCAAACGACTCACCCTTATCCCCTTCTCTCTCCTGGTGTAGAACGCACTCCCAGACCTCTGCCACCCGATCAAAGCTCTCTGCGCATACCGCTTGAGGACTTCCTGAACCGAGGGTGCTGACGCGTGCCACTCAAAATCTCTTCCAGGTTTCGTTCCCCCCTCCCCCTCTCATACATATCAGGCAGCGCTCCGCGTCTCTCGTGCAGCACCACCACTACGCAGGGATGCCACGTACAGCTCCCACCAGGGGTCGCCATATCTCGTACAACGCGGATGGCGAGATGTGCATGGCTGTGGTGGACCCCGCCACGCGCAAGCTTCTCATCCCGATGCAGTACATCTTTCTAACTCGCGCCCAGCATCGGGGCACGCTGCCCTCGCTTTGCCAGCTTTTTCTTGCTTCTCAGTGCCGCAAGGGCCAGTTGTGTTACCAGGTGCATGCAGACTGGGGTGTGGTGCAGCATCTCCGCTCAGAGGTGGTCAGTCTGCCCTTGTGCTGCCACGTTCACGGTGATAAAGACCACATGGGCATCTTGGAGAACGCTCCGCTGGGAACGCCCATTTCATTTGACCAACTGCACACTCAAAAGGATGAAGACGGCCATCAACAGAGCACCGATGCGGCGGCGGCGGCTGAGGCGATGGTCCACGCGAACGACATCGTGCTCTATGTTCCAGGCTGCTCTCTCTTCGAGGGGGGCTACGTACCACTGGGCCGCGTGAGCTACACAAACGGACTGCGCCGCATGCTGGATGAGCAGCGTAGTCTGTTTTCTCTAGACACGGCGCAGGTAACTTTGCTGAATCCGACCACCGGGTTCGCGGAGAGGAAAGTCGTCGTCGACGCGTCGGGGGCAACGGTGTGTCGCCTGCATGCGATGGGCCGTTGTCGGTACGCCGAGGAGTGCAAGTTTCTGCACCTCTGCAAACACATCACCGAGGCTAATCCGCAGCTCACCGCGTCGCCCTCCACGATGGGGGTTAACGGCAGCACCGAATGCGCCGCTCCCGGCTCCGATGGCTCGAACGCTGCCAGTGCAGGCTCCACCCGGTGCACAGAGACCCCAGTCACGTCCTGCAAGTCCTGTGCAAAGAATTCACAGGACCACACTGGTGCTGGTGCCTTTGTGGGCCACTCTGTCTTCGCCAACAACTTCCAGCTTGGACAGAAGCCCGTGCCCCTCCGTAATGGCGGTACTGAGACGGCAGAGCCCGCTGGCGCTGTGCCCAAGGGGAATGTCGGGCCTGCTTCGTCCCTGCAGCAGTCGCACAGCATGTCTTATCACCATGACCCATCCATGATGGCCGACGCAGGCAACAGCGGCCCGCACGAATCGACGAAGTCGTATCTGGCGGGTGGGGGTGGTGCGGCTGATAATGGGCCGCTCTTGGGGCCGCGGCGCGGGTGCGTGGGTGGCGGCGTGGGCCGCACCGACTACCCTTTCGCAGCGCCCCACCTGTCGAAGTGCCCCAGTGCTCGCCTTGTCAGTCCAATCGGGACACCGTCAGTGCTGCCGCAGCGGCCGCTGCATATGGATAGTCCGATTGTGCCCTCCATGATGGGCGTGAGCACCAACAGCTTCTCCAGCTGTATGCAAAACAATAACTCCGCGCAATCAGCGGCCTCGCACCCCTGTTCAAAGAAAGGCAGTCACTGTTGTGTGTCCATCAATCTCCCTGCAGTCGACTCCCCACTGGCACTAAAATTTGAGGGCACGTCGATCTGCTCGGAGAAGACGATCTCGTCTCCAGAGGAGAGGTCTTTTGGGCTGTCGATTAGCCAGAACAGCGGTTTCTCGAGGTCGATGACACAGATGGAGACTTCGCGGAACCCTACACGCTGGCAGCATCACCCCTACTCGGCTTTTTGTACCAAGACATACACTTAGCACGAGTGCACTTGGCAGGCTTTACGCTGCCGGCTGCCGCACGGCAGCCCCATTGCGCGTGTGGGGTGATACGACGAACCTTGGCGGCCAGAGGAAAGTGTGGCACAGAGGGATGGAGAGTGACACCGCAACCACGAAAGGAAAATGTGATTTATGCGTGGGTGGGGGAAGGTCAAGGGGATGGGGTGGGGGTGGACTGCTTCCACTCCCGTCCTGACGGGTGGCGCTGGCAACAGTACACATGGCACAGAGAAAACTCCCTCATAACCATTCATGAGCTCGTACGGGCAGCTCCCCCCCGCTTCAGCCTCGTTGCGCCACATCCGAAACCCCCACACTGCGAGTATAGGATTTTGCTCCTTTTTTTTTGTGTTCTGAGGCCTTGGCGTCGGCGCGCGTTGATGCCGATGCTACTGTGGGGAGCTCGCGACTCCTGCGATGTCTGGCGCCCTTGCTCTCTCTCTTCCCCGCTACCTTTGTGCCGTGTTTTTTTTTTTTGTTCTCCCTTGACCCCCTCCCCCCTTTGTAATGGCGTTAGCTCCCCATTCTGTTTTTTTTTCTTATTTGCTCTCTATATTACCAATCGGACGACCTGGTAGTGTGTGCGTGTGCGCGCGCGCGTTTGTGGGTGTGTCTTGGCTTACCCTTTGCCTACTTTTTTTTTCTTGAAGTGTGGCTAGGAGAACACGTCACATCATTTGTTCTGTTTTTTCCCTTCTTCACCGTCTCTTGTTTATGCATACGTCATCGGAGAGAAGTATGACCCCCGCCCCTCCCCTACACACACACACACCGACACACGGACCTACAGAAGGGGGGGGGGTCATACTTCCTTTTAAAAAACTTTTGGCTGTTATACTTCTGTTTTTCTTGTTCTCTATTGTGTGTGTACGCGCACGTGTGGGGATGGCATTTGCTTTTACCTTTCTATCGACGCCTCTCTCTTTTCATCCGTTGTCCCACCATACCCACCACACTACGTGTGTGGCGGCTTCTCTCTTGACCCGAAAAACGCCTTCATTTCTTTCTACACACTCGAGAAATCCCCTCATTGAATTATCGTTTGTAGTGGACTCGCTGAGTGTCGAGCTCCATAACAACATCCCAGCTTATACCCCACGCCTTTTTTTCACGATGGCGTTGTACTCCTCCCATCCTCCACAGCCACGGACTTCGTGACAGGCCACAGTGCAACTTGCTCGCTGGAAGGTGCAGCACTGGGTGCTAGAGCACTTGCTGGGGCTGAGCGCCACTCATCTCCCACCTCTCCCCCACAGGAAAAAAAACAAGCGTACACCCTCTTCGATACCCAACACTGCAACCTGCAGAGGCTCTTCGCCACGCAGATGTGCACACGGGATGATGATTTACTGCGTTTGTGTGTGTATGGAAGGGGGAGGGGCTCCTAGCCAATGCGCGCGAGTGCCCGATGCGTTGGGGGGAGCGTGCCCAAGTGGTGAAGACTCGGTTCGCCAGGGTGTGGGAAGTATCCGGTTGTACGAACTGGTCGGTTAGGTGGGGTGGTGTGAGTGTGGGGGAGGGGAGGCGAAGGGAGGAGGAGGAGGATCTTCTCAGCTCATTTCTTTCCCCCGCATGGCACTGGTGAGGTGAGAGCGACTTTGCGGCTCTGCCGCCCCGCGCCGCAGCGCTGGCCAGGGGCTGCGCAAAGGTGCCTTGAGCACTCGCCACTCATCCTCGACACGGCGATCCACTCTGCGGCACGTCAAGGCAAGAGCTGTACGCTGCGGCCGCTGCCCCACACGGAAGACCCGGGACGTCGAGCTTAGGCTGGTGCGGTGCACCATCGTTGGCCAGCCCCGCAGGTGCACCTGCTCACACTTTGGATACCTGCGGTGGCGGGCGAGTGGCCGTGACGAGGTGTGGTGCGGTTGGCGTGCTGCCTGCGACACCCGCCGGCCCTGTGGTGCTCCCTTGTCTTCTTTGCTGCCGCAGGCTCACAAGCAGCGTTCCGCCTGTCGCTGCACACGCTCGCAGGTCATATTATAATGTTTCTTTACACAAACCCATCCACATTTTTTAAATACCTTATTACATATTATATATATATATGCACACATGCAAAAAACATCAGAGACGTTGATGAGAAAAAAGGTGCTCGACGAAGACAACCCCCATTTTTGTCTCTTTTGTTCCTCCAAGAATCGAACGAATTCGTTTATGTGCTGCGTTGTACAGACCTGTCTGCGCTAGCTTTTTTTTTTCTTGCTGTTGTTATTATTTTCGATTTTTATGACCCCCTCGTTTTTTTGTTTCCGTGTTCCCGCTTTCTGTTGTTCTCTCCCTCGTCGATTCTCCCCTCCTCTCTTTTTTTGTTTCAACACACTTCCGCACAGACATATGAACGAATCAGTATTTTGTTGTCTCCTTTGTTCCGACGGTCGTATACGATGAGTGGTCTTTGGTTTTTTTTTTGTTACTCCTCTTTCCGCGGTGTGGACGTTTTGTTGAAACCGTTTTCCCCCTTTTTTTGCTCGATCTTTTTTTCTGTTCCTCTTCTCCCTCCCTCCCTCCCTCCCCTCCCCTCCCCTCCAGGCTGACATGGGTGAGTTCACCTGCTGCTAACGCACCGGTGCTCTCTCTGCCTGCCCTTTTCCTTTCTCATCACGGACTCTAACTCCGCATGCTTTTTGCGTCTGTAAGTTGGTGTGATTTGTGTACTAGTGCAGGTTTTAGTTAACATGGGGAGGTGTGGTGGTGGTGGTGGGTGAAGGAGCGTGAAGGGGGGGGGGGTTAGTGCAATAGGCTTCTGTAGCGGCACATTGCACCAGGCAGATATGAGTGACGAACCTCCTTGGGTCTATGTTGCTCTTTCCCTGGGGTGTGTGGTGCGCGTCTGCTGCATCGATGGTGTCCACTTGCCATGGCTCTTTTTTTTTTGCCTCCCTTCCTTTTTCTTCTCGCACCATCTCTCATTCCTCCCCCTTTGTATGCGCCTGCATTCTTCTTCTCATTGCTGTTGTCTGTAGTGTGTACTTCCCCACATCGACCTCATCGATCTCTCTTTTTCTGTCATTTTTTATTTTTGCTGGTTCCATATTTCCCCGTTCGTCTCATCTCGTTTACCCACGCCACTTAGCGAATAAAAGATTTTTACCCCCCCTCCCCCCCTCCTCCCCCCCGTCTACCCCGTTGACGTGTGTTTTTGTTTTCCTTTTTTTTCGCTGTTTTTCCTCCCCCTCCCCGGATCGCTCGTTCATTATTAATGGCAATCATCCAGTCTTCTCTTCCTCGGCCTGTGCATGTGCCTCCCCTTCCCTGTCTCTCTTCCTCTACTTGTCCACGCTTATTCTTGCCTGCTTTGAACTACGCTTGTTTTTCTGTTTTGTCTCGACGTCTTTGGTGGTGGTGGTGGTGGGAATCCGGCCACTCACTCTGTGAGGAGGTCAAGCACCCACCACTCCCCCCTCCCCCCCCTCCCCTTCCCTTTGCCACACTCCCATAGACGCTTTGAGTGGCGACGAGGTCCAATGTCCCCACGCCGTGAGGGAGAGGGGGGGGGTCCGTGCAATGTGCCGCTACTGAGAGCGGCGATCAAGTTCCCAGAGATGGCGTGGCGTCGCAGCGACCCCTGTGACAGCGAGGACGCGTACGTTGTGTGCTATCGGTATGCTAGTCAGCGTGTCAAGGTAACTGGAATCCACTCCACTCGGCTCTCACCGCTTGCTGGTGTGGGGTGTGAGGTGAGGTGTGAGGGGGAGGGGGCGGGGGCTGTGCTGCCCCGAGGGATGCACCAGGCGGCGATTGGCATAGTGAGAGCGGCTTTGAAGCGAGCTGCGAAGTGGAAGAGGCGGGTGGTGCACAGGGCAGAAACACTGACCGTGTCCAAGGCATTGAGCCGGTCGTTGCTGCAGCGCCCTCCCCCCCCCTCCCCGCGCCTTCGCACCACGCGATGGGTCGTGTGACAGGCCCGGGGGGGAGTCGAGTGGAGTTCCACTCTTTATGTTCTAATGGCGGAATGGACTCGTTGAAATAAAAACAAAGAGGCAACATAAATATCGTTTGACATTATTTTCTTTTTACGGTTTTTTTGTTTCCACAAATATCCCCTGCCTTCCCCTCTCCATCCCTCCTTCCCCCACTTTTTGCCGCCCTCGCCCATCCGCGGGGGCACTCGCCAACGAAGGGAGAGCTTACACCAAACGGGGAGGGGGGCTTGCAGAGTGTCATCGCCAATATAACGCCATGCATGAGGGATTTGCATAAAAGAAAAGTCTAGTTTCCAAGCAGAACTCTCCTGAAGAAAATATATGACGCCATATACGATCACAGATTCGAGAAACTGGACGCGCCGATTCCCGAGGAGGAATGCGAGGAGTCGTGTGCGCAGAAACCTGCGTCGGTTCTTCGCTCTACGACTCACGCCTTCGTTGTCTTCTCAGTCACTGTGGTGATTTCTCTAGTTGGTCAGAGTTTGCGAGCGTCTCTGTGAAATGGCGCGGCGGCGGCGGCGGCGATGGTGGTGGTGACGGTTTTGTCTCCCTCTTTCCGCCTTTCATTGTTTTTCCCTCTTCGAGTTCGCAGATGTAGATACGTGTGTGTCTGTGTATTCGCGTGTCACTGTGTGTGTCTCTCCCCACTCTCACTCCCTCGTTCTTTGTGTGTTTCGACTCCTCCTCTCCTTTTTGCTTCCTGGGGTTGTCCGTCTGTTGACTGTTTCCCCCGGGTACGCCCGGTGTTGTATACACGGTTGCCTTTCTTCTGAAAATAGGGTCGGCTTTTTGGACCTCCCCCGGACAATGCAGGGCCACACGATCACAGAGAACACACTGCACATGCGAACACATACCCACTCAGAGCGCTTTTTTTTGTCCCGTCTTTCGGCAGCCGGCCTAAATAGACGACACGACGTCGAAGGGAAACAGTAAAAAAAAAGTGGAGAGCATCGACAGTTGAGGGAGGGGTGGGGGCACTACTCCCTCTCTCTGTCGTTCGGGTGGCCGGGACAAGGTTGCTCTGATCGCGACGCGTCAGCCGTCGAGCAAGATTAAGTCCCGAAAACAACAACGCAGAGATATGCGAGGAGGTGCTGCGGCTCTAAGCTTGATTGACCTCTCTCTCTGGATGGAAGCTGCAGGCTGTGTGACCGGCGCTCATTCTCGGGTGATTGCACGGATACACATCAAAAGACAAGAAAAGGAGGTCCCTGCTCCAACGGCCGCTGCAAAACTTCCCCTTATCGTTTTTTTTTGACCAGAAATCGCTCCTTTCCTGTGAACCCCTGCCGCAATCACGCGGGTAGGTGTGAGCCTTCCGCATTCGGCGCGGACCATGAACGCGCGGCGTTGCCACCGCACACAGCCGACTCTGATACGGGCATGCGGGCATTGCCTCGGTCGGAACACTGCACGCCGACGCGTCCCCACGCGCAGCGACCGTGTGCACTCTGCAGTGGTCTCTGACCGGCTGCAGGAGGGGGTGCGTGATAGGGAAGTGAGGTCATACGTGGGATCGTGGGGGGGGGCTGGATGCCCGCACCGTGTGTGTACGGTGTGTACGCACATACGATTCCAGTTTTTTTCTGAACGTGGCCTGGGTGGAGTTGCCCTCTCCTTCTTCGTACGCAGGAGCACTGGTTTCGTAGAGCGATTCACCACCAAGAGAGGACGGTTGGCTGCTCACCCCGGACGTCGTCGAACAGGTCTACACTCTGTGACTTGCCTTCAACTGGGCAATAATAATCTCACATGCTTGGGTATTCTTTCTCGTCATAATACTCACACATTCTTCTTTCACCAGCTTTTTGGTTACGTGTGGCTTTGTGTGGCTATGTGTGTGTGTATTGTGGGGGGGGGGCTTGTGAACTCCTGTCCCCCCCCATCCCTCCCCGACACTGTCGCCTTGGCGTTCTGCGTGATTTTGTGTTGTTTCACACTGCACGTGTTCATATACTGTGTGTACGTATGTGTATATATATTTATATTTATATTACGTATGTTAGTCTATGTATATGTTTGTGTGTGTCTCCAAGTGAATCGAAATCAAGAAGACATATATATATATAAATATACACACACATATATATATATATATGTATGTATATAAAGGCCCCCCGTTGTCCCCCATCATCAATTCAACGTCATCTTCTCTCTCTCTCTCGAGATAAAGAAAAAAAAACAGCGATTATAAACACCCACCCGAAGAAAGCAGCCACAACAAACGCTGCCCCAACCCCCTCTATCCCTCCTTTGTATCATTTATTGAACTCCACATCTCTTCACCGCCCCCCTCCCCTCCCCTCCCCCCCTTTCTTCGCACATTTGTTGCAATTTGTACGGGACCATCTCACCTGAACTGTTTTCCCCCTTCTCTCCAAAACCGAGCGGCGTCGTCATCGCACCTCACGACTTTTTTTTTCCCGAGGAAACCGTCGTTACGCGGCAGAAGCCAGAAAAAAAAAATAAGAGAGAAAAAGGAGCCCATAGCCGACTTTTCTGTGCTTTTTTTTTTATCTCTTGTTGTTTTATTTACACTTCATATTTGGCGTGTGCACCTGTTTCACTCACTTCGTCGTCTACGTTTCCAGGAGCTGTTCCACTGGTCACATCCATGTCGGATATCCAGCAGCAGCACCATTCAGTGGACCGGGAGTCCAACATGTCTGCCGCGCGCGACAATGCAGAGGCCAACCTCGATGATGTTGAGCGCCCACGCTCCACGAACAGCAGTGAGGATGCAGGGCGTCGCGATTCTCTTGGCTATCCTACCCCAAAGACCCCGGATCTGTCTGCGGGACGTGCGCCAATCAACGGGAGTGTCCCTGTCCATGAGGAAACCTCGAAGCCCGCTGAGGAGATCGAGAAGCGCGATGCGAACATCGGCAGTCCCAAGTCTCACCCCTCGTCGAGGGGGACGAGCCAGCAGAGCGCTGTTGCGCGGAATGGCTTTGGTACTGCGGCCGCCGGCGCGACGTGCGAAGCCACCCCGCAGACGCCGGAGGACTACGAGGCTGCGATTGAGGCAATGCGCCGGGAGTGCCAGCGCGTTTCCCTGAGCGCAGACAGCCTAGAGGAACGCCTACAGCTGTACAGCGAGGTGGTCAGTCTGCGCAAGGAGCTGGCGGTAGTGCAGGAGGACGAACAGCGCCTGCGCCAGCAGCTTCGCGCGTCCAAGGCTGTTGTTGCGTCAAGCGACTTGACGGTAGGAAAGGATGTGGCTATCTTCGAGGATGAAGCCCAGCAGTCTACACTGCAGAAGGTGTGGGCGGAGGAGTCAGAGTACAACAATCCTGACACGATGGAGTGGGCTTCAATCGACGTTGGAGGCCTGCGCGAGCGCGTCGACGCAGCACACAAGAAGTATGTTGCGGCGATCGCGAAGGCCGACAAGCTGTACGAGAAGCTGGAGGAGGCCATCAACGAGACCACCGAGCTCCGCGACCGTGAGAAGGCGACTATTATGGAAAACCACGAGAGAGAGATGGAGGGCCTCGGGGTGGCGCGCGATCAAGCTCGGCAGATAGCATCGGAGAAGTCTTATCACCGTCACCGTGGTACGGCCAAGGGATCAGCGGTGTTGCTGACGCAAGACAAGAAGCACACGATGCGTCAGCACCGCGTGGCCGAAGTCGAGTTCCGCACCACCGAGCAGGTAGAGAAGATGAAGAAAGAGCTGGTGGAGTTGATGGAGCAGGTGAAGTTGCTGAAGCGCCACCTCGATGACTCGCGTCAGGTGACCGAGGCAAAGCGCCGGGAGTACGAGGAGACTCTCAAGGTGGTCGAAAGCGAAGGCGCCGATGCCCGCGAGATTAAGGAGCTGTTCACGAAGGAGGAAGAGGAGCTGAAGGAGCTCAAGGCGGACCTCCAGGGTGTGCTACACTACCTGCGCGCCAAGAACCGCGAGGAGGAGTGCTGGTGAGAAAATTCCAGACGGTTAAGAAGCACAGCGACTCGACATCGGCTCAAAGACGACGGGGATTTCTTTCGGGGAGGGGGAGGGAGGCGATTGTGGTGGCTGAGCGTGGACCATGCTGCCGAGTGGAGGAGGCCCCCCCTTTTTTTCGTGGATGTGGGGTGTAAAAAGTCAGATTTTTTTTTGTCTCAGAGACGTGGCAGCAGACAGGCACTTCCTCTTCCCACCTTTTCTTTTTTTTCCACCCCCACATCAGTGCGCCTGACATTTGCTGATTTGTGTGTGTGTGTGTGTCTTGCTGACAGAGAGCCTGGTCTACAAATGTTGAAGTAAACACAGCCCTTCGTCCATCCCCCCCCTCTCTACCCCTTCTCGTCGACCTCTGTCGCTTGTTCTGTTGTTGATCTTCTTTGTGTGTGTGTGTGTGTATGTTTTTCCTTCCTTTTTTCCCCCATTTGTACTGGTTCTCTTTTCTTTTTTTTCATTTTATTTTTATGGTTGTTGTTGAGCGGTCGTTGTGTTTCGCCCTCGCGCTTGATGGATCTCGCTTAGCGCGTTACTCTGTTTTGTGTGTTGGTGTGATGGCGTGCTGGTGCGGGGTGGAGAGCGTGTCTTCATCTGTTTCTTATCGAGAGCCGTGCATCCTCTTTTTTCGCTTTCGCCCCCTCCCCAGCCTTTGCCTCTCCTCCCTTGTCGTCATGGAAAAAAAAATGATGGAGGACGCCCAAAGAGCCCACTCGAAAAAGAGACGATGCATCTGCACAGGTCATCCACCCGCGACAGTGATGGTGGGGTATGATGTGCATGTGTTTCCGTAATCTCTATGGTGTGGATCACCATGCACAGCGGGCCCACTCCGCTTCACTGAGCGGACATATATAGAAGAAAGTAGGAACTGTGTGACACGATTCACAGCAACAACATCTGCACCGAGGGGAACACAAAAAGTGGTTCTCGTTACTTCTTCTGTACGTGAGTCTCTCCTAGCGCCCTTTGGCCCGCCTCCCCTCTCGTTGTTTTTACTCCCCCCCCACCCCATCTTCCTCTTTTTCTCTCTGAGGGTAGGGTGGTGGTGGTGGTGGTGGGGGGGGAAGAGGTGTGTGGGTCGCGGAGCATGTTTTTCTAGCACTCACGCGTCTAGTTGTGTAATGCTTACCTCTACAGGTTTAGTGTTTCCTCTTTTTTTTTTGCTCTGTACTGAAGCTGAAGAAAACAATTGCCGGCTCCATCTCTTATTATAAATTTTTGCTGTTCTGGTCTCCCACACTGCGTTTTTTTTTGGGTGGGGGGGTCTCGTGTGTGTGTGTGTGTGTGCCATTGCGTGCGTTTTCCTTTTTTTTCGGGTGTTTCAATTGTCATTTATTGTGAGGATTCTTTTTTTTTTCTTTCGAGAGAGAGAGAGGGAGGGAGGGGGGAAGGAGATGTCGTCTTCTACCACCTTGCCACTCCTTCTTTGGGTGTCCGTGTGTGGGTTTGTTTTTTTCTCTCTCTCTCCATATGTACAGGTTTGTATTTTTGTAGGCGTCTGTGGCTTGTGCTCACGGTGTCTCTTCAAATTGCTTCTTTCATGAGCAGAAAAGCCGTGGGGCACATGTGCACGCACGAACGGGAAGAGGAAGAAAAATCATGTGGGATGGGGCCAAGAATGATGAGAACGATACAGAAAAATGAAAGAGGGGGGGAGAGAAAGAGAGAGAGAGAGCGAACGCAGCTGTGTGACACGTGTGGGTGCGTTCACTGACGGTTGTGTCTGATGTCTTTAACTACGTCCATCTGTTCGTCAGTGTGAGCTGGTGGCTCTGTAGATGTGTGCGTGGTGTGGTGTGTACATTACGGCTGTGCGTTGCCCACTTTTTATTTTTCTGGGTTTAGCGAAGCAGAAAAACAAACAAAAAAAAGCAAAAAATGCATGTATTTTTGTATTCGGATCTTTTTTTTTCCTTCTCGTTCTTTTTTTGTTTCGTTTTTGTTTTGGCCTTCTCTCTCTCTCTCCCTCGTTCCTGCTTCGACACGCAAGGGAGAAAAAGAGAAGAACGGCAAGCCAAATGAGTAGCAACCACCACAGATGCAAAAAAGAAAAAAAAAAATATATATATGTACACACATACACACACACACACAGACACACAAACGGAAAAAAAAGATTCCTTGGCAGTGGCGCGTGCCACCGGAAGGCAACAGAGTAGAAGAAATGAGGGAGTGCCGCCCCTTTCCTCGTGGCGTCGACGAATGGCGATATAACCAGAAGTCTTGTTCCGTCACCAGTAAAATGTCTCGGCTTCCCTCCCCTCCTTCCTCCTCCCCCCCTCCCCCCCTCTCTTCCTCTTTGTGACTCCCACGGCAGTGTTATGGCATTACTTGTACCTGTTTGTATTGTCTTTTGAGGCGTAGTAGTTTATTTTCACGAAGCTCGCATCAAAGAAAATATATCAACGGCTTTGGTTCAAGGATCGTCTCCTCACAGTGTGTGGTGGTGGTGGTGGTGGGTTAGGGGGGTAGTCGTATTTCCGAAGCCACTACATATGAAAGGATTTTGATGGCGGGGTTTCGGTAATATATTGGGTGCGACAGGTGCGTTGCACGTTCTTACATGCGTTTCTTTATTTTTCCGCGTTATCTTTCGCGACGGTGCCCCTTCTTCACAGGCACACACCATCGGTGTACCTTTGAGGTGAATTTCTACCGTCTCTTTCTACTTGTCCTCCTCCTCCTTTTTTTTGGTTGGCACCACATCTGCACTTCCTCATTCGATTGCGTCTCTCTCACCTCTTCCCCCACCTCCCCTGCCCCATTGGAGTGGGGTGTCGCCAGAGGGGACAATCGTTTCACAATCACCCAACTGCCAATGCGCATACCTACGCTGGCACACTCCCACGTGCACGCGCCTTTCCCCTCTTTCTCCACTCAACAAATCGGGGGGAGGGTGAGGAGGGCCGGCTTTCGTTGTTTTGTGTAGCGGGTTCTGAGTATAAGGAGACCACGACGTTCTCTCTCTCTATATCCCGCCCCCCTTCTCAAATGTCCTGCCCAGTGCTCAGAAGGATACATGGAGGCTACCCATCAAAAACCACTGCGGTTGTGTGGATGCCGGTGCGCCGCCAGACCGTCTGGACTAGGGCAGCAGCAGCGGCGACCATTCTCGCACCTCCCAATGTTTGCCATTGTGTTCACCAGCGGCACTACCACCAAGCACCATGGAAGACACCCATCACGGATGGAGAGCGATCGACGCGGTGCAGTGATGGTGCGCATGGGCAAAGGCGGATGCTGCCCTGTTCGGGGCATGGCAACCGCACCGCTGATACCGACGCTTTCTCTTTAGGGTATGCAACCGTGGACGGCCGCTCGCGCGGCGCCGTGCCTGCCAGAGAGCGAACCCATTCGTTGCGCTCCTCTCAGCTTCAACCGGAGAGTTTACAGGTACAGCGGCAGAGACAGGTGCGGCCGCGGCGGCCATCTTCAATATTCATGGAGCCACCGGATGCGGAGAAGAGGGCTGCTGAGACTTCATCTTCCCCAACACCGTTGTCCACGGACGCCGTGCGCTGGTCTTTTAATGAGCACGTGGCAGATGTACAGGACGACGACATTGTCCTCGATACTCCTGCCTCTCTTCTGCCCTGCATGTCGGCCATGGGCAACTCGGCATCAGAGTTGGTGCGGGCCGCGGAGCGAGCGCGTCATCAGCGGCGCACCGACACAGCGCACGATGTTTCCGCACCAGAAGACAGCGAGTACGCTCACCCAGCAGCACGTGGGGTGGGGCAGGATGTGATTGACCTTGTCACGGATGTGTTCACCTCGCAGCGCGAGGCCGAAGTTAGAAAACGACGCGAGGTGCTCTATGAGTTGACACATCCCAACCCAATCGACTACACATACAACGGCAAACTGGTGCCTCCGCCGCCGCTGAGCTTTGGGCAGGTGACGGCGGAGGCGCGCTCCCTCGGCAACAAGATGATGCTTGGCCAGACGTACTCGCTGGTGCGACAGGCCGGCACACGTGCCTCAGACGACGACTTTGATGTGCTGGGCAATTCCACCAACACGGCTGGCTGCAGCGCATCCAGATCCAATAGTGCGTCACCAGCCTCGAGCATCGAGACGAGTGTAGCAGCGCCGCTTTCCACTTTTTCGTCTCGCCATGCAAAGGGCTACTGTGATGGGGCTTTGGCGGCACCGTATCGCAGCAGTTCGCGCGAGGCCAACATCTTCCGTGACCACAACTACTTCTTCGAGATCAATGAGTTGTACCAGGAGGTGGTGTTTGTCGGTAGGGCCTGTGCAGGGAAGTCTAGCTTGCTGAACGGGTTGCTTGGTCAGCGCGTGGCCAAGACAAGCAGTATGCCGAACACGACACGCAAAATATCATTCTACCAAAGTGTGACGCCGGAGCAGCTCCACGCTTTCCACGCCAAGGAGCGCCACAGTCAACTCGTCAAGCTGCCGGGCGGCGGCCTCCAGCTGACTTTTGTGGATTTGCCAGGCTTCGGCATCGAAGGCATGAGCGACAAGTGGCGTGATGCAGCTATTGAGCTGACGGACGCCTACTTTGGCGTTCGCCGCTCTGTCAACACCGTCCTTTACTGTATGGACTGCGAGCGGGGCCTTACCAAGACGGACATCCGATACTTCGAGTGGATTGAGAATGTTCACGGCACCTGCTTTATTGTTCTAACGAAGTGCGACAGTGTGCCGCACTCCCGCATCTGCTCAGTCATGCGTCAGGTGTACACGTTGATCACGAAGCACCGGCGCAAGTACCGAAAAGTGTTTCCCTTCATCATCCCTGTGTCAGCCAAGGACGGCACCAACATTGAGCTCCTGCGCGGCCTGATCACCGAGACATCAGGAATCATTCCTGGTGATAAGCTGCGCGATCTGCTGCAACAACGGAAGGCGGCCTTCACACAAAGGGCACTCTTGAAGGAAGCCGCCCGTATCGACGCTGCGCGGCAGCTTGAGCGCCAGCAGGCCAAGGCTCACTTCCAGCTTAGTCGTGATGGAACCAGTGAAGGTGTGCAAGGCAAGCGTTCCGAGCAGGGCGCTGCAGCTTTTTCTAGCGTGGATTGGTCGAAAGATGCAGCATCACTGTCTGGCGTGGCCGTCAACAGTCCGCACCGGCGCTACGTGCTGCCGCTTGGCAACGGCGCTGCTGACGCCGAAGCCAAGGCGGTGCATTCAACCGGCGCCAGCAGTTCCGATGCAGCGGGTCGTCACACGACTGACTTCTTCCCTACCGAGCCGTCCATGGCGACTGCGGCTGCGGAAGAGCGTCGGGAGAGACGTGAGCGGTTCCTGGCTTGGCGTAAAGCGCACCCACTGAGCACGGTGTCACCGTCATACCGCACGATGCATGAGGAGACGACGGGCTGCGATACTACCCGGCCCCTCGCAGCATCAAAACGGGAGGCCGACACTTCAGGCAGCGGCCGCTATCGCCTGAACACCGGCCTCGACAATCCCACGGCTTCTCATGCTGTGCTGGAGCTGCACGTAGAGCCGAGTGTACCCGAGGGGGGACGGGACGCGTGCGACAAAAATAGCAAGAAGGCCCGACATTGTGATGATGAACGCCACGCACCGATCTCGAAAGAGACAACGATGGCCGCCGCCACTGAGTCTTCGCCCTCTCCGCCGCATGGGACGTCAATGGCGACTGGGTATCATGGCAGACGCTTCAGCGTCATTGGTCTCGGTGACATCGGCGCAGACGGCGACGTCGGGCCAGATGCCGCCGCCGCCGCCGCCGCCGCTGCAACCGACATTGCTGGCCCAGTGTCACCGACGATGTCGCCGTCTTCTTTAGTGAGGTCGGACTCGGCAGGCTCCGTCTCGCAGTTCCTCGACGTGATGGAGCAGTACGGACGACAGCACAACGTTGTTTCATCATCAAAGCAAAAGCTCAGGGAGGAGCGTCTGTGTCGGCTTGGTGGTCGTGATAGCGGCCGTGGTCGTGGCAGGGGTTGTGCTGTTGGAGGCCTACTCGTTGAGGACGCGTCAGGCCGCTTGTCCTCCTACATGGCGGGCAAGCCCTGTGGGCCGGCTCTCGTGTCGACCAAAACCGACGTGAGCAAGCGCCAGGCCGAGTGGAGGGCGGAGCAGCTGAAGACGCTCCTGGCCAGAGAAAACCCGGAAGCTCCGTGGGCGGCACTGCACGTCTTGCGCCGAAAAATTCAGACACACGAGGAGCAGAGGGCGCTGAATGGAATGCGGAAGAAGGAGGTCGCCGCGTACGTGCGCGACGCCGGCCGCGTGACGGCGAGTTTCGAAAAATTCGAGGGCGAGGTGACAGCTGCCAAATACATGAATGAGGTTCGCCAGGCTCCGACATTACGCTCGCAGCAGCAGATGCACCTCAACGCGACCGCGAAGATCAACTACCGCTCCATGCCGCCTGGTCTGTGGAAGCGCTACGGAGAGAAGGATACGTACTGGCAGACCTCACAGGTGATCGGCAGGTCCGAGGACGAGAGTCACAAATAGTAACCGCCGCTGATAGTGGCAGAAAAATCCCCGCGAGCGGCCACTTTTTTTTCCCCCTCCGCGCTGCACTGCACCACACTCACTCAAACACGCTGCCCAAATACCTTCTTATACAACTGCAGGCTTCGATGCCTCTCTGCCTTTCACATGCATCGTTGTCTGTATAGAGGAGTGAGTGCGTGTATGAGTGTATGAGTGTGTGTGTGTGTGTGTGTGTGATTGGTCAGAGCTAACAGCGACGCAGTAATGAGGCAGGGGCGAATAAAGAAACAGTATAGCCGCGCACACCCCGTAACACATAAAAAAAAACATTCCCAATCCCTCCTTTCCTTTCTCCCTCCCCATGCTCATCAAAGGGAGAGAGAGGGGAGGGGGGAGGGCGGGGGGAGATAATAAGTCTCTCTGTTGGTGCTTCATTATCATTTTGGGTTCAGACGCCTGAGAACCCACCCTACCAACAAAGTAGGGGATGTGTGTGTGTGTGTGGGGAGGGGGGGGAGGGAGGGAGGTGCACTGCGAGTGTGTGTGAGGCTGGTGCCTCTACTATGGTCCTTCTTGTCTTTCATGTAAGGTATGCACCTAGTCTTTCTGTGTGTATATATACCCCTCCTCACCCCTTATTTGATTTTTTTCACCGGTCATGTTACCTTTGCTTCCCCCCTCCATCTGCGCCCGACGCTGTCCCTCATTTTGTGTTTCAATGTCGTTCACCTGCCCCCCCCCTTCCTCCTCTCCTCCCCAGCGCTTGTCGGGGAAGGGGGTGAGTAAGGAAAGATACTAGAGTGCGGCACAGGAGGAAGGCTTTCTTTCCCTTGCTTGAAAAAAAGAAAAAATTTATTTGTCCTCCTCCTCAGAAAGTTAGCGGGGCGGCACCATCGTCTTTGTTTTGGCAACCAAACTAATTGAAGGCTAAACGCAATGGAGGTGTACCGCCGCATCACAGAGCGCGTGCGCGGTGCGCTCTGGGCGCACCACCGTCGCCTCATGCCCGAGAGACAGTTCCATCGCATTCTTGCCTACGTGTACAATAACAAGTACGAGTATCAGATCCGCTTTGACCGCATGTCTGTGGTAGGCCGGGCCTGGGGTGGGCGCGTCGAGGTGATGACGACACCAGGCGGCTTTATGAAGCGAGTTCGCGTCAACCCCGCCGTAGAGGATCTATCGCCTGCTCAGCAGCACAAGCTTGTGCTTGCCGCGTACGCCGACGCATGCCAGCAGGGCCGCGCGCTCATGGAGCAAGCCGAGCTGAGGGTGTACAAACAGTTCTTGAAGGACTTGAAGCCAATTATTCTCGGTATCCGCGATAACCCCGAGTTCTACACCGTCCCGGAGGACTCGATCGAGACGATGGGCGGCGTGCTTCGTCATGAACAGGCGTCGCTCGACGGCGGCGCGACGGCCAATGCTGCGAGCTCCGTGCGCCGCACCATCCCCATGGCGAAGGCTCATCAACCTATCGACGAGGTCCGTCGTCGCCATGCCTGGGAAGACGAGTGGCTTGGAAGCAAGCAGGGTCAGCGTTGGGCACACAGTCTGCGCGGCAAGGAGTACTTGATGCGTTACGCTCCGCAGCACCGGCCGCGTGGTGCACCTGGTGCGAAGACACGGACACTTCCCTTCGAGCTGCTGGCTCCGTACACGCCGATGGATGAGGGCCGTCTTCTTAAAAAGAACTGGGTGGCGTACATGGATAACAAGCACGTTGCCGAATCGCTCTGGACGCGGGCAAAGGTGGCGGATCGCGAGAAGCAGCTGCGGCAGCTGCAGGAGCGGGGTCAGGCGTGGCATCGTCCAATCAACGAAGACGCTGTGCAGCGCTGGTAGGGCGATATGGTGTCTTTCTTGTTCTTTCACTTTGGGTGTACATCACTTTTACATACCACGCTGTGGGGGTGGCTCCGACTGTCGCGTGTGGAGGGGGGAGGGGAACTTAAACAAGGCGGTTGTCCGTCCTTCCCCGCGAGTCTGCTTAGTGGTTGTGTGTGAATATATGTGAATGTCGAGGTGTGTGTGTGTGTGTGTGTGTGTGTGTTTATGCGTGCTTGATGAGCAACTCCAAGTCGTGCGTGTCTGCAAGATGAATTTCTGTCCGTGTCATGTTCCAGAGACGTTTGGCATGATGGTCGCGTGTGTGCGACGGCACCGCACAAGAGGCGTACGTTAGCAGCCAAAGGCAAGACGACGAACCACAACAAACGAAAGAAACTCAGCGCCAAACAAAGACTGCGTTTCTCTTTTTTTCATTTTTTATGTGCCTCAGTCATTACGTGATGCGGTGAGGGTTGTGTCACTCTCTTTGGCTCCCTGTTTCCTCTGTCGCACAACCCCTTACCAAGGGTCTTCCTGAGATTCGATGATGCGTGGGCATAGTGCTGCTGCTGCTGCTGCTGTCTGCCCGCCGCCCTCCTCCCTCCCGCGCGTGCGCACTACGATGCTCTTTCCCCTGTCAGCTTCATCCTTTGTAGTCTTCAGCGGCGCTTTACTGTTTACTTTCTCCTCCTCTCCCCCTCTTGTGTTATCGTGTGCGCGCCCCCTTTTTTAGCGTAGATCCCTTGCCACACCCCCCCCTCCCCCCCTCCCCCCCCCCTCCTTACACACACACACACACACACACACAGACATATATATGTACAGGCTCGACGATCCCTCCTTCCCCTTGCTCCTCACCCCACATCCCATATCGCACAGGTTCGTTGGTTCATAATAAACATTATTATTATTAGTCTTGGTACTCACTAATACCCCCCGTATTTTTCCGTTTTACATCAATCTTTGTGTCCCATGTTTTTGCTCTTTGTTGTGGTGGTTGTTTGAAAAAAATTCGTGGGTTCTCTCTCTCTCTCTCTCTCTCTCTCTCACACACACACACGCACACGCACACACACACACACACCTACATCCACACGGACTATTTCGAACGCCTACCCGTTTTTACTATCGTATGGGGTAGTACGTAACCACCGTCTGTCTTCTTCGCCACCATCCGCTCTCCCTTTCTGAATATCCTCTTTTTTTTCTCCCTTTTTTTTAGAAGATTTGAGCACTGCCTGTTTGTTTGTCGGTGTTTGTCGAAGTGTGTTTTGGTTCGCGTCTTGTACTCCTCTACACCACACAACGGTTTTCTCTTCCCTTCTCTCTCTCACGCGTACATGGATGCATTACACGCGCGCACATCCATAGCGACATTCACTCTGTCGTTGTCTTTGCTGTTTTTTTTTTCTCGCGGCGGTGCTGCTACTACTCGCTTAGCACTTATTGCTATCCCCACAAGCAAGCAAGAGCTCCTTGCCCCGTCCAAGTTTTTTCTTTTTTACCCCCGCCCCCCCTTTTTTTTCGATATCTAGAGCTCAACCTCCTCTCCTCCCCCTCCGAGAACAAACACAAACAATCAAAAATTTATTCTCACCACAGCGGACAGGACAGATCAGCAGAGGTGTAAGCCGCATGCTGTGGCGGAGACTCAAGTCGTTTTTTTTTATATCTAGTAGCCACCTTCCACATTCTTGTTCTCTTTGAGTTCGCACCGGCTGCTCGCGACCCTTTCTATTCCCTGCGCAGCCATGTTGGACATCACCACCGGATCATCGTCTTCCTCGTATCACAGCAGCAGCGACTGCAGTGACAGCCATACCCAACGCCCTACTTTATCTCGTAGTGCAGATGGCGGCAGTGACAGTAACGCCACCGGCCACTGGTCAAAGTTCTCAGTGGATGCAGTGAGGCGAGTCAAAACCCACGATATAGACCAATCCCATGATCTTCACACTCCAAGAGCATCATACGTTGGATTAAAGGGAGTACGTGATGCACCAACGACCACCGCAGCAGCAGCAAACAAGAGTACCTCACCGCTTTTTACAGGCGAAGAGGAGGGGACGCACAGTCAGCCGCCACAGTGCCAGCTGGCCGACGGACTCGTATACCGTCTGTCCAGCCTTGAATCCATGTCACGGGAGCAGAACTCACCGCCCTCGATTCCGTCCTTGGCGTCGCCACCGTCCTTCTCGTCATGTGCAAGTGGCAGTGCGGCCCACTGGCCGTCTCGTCATGCTCCGAGCCTGGAGCCTCACGATCGTTGGGGTCGCGGTGTGCAGGAGGTCACCTCGCTGAGTACCACGGCTGCTCTTAATTATGCTCCTGCGCCGATCCCAGAACTATCCGACCGAGCCTCACTCGCGGCGGAGGAGCGCCACGTCCCAGCGGAGGACTCTCCGGACGCCAAAGGGCCTTCTGCCCGCTATAGTCCGTCTAGGGCGCTCCCGCTAGTGTCTTCATCCCATGCTGGCGACGAAGAGGTGACTGGCAGCCGACAACGCTCTGAGCGCGCATCGCGGCTTGTGTGTTTCAAGAGCAACTCAGGGACTCTCTTGTCGCCCCCAGAGCATTCGTCTACGTCTGAATCTGGTGTGGGGCTGCTGCTTCAACCGCCGCATCTCTCAACTCCCCCCACTACTTGTGTTTCCCAGCAGCAACAGCAGCAGTTGCAACGGCCATCGCGGTCGCTGGAATCCGTGGGCTTCACATCCCTCACGTCTCCGGTGGCACCGCAGGAGCCGCTGGGCGTAGCGAGCCCTGCATTCGCGCTGACCTGCGATGACTACGGCCCTGGTGAGACACTTGCCAATGATGACAGCTCTTGGCATCTCTCCAATCCCCGTCGCCTCGCTCTCAGCGACATGGGTGACAGCGATGGCAGAGCCAGCAGGTCACCTGGGATCAGCGAGGCAAACGGCGCACGACCGCCGTCGCAGGCTCTAGAGGCACAGCACCGGTCTCTGTGTTTGGGGCAGTCGTTGGAGCACACGTGCTACAATTCACTAGGCGGCAGCGATGACAAGGTTCTTCGCCGGCCGGGAGGCGCACAACGGACTGAGGAGACGCAACAGGCCCGTGGCTTATCGGAGGCGTCACTGACGTCATCCATGCAACTATCGACTCAGAGCATCCTCGAGGAAGCTGGCTGGGATTGTATCACCCAGGACGGCCAGAGCGGCGCGGAGCCTCGACCACCGCGGGGTGGTACGTTCTTTTCCGTGCCAGGGCGACCTGGCTCGCGACTTCCCATGGGCATGTCAATGGATGGGACTGTTAGGTGCGACAGGAGAGGTGGTGCTGCCGCGGTTGTCGTCAAAGGCCCTCCACCACTTCCCCAGGCGCCGCAGAGAGCCATCGACGGCACAGCCTTTCTCAACTTGAGTCCTCCTGGGCGCCACAGCCCCACGAAGCGCGGGGTCGGGGACGTGGATGCGGTCACGCATCCGTATGCAGCATCTGAGGCTAATGAGATCACAGAAGCTAGGGCCAGCTCCAGCGCAGTGCCAGTGTCTCGTGAGTGTGGATGGTTCAACGCCACTCTTCCCCCCAAGGGCGACGTGGTTCCCGCTTTGGGTTTGGACGATGCGCACCGAGGTAGTTTGCGATCAATCGATCATCCGCAGAGGGGTCAACCGCCGCAGTTGCAGCCGCCGCAGCAAGCGCTACATCGGTGGCGCAGTAGAGCATCTCTAGTTAGCGGTGCAGCTGCCAAGGCCGTCGCAGTTGCCTTTTCTGGGCGGGTTGTCACGCACGACACACGGCGCACTGCCTCTCAAAAGAAGATTGAGCGCGACGGCCACCTCTCAGAGCCACGCCGCGCGGCTGATCACACGGCCACGTGTCTTTTCAAGGGTGACGTCCACTCGATCCCCTGGGTACCCGGCTCTGTGGGTCGAGGTACTGACCCCCCCGGGGTTTCGCTGTCTCCGCAGTTTACCCGGGACGCTCTTCCTTGGGCGCGCGCTGGTGTGTGTGCCACAGGCTTACGCACGGCGAGCACGGTTGAGAGATTTGGTAGCGGTGAATCACCACGTGTGGTCGCGGCTCCACTCGTCGCGCGCCCCTATCGCGCACCACCCCACGAGATGGCCACGTCCTCTGTCCCTGCTGAGGTGGTGAAGGGTTGCGCGGTGAAAGCGCGTGTCCCGGAGGCCAAGGGGCGCAGCGCACAAGCGATCTCGAGGGAGGCCGTGCTGGTGTCGACATTATCGCCCCGTGTGCACATGCGGCTGTCCATGATCACATCCCCGCGGAACGCGCGTGTGCTGAGCAGTGCTGAGCGTGTACTCGCCATGGGAGGCGCCTCACAAATCGATTGGCCCGACAGGAGCAGCGATACCCCAAAATGCAAAGATGGCAGCACTGGAGGGGGATTTCGTCTGCGCAGCGGTGACATGCACCGCATTGATAGCGCTGCGGCAGTGCAGCAGGCTGATCTACTGCAGGGCTCTTCAAATGAGCAACGCGCATCACGCTCAAGGTTAGTGGCGGTGTTGGCCCCACGGGATGTATGCAAGTCGAGCTCAGCGAACAGGGAGGAAGGGGGCGATGCTGGCGATGACCAGAAGGCGCGAAAGAAAGCATGCTTGTGGCGTACCGTTACATTGCATGACTTGGTGTGTGGCGACGACGTCACTGTGCACGACACCCCGAACGACCCCCAGTGTACGGGGGGTGCGTCTGTAGCGAGTCGACCGGGACAAGGGCCGCGGCACTCGCAAACGTACTCGCCAACGTTGCAGAATTCAACGGTAATAGTCGATGCCCTGTCTGTTCGCCCTCAGACAGGGCCAACCAATGACTTTCGCGACTTTCATGACCGCGCGTTGTCCATTCAGGCATCGCCCCTCGTTCCCTCTGTTTCGTCGACAGTCGCGATAGCTTCTGATGTGGGTCTGCGTGCACACCAGGCGCATAACGTAGTCACACGGCGGTCAGATGTCGCCTCTACTGATGGAGGGGGCTCTCTCTTTCACTCAGCATTGGAGCCGGGTTACGCCGCTGTGTACAGTCCTTGCATACGCGCCACACGCGTTTTGGAGACGCGTGAGGCTATCCTGAAGTCCGATCGTGCCGTTGCGGTTAATAAAGGACCAACTTTCTCTCCCCCAGGATCACCGAGTGCACTACCCTTGCATTACGATACCCGCACCGCACCGGTGGCGACGGCCGCCACCGCCACCGCTGCTGCTGGTGTCGTCGTCGCTCCTTCTAGCAGTGATGTGGTGTGGTCGCGGTTCCGTTCTTCGCTCCAAAGTCCACTGCACCTTTACGTTGATTTGACGGAGCGCAATGCAAATGAGGGGGTGTTGCCGGCGGCGAGCGCAGATATTGCACCGTTGAGTCTCTGCCTGAGCGGATCACCGTGTTCAGAGGCACCGAGACGACACAGCGCGGCGCTGTTTCACCCGCACGGACGAGGGTTAGAGGACTTGCATGAGCGACCAGCCTTCCCCATCCCAACGTCTCCTCATCCAGTGGCGCGCCGCATACCGTTCGGATTCGCAGCCGGCGCTCTTTCCAACAAGAAATTGGCGCCAACTGCATCAACTTCGCCTGAAGCTGAGTCACGTGCACCCGTCCTCGGGAGGACTCCCAAGCACCCCCAAAGTGGCGACCAATACGCGAGGAAGACGCCCTTGCGTACCCCAGATGATCCGCCGCGCAGCACAACAGCTTCTCCGCATGATGGCTCAATCAAAGCCAGGGCAGTGGCCGCCCCTGTTGATGCTCCGTCGCAACCCCAGCCCGCGTCACCGCCCCCCACCGCCGCTGCTTCCCCAGCTCTTCGTGCGACTTCAATGAGTACACTGCAGGCGCGCCGCCGACGCCCCCCGTCGCCGGAGCACCACGCAACCGAAAGCGTCCCCGGCAGAGGAACAGAGACTACTGAACGTGTGCGCCACACATCCGCGACGCGCACAGAGACGAGGGTGAAGGATGCGGGCGAGAGCGGTGATGTGCCTGCGTTGCGCAAGCCGCGCTTGTCGCACACCATAGCACAACAGCGTCTCATCAAAGAGGAGGGGTTCCGCCGTCGCCAAATTGGAATGCAAGAAGACCATTGCTTTGCGGTGGAGATGGCGGAACTCAACTACAAACGTGCCGTTGACTCTGCTCATCAGGCGTCAAACGCACTGGCGCTGGATCAGCTCAAAGTGATCCCAGCCGCTCCCATGACGACCGATTCCCATTCCAGAACCGCTGGTGGGTCTTGGGCGGGTGCGCTGCGACCAGGAGGCCATGGCGGTGACGCTGAGGAGGCTGTAATATGACTACCTTGTCGCAACAGGGCGGCGCGAGACAGACCTAGCAAGCACCAGGGGGGGAGGGGTAGTGGGCTGCACTTGAAGCGTTGCCTCTCTTCCCTCGCTGTAGTCTCCGCCCTACCGCACTGTGTGTGTGTGTGTGTGTGTGTCTGTTTGCCCTGGTGCTCTCCTACTCCATCTCACTCATCCCCTGCACCGTGTCTTCCTGCTGCTTTGACACTTGTTGAAAACAAAAGATCCACCAATTGGCTGCATGCGCACCACCTCTTGACCAGCACACGCGGGAGCATTTTTTTTTTTGGTGGTGCTGTCGAGTCTCTCACACACGTTCTTACAGGGGGCGTCGATGCGTGTCTTTTTCTTGCGGGTCTACCAAAAGCGTACCCAAATTGCACTCGTCCACAACGCCTCTCTCCCACCTTCCCCCCCCACACACACACACACACACCCAAAAAAAAGAAACAGCTACATATCCCGAAAACTTCGGCATGTCCCGCCCAAATGCCACGCGACTCGCTCTCCTCGGTCTCCTCGCCCTCCTAGTCCCCATCGCCGTCGTCTTTTTTGTCATGTGGTGTATCTCCCGCCGCACGCGGTACAAGCGGACGGTGAAGGACTTGCGTCTCAACGGCACGCGTCGCCCGGGGGAAGTCGATGATGTGGACATGGGCGCAGCCATCAAAGGCGGTGATTGGCTGAGTGCCGATGCCGCTGCCCCAAACACAGCGAGGTTTGGCGCACACCGTACGCCCTTCGCCATTTCGACGGCGTCGATGGCTGGGGATGATCACACAGACGCCACCTTCGATCCGATCGGCCAGCAGGCTGCGGAGGCGCAGCAGCGCAGGCTGGCGCGGCGGGTCGCCGTGGCTGCCGCCGAAGCCGCCGGCAACGGTGACAGCGGCCGCCTTGCGAGCTCGCTCCGTGATAAGAGCACCGTTGCAGAGTCAGACGTCTGGGTTAGCGATGAGGAGGAGGGTACTAACTACTCTCCAGTGAGTGGGGGTGTCAGTGGCGGTGGCATTACAGGCGCGGGCGGTCCTGCACCAATATATGCAGCCTCTTTTGTTTCTCCGACCACCGGGGTCGCAGTTGCCGGTGCATTGTCCGGTGCTAGTGTGTCTCCCAGCGCTAGTGGCGCAGCAAGTCCGGGGACAAGTGCTGCTTTGCCCGTGGTTCACAACTCCCAGTACTTCAACGAGACGGCGCGTGTTCTGCTGGGTTGTTACACCGCAGAGAATGAGGGTGGTGGGCCGCAAGCGCCGCTGTCGGCGTCAGGAGGTAGAGGTGTCGCTGATGCACATCATCTGCCGACCACTGCAGGAGGCGACGGCGGCGGTAACAAAGCTGTCGTGAAAAAGTCCAACTCGGCCTTTGAGCAGATTCTCTCGTCCGCTGCGGCACCACTGCAGCTGAGCCCTGAGTTTCATCACCGCGGTGACAACGGGATCAGCAGCCCTGTTGCGGGCGGCCGTGGAAGACCGGAAGGTCTGACTACATCTATGCCTAGGTGGGACGGGCCGGGTGCTGAGCTGCAGGACGAAGAGGAGAGATTCAGTTCCGGGGTAGACGAGGAGGAGCGTGCCTTCCAGAATGACGGAGACCTCGATGAGGAGTACGAGGGCGAGGATTACAACGACGACGACAGGTCGTCGCAACATCACGGCAGCTTTGCGAATGCCACCGGCGCTCACCTCGCCTCAAGCTCTAGGGCAACTCGTCAGGTTCGATGAGTGAAAAGCTTGTGCGGAGAAAAAGCGCAAGTGCATGTGTGTGTGTGTCCCACTAACCCCCTCTTTGAGGATGTGAAGTAGCGCCTTAGTTCCCCTCCTGCCATTGGTGACTCACTTGTAGTGTTCACAGAGCACCCCCCCTCCCCCCCTTCCTCCCCTTCTTCCTTGCCCCCTCCATTCTGGAGGGGGCTCAGAGCGATTGATGGCTGCGCATGTCGGGGGTTGGGTCGTGGAGAGCACGTCGTCGGAGTGATTGGCCATAGAGTGAGCCCGCAATTAGGTGTTCATATGGTGGGCAATGCTCCACAGTGGCTGCAACACATCATACCTGTCCCTCGCTACGTACTGCAGAGAAGGGAGGGGGCGAGGGGGTCGCTGCCAAGGGGGTGGGGTGGGGGGGGGGACCTGCTGAGCCGGAAGAGTGTAGGGTTTGAGGCAGAGGACCTCCTGAGGCGACTGGCCTGGCTGTTCTTGAAGCGCACGTGTATCGCTGGCTCGCATCAGCCGTGCGTCCTGTGGCAGAACCGTTGGGGGGGGTAGAGTGAGGAGCTCAAGTTTTGTATCACTGAATACACGCACACACACACAATGCCAAAGGAAAAAGAACGCGCCGCACGGCTCTTTTGTTTCTCAGGGCTGCGACGCCCTCAACTTCACTTTCTTCCTTGTTCTCATGGGTTACCAATTTTTTTTTTTGCAACCCTTCTGTGTGCCAGGATTGTTTTCGGGTGTTGGCGTGTGACGAAAGAGAGGGAAATAGGCCATGTCCTTTTTTTTTAGGTGGGTGGGTGGGGGCGCTCCTCTTGTGCATGTACATGGTGTGTGTGTGTGTGTGGCTTTATCCTTTCAGTTTCACTTTTTTTTCATATATTTGATATATGTGTATATATGTATGTGTATATATATGTATATACATTTATACATTTCTACACTGAAATAGTTTTGTTGCGTCGCCTACCGCGTGTTTTCCGCTTGTTTGTTCCCATTCTCCAATTGCTCAAGTTTTCCTGCGGCTGGTGAGGGTCACGGCATCGACGTCAGCAAAGATGGCTTCGCATAGTTGCGTGTGAGTGCACTAGTCAGAGGTCCTGCACTGACGGAAGGAATAGAAGGGGTGGAGAAGGGGGGGGAAGAGAGAGGACGGAGAGCTAACCCGTGGGCGAGTGTGTATGTGTGCATCTACGCGCGTCAATACTCGATCCCTCCATCCCCTCAAATGTTTCTGTGCTCTTCCCTCCCCCCCTCTCCAGCGCGTGCGTGTTTTGACGGCTGTTGCCGTGTCGGGCTCGAGTACAACCGTGCGACAACACTGAAACAGGGAGGACGGTGTGGGAAAACACAAACAAAAGGAGGGGTAGACTCACCGTCCTCATCCTGCTAGGTCTTCCCCCCCCTCCCACGCATGCACGTACGTTCGCGTCTGTAGTAGGGCATTTCAGGCTCCCTCGTTTGGCATCAGTTATGTTCGTGCCACCACCTCTAACACTCTGTACGCACATCCCCTTCTCCTGTGATTGAACCCTCATTGGGGCTAGAAGATGTACGCGGAAGGGGCGGGTCATGTGCACGGACTGGCATTTTCTACTCTCCTCACTTTGTTCTGCTCACTCCCCCCTCTTTTATTGGAGTTCTTCCTTCATAGTACAGGCGTCTTGTCGTTGACCCTAATGCTGCGTGCCTGCTCATGGGATCACGCGACGCTTCCATACAAGCCGCCGTCACCGTGCGTTCTGTTTTATCTCGTGCCCGGCGACCCAGTATGGCGAGTGTGTGTACCGAACGCCCGCGGTGAATATATGGACCTCGTACCAGGGCTACCCTATCAAGAGTGGCACGCCATTGAACCTCGTTACCTCCAGGAGTATGCGCCGCCAGCGCTGAGCGCCAACCAGTCGGCTGAGGTAACGTGGGAGGAACTGCCTATGCTGGCCATGGACGACCTCAAACGCTTCTTGGCACCCACCAAGGGACACTCCGCCAAGTGAGAGGAGATGTTGGACTCTATTTCCACCCTCTACGTACTACGCCTACCTCGGAGGAGGAGGTGGGATAGCACCCGCAGTGCCTTTGTTGGCACCCACACCTTCAGATGGGTGAAGGCAGGCGAGAAAAGGGGGAAGAGAACCCTGGCGAGACCATTAAATCGTCCAGGCTCTCGTCCCCTATGTCTCAGTGTTCGCTCTTGTGGGCTCGGAGGGGTTTCCCCGATCGACTCCGCTTCCGTCGATGCTCTCTGCTTCTGTTGGGAATGGATGCGCACACGTTTTTTTTTTTGGTTTGTGCATCAATGTTGAGGGCACGCGCAGCGGTGCCGGTACGATTTTAGTATCACTTTGGCGAACAGAGATGGACACAGACACACAGACGCACCCATACACTAATACAAAAACGACAAGTGCCAATTTCAAAAGGCATATTGGGCTAAACCACCGGCATTCTCGTGGCATGCAGTGCGTTGTGTGACTCCACGTTTTGTCGCGCGCAGCTGCGGCTCCCTCAAGACCCTTCCACCCCCTCCTCCCCTCCTCCACGCCCCCCTCCCTCTTCACACACACACACACACACACACACACACACGCCTCGGCGACACGTTTTTATAGTTACACGTTTAGTGCCCCCCCCTTCCCCCATCCACACGTAACCTCAGCAACAACCGCAGCCAACCCAATGAGCGTTAACGTTCATCAACTGCCCATTGAGCAGCTTGAGGGTCTCAAGGAGCAGCTGGACACCGATGTGCGTAGCCTCGGGGCAGCGTATGACGGTCTCTACAACGGCCGCAATCGCTATCAAGACAATCACGATGTGATTGAGCAGTATCGCGTCGTGTGTGACAACGCAGCCAAGACTAAAGAGCCACAGGAGGTGCTGGTTTGCATGACATCGTCACTCTTTGTGCGTGGCACTGTTGTTCCAAGCGACAAGGTGCTCATCGACGTCGGCACCGGCTACTTCCTAGAGCAGACAATGGCGCACGCAAAGACGTACTTCACATCTCGCGCGGCACAAGTCAAAGAGAGCATGGACCAGGTGGAGAAGACGATCCTGGTGAAGCAGCGACAGCAGAACCAGGTCATCGACGCACTCCAACAGAAGACCGCGGCGATGCAGCGTTACCGCGAGGAGCGAGTGGAGGGGTAATAAGAATGACAACAAGGGACTGCGGCGGGTGGGGAGTGCGGGGAGCAACGACGGACTGTTGACGAGGGAGCGAGGCATAAGTTTCAGGGGCTGACGTCTTGGGTGCTTTCTGTGTGCATCTCTCCAGCGCGCTCGTGCGCTCCTCTTTTCCCTCCTGTTTTTTTTGTTTATCAGAGGTCACATGTGGATTCTCCTCAGCTCGTCGTCGTCCTTCTGGTGAGCACCGTTTTCGCAGTGCACTCGCCTCACTCTTTTTGTAGTTCCTCGACCGCGTTCTGATGTTCTTGGTGTAACTAACACGGCATCGTTGGGTGATATTCGTGTTTATTCTCCGATTTTTATTTTTTGCGTGCCCTGACTAGAGTGCTCTGACAAAAAGAAGTGTAAACGTGGTGGTGGTGATGGTGGTGGTGGTGTGAGCCACACTGCAACTGCTGTTTTTTTTTTCTTGCTTTCCCACCTACCCCATTTAATTCACTGGTACCTCTTTTTCTCTCCTTGTTTCGCCTGTCACTTTGTACCCACAGGGGCGAGCAGAGGGCTGCCACGTCTGGGGGGGGGATTGAGGAGGAGGAGGAGGAGCAAGAGGGCAGGGGGGGGGTGGAGAGACATGGTGGGTGAGTATTAGTCAAAGCGTCGCCTATAGGGATCAAGCGACACGCCCCAGCAGGACTGAATTACCCCCAAGGCTCACACACACACACACACACACACACACTCGCAGAGGGGGTGCATATGTATAGGGGGGCGCTGTGTGCACACCATCGGGGGCGTCAGGGACACACAACCTGTAGTTGGCGAAAAAAAAAGAGAAAAGGCTAAGAAGAGGGAGGGGCCCGTGTCTGCAACGGCAGGGGATAGAGGGAATGCGACTGTGGCTGCGAATCGCCTCTTTCTCACCCATTTTTGATTCGCCCTGCAGCAAAGCACATGTCCTCGGAGTTTGCAACTGTCTTTGCTGTGCTTTTTTTTTCAAGCCACCTGCCGCGACTCTTTGTGAAACCGAGCTTGGCTGTGTCCCGGTTGATTGCACGAGGCACTGTAATGTGGGAGAGGGGGTATGTACCACATGTATGCGGCGTACGTGGCCTCACGTAGGTCCCATTGGGGGGCTCGGAAGGGAAGGGTGAATGACACACGTATGCTTTCCCGCGCCACCTCGTGTTTGATCCCCCCCAAAGGAAGGGACTCCTGTAGGCTATGGGTCATCGTGTTCCCTCATCATTTTTTACTTGGTCGGTTACCCCGGTCTCTCTGCAGTTTGTTCTTTCTCTCTTCGGCAAATTCCACCTTCTCTATCTACGCCTCCACCCCCCTGCAAGTGTGTTCTCCCCCCCTCCTCCTCGTCTCATACATCCATTTCCACTGTACTCATTAGCGCGCGCACACACATTCTCTCTTTCCCCGGGATTCTCTCTCTCCCCGTTGCCTTTCTCTTCTCTCCATTGCCGCTCACTGCCGTCTTCCTCAGCGAGTATTGATTCACACAGATAATTGAAGGAGGAGACACCGAGAGGAGGAGAGCAGAAGCAAGAGAAGTGGGGATATGTATACCCCGTTACACATACACACATATACATCATATATACATACATACTTGCACGTATTGATGCATGCATATCAACTACAACGCACAAAAAATAGAAAAAAAATCATTAGAGTTCTCAAAAACTGCTACCACACAGTCTTTCATTTGACATACATCAAGAAGCTCTAACGCTCTATCACAACCCTCGCACACGCCAACATTACGCCCACAGCTGGTGAGCGAAGAGCAGAGTCATCGGCATATTTTTTTTGCACTTTTTTTTTTCTTCCCCCCCCCCCCCCCCTCCTTGAGGGTGGACTATAGAGCCCGAGAAAAACTTTTTTCCCCACCCATATTCCCGCTAAGGTGCCTCACTTGTCGGTGTGATCTCTCCTTTTTCTTCTTTCGTGGGCGGGTGTGCGTTGACCCCCCCCCCCCCTCCCCCCTTCTCCCTACTGGCTGCCTTTTACACTGTTGTGCGTATAGCACTCCCATCGCAAAGAAAGACGCACTAGCATTCCAGGCTGCGCTCTGTTTGTGAGGGGGTTGCCTCAACGAGAGCGAGACCCCGATTCCAAGATCACACACACGAGATATATACAACAGACATTTTGCAGGAAGAGGTACCCCGCGCACCATAGATCAATAGGGCCCCACGTATTGAAACCTACACACAACGTGCATCAAGGAGCGGCTTGTCCGCGACTCCCTATTCAAGACTGTCCGCCTCCCCCCCTCCCCTCCCCCCCTCAGAAAACCGGAAACCATAGACTCCACAACTAATCCCAGCACTTCTTGGGTTACGTATTTCATTCGTTTTGTTTTTCTTTTTTCACCCTGTCTCTTTCCCCTTTTTTTTTTGTTTGGCACCCTCCGCCCCCCCCCCTCCCCTCCCTGCTGAATTCTCCTCCATCACTACAAATCGAGGAGGCCTCTAGAGTGGGTGATTGGCGTGTCGGTAGTGCCGCAAATACATAAATATATTTATATTTTTACACGTCAGAATTGTGTTTCCCCCGCGGCTTAGGAAGGCTCGATATCTCGGCGGTGGAGGGAGGGGGTACACTTTTTCTCTCTCTCTCTCTCTTGACCCCCTCCCTTTCTCCTCCCAAGAGTTGTTCCGCGTTAGTGGTGTGTGTGTGTGTGTGTGTGTGTGTGTGCCTTGCTCCCAACGCTGGAGACGGGCGGGGTACTTTTCATTTGTCTTTCTTTCCCACCCCCAACCCGCGGAGGGAAGAAGGAGGAGGGAATAAAAAAACACAAACTCTCGCATTCTGCCTGCTGTGCGCCAGTCGCGATGAGTCGAAGCTTTCCGTATCCGTCTTCTTCCACAGAGGTGGTGGTGGGACAAAGGTCGTATGCTTGTCTTCCTGGGGAAAGAGCCACCGAGAGTATGCGCACTGGAAAGGGTTTGCCTGGGCGGTGGGCAGATGCTCTTCTCAAGAACACACCACAGGGAACCGCCTCTGCGGCATTGGTGATGGATGTTGCGTCGCAGCTCACACATCAACCCCTGTTGCAGCGCTCCAGCCAGCCTTCAAGTGCTGGCACTGGCGCTGCTTGTGCATCACCCAGGCAGCGCCAGAAGGCCGCGGGAGATGTTGCTTCCCAC
This sequence comes from Porcisia hertigi, assembly GCF_017918235.1. NCBI lineage: Eukaryota > Euglenozoa > Kinetoplastea > Trypanosomatida > Trypanosomatidae > Porcisia > Porcisia hertigi. The sequence goes on along the minus strand of NC_090581.1, from coordinate 251,253 downwards.
CGTGGAGGCAACAAGCGCCGCAGCAACTCGCCCACCATCAGCGCCGCGCCTTCTCGCACTATGGCTGTGGGTGTTCACCCACCGTTGTCGCGTGGCTCGATGCGCGCGGTCAACGCGGCACCCCCGGTTTCCACAGCAAATCCATCGGGGCCCGCGTCGGTGGGTTCTCTCGCACAGACGAACGATAGCGAGCCCACTCTGGCCACGTTGGCGTCTGATATGCATGTGAACCAAACGTCGCCGTCTCGATTCCCGCTGGTGGTCACCGGATCAGCTGGGGGTGGAACTGGTGCACCCCCCAATTCGATTGCCCCGAAAAGTGGTACTCACCGATCCCCCAAACCGACCACAAGCACGAGGGATCAGCGACCAACTCGTGCCAGTGCGCCGGTGTCCCTCCACCCAGAGCATTTTCAGGGGGCTCCTCATTCCCACCGAGGCGGGGGCGGCAGCGTACGCGTCCACTGGAGTGGTGATAGCGGCTGTGAAATTCCAATCGCATCTGCGGCTACGCCCCACACTTTACCGGTTTCCTACGCCACCTCACAATTTTTCCAGCGTGTTGGCGAAGTCGCACCCACATCACGTTGCACATCCGGCGCAACACGTGTAGCCCCTTCACGGTCAACCGCCGTTGCGCATGACGACGAGAGGAATTCGCTCCTTCAGCTTCAAGACGCGACGCCGGTTATGAGTGCAGGTAATATCCAAAAGGATGTTCAACCGCGGAAGCAGCCGGGTGAAGCGGCACACAGTGAGGCTGGCAATGGGCAGTTCTCGTACGACGACGGGATCGCTGCGCACGACGACGATGGTGGTGGCATGCACGCAGTTTTATCTGCCACAACAGCGGCCGCGCTATCGCCAAGCTCGCTGTTACCAAGCGCTCGCATCACCGTCCTTGCGGGTGAGGCGCCGCCGTGCGTCCAGCCAGCACCTTGCTCACTTGCCTGCGACCCTGCTCACCAGCAGCACGTGTTTTATTCACACGAGCCCAGCATCAGCCAAGTGATGCCCACCAATTTTTCTTTCCAGTCTCCCTCGTCTTCTGAGACGGTACAGTTTTCTGGCACACCTGGTGGGTTATCTGCGTCGCGGAGCATCACCGCATGCAGTACTGCGCCGCGAAGGAGCTGCGTCGCCCTCTCCGGATTTGCGGCTCAGAGTAGTGCGATGAGCTTTGTTGGCCATTTGGCGACGCCGGAGAGTGTGAGCGGGCATTTCAGCGGTATCTACGTTTCACCGCCTCCGTCGACCTCGCAGGTGTGTGCCAGTGTCAGTGACAGCGCCCAGCGCCTAGCGTTTCTCCCAGCCCCCGACAGCAAGAGCCAGAGGTGCCAGGAGGGGCCCACCACTGGCAGCTCTCGGTCTGTGCGCGTACAGGTATTACATCAGGAGCATCCTTCGCACCAATCGTACCCTATCGATGGGGCCTGCGGGAAGGGCGCTCATGACGGCACGTTGCCGTCTTCTCGACCCTCGAGGCGTACGCCGCAATTCACCTCCGAGTCGGGGCTAAAAAACCCTTCTGCCATGACAAGGGCGACGATGTTCCCAGCACGCCAAGGGCCGAGTACGTTGGCTATCGCCACGACTCCACAAAGCGATGCGCGCCCGGCTTTGATCGTCCCGCCGGCCGCGAGCGACCAATCTGGTGCCACTCTGGACAAGCAGTTGCTCTACGCCAGCAAAAGCGAACTGGCGCAGCTCCTCCTGGAGCTGGCCGGCTGTAACCCAGAGGCATCGCACTTTATCCGCTCAAAGGCCTTCCTCTTTTCCTTCCGCAATGGACACGACGGCGAGCCCGTAAGGGCTTGGGAGGCATATTCAGGAGATACCCCCACGACGACGGCAGCCGACATCGTTGCTGCGCACACGAACGGGGGGCGTGACGCTCGTGGCGGAGGATCGGGTTGTGGTACGACGTCGGAGGCTTTGAACATGTCCAGCTGCGACGGTACTGGTGAGCGTTCCGTTGTGTTCAAGCAACCCGTCGCTGGAGCAGTGGCCCATGACCATGCCATCGCTCGCTGCATTTTCCCAGTAGAGGCCGCAGAAGAGGAGGATGGAGATGGCAACGACTGCTCGGTTGAGCAGAGGGTTACCGGCCGGTTGTTAACAAAGGGTGTTGCTGACACGAAGATGCCCCTACGCCACCCCTGCCCGGAGGCTCGCGCCTTCAGCGCCGAGCTGCACCCATGCCTCCGCTGGTATGGTGCGTGCCGCAACGCCACGAGTTGCGTTTTCGTGAGTTTACCGCGCAACGTATGCTTAAACTGGATACGTGGCTCGTGTATGGCCCAAACGGAGTGCAGCGGCGTGCATCGACTTCCTTCCCCGTGCCCGCCTGACATTTGCGACATCTACAAGCTGAACCACGGCCTCCTACGTCGTGATACACACGGGGCTTCGTTGGTTCACAGGCACCCTATTCCGCCCCCGTTTCTGGAGTGCACCCCGAAGACCCACGCGCCAATACCGAGCGGAGGTGTTGACGCGGAAACCTTCGCACGCCCCAAGGCTGGTTTATTCACTGCCGAGTTTGAGAGGTCCTGCACCGGTGCCAACGGAGGACACATCATTGGTGCCGGTACGGCAGAAGAGTTGTGTGGGGAGAAGGTAGAGGTTCACACACCAACGAACCAGTATATCCACAAGGATACCTTCCCCGTCGGCAACGTCAGGCCGCACCGTCCTCCGCACGAGTGTGACTTGGAGCTATGCAACTCTGCATCCTCGATACTGGGGAGGACTGGCGGCGCCAAAGCGGCGTCAGATGGCCACGCCATCTTGCGGGACTCGTCTAATACGGCGACTACCGCGGATGTTGTGGGGCCAGTTGATCAGGAGATGTTGCAGTACACAAACGGAACCCTCGGTGCTGGTGCTGCTGCAGGGGCGTCGTCGGTTCTTTTTTATCCCAATGCACCACCACGGAGTCAGATGAGTGGCATGCTGCCGCCAGATAGCAGCAGTCGCTGTAGCACCGCCGAGGGCTACAGCAGCCACGCAGAGTCCGTCAGTCGGTGCCTTGGGCCGCACTTTGATCGCGCAGCGACAGCTGTACCTGGCTGCGACGATAGTCGGCCGGACAGCGGTGTAATAGGATTGGCAGTACAGCAGCAGCGACCGGATGCGAAGAACATGAAATCCATCTGCGACTGCATCTGCAATGCCACGGAGCCTTTCCTTCTTGCACCCACGTGGTCTTTCGGTGGAGATACTTTTTCTGGCAGCCTCAGTGATGCAGCAGGGGGGTTGGCGGAGGTGGATGACGAGTGCGAGTTCTCCGCGCCTGCTGTAGGCACGCGTACCCGAGTTCAGTCGCCACTGTATCAGCGAGCCTAAACTAAAAACACAACTGGTTGTGGTGGTGTACTGGCCAGCGCTTGGCTCGTTGTTTTTGTACTCGAAACTCTCCTCGAACTTCCCCACCCACTCTTTCCCCCCCCCCCCCCCCCCCTCCCACTCTCCCCTCTCCCGTGCCTCTCCCAGTGTAGGTGAGTTTTCTCCCCACCTGCACGTTTTTTTTTAAATGTGTATGCATTTATTCGTTTCAAATTTTTTTTTGCACAGTTTTTGTTTGCTTTTTTTGGTAACTTGGCCTGATGTGTGCGCACCAACGTCTGTTGACGTTTCAATTTGATTTTCAGGGATGCTCATGCGCCGGTGTCTTTGTGTGTGTTTTTCTTTTGTTGTGCATGTGTGATGGTGTGTGAATTCATCGCTCTTCCTCTTTCTTTTTTTCGCGAGTGTGTGTGTGTGTGTGTGTGTGTGTGTGTTTGTGGCTTCTCCCCTCCCTCTCTTTTTTTTTTTTCCAATTTTTTGAACCCTCCTCTCCGACACGTTTTCTCTTTCCTTCCCCCCTTCCCTTTTCCAAAGCGCTAATCCCGTGGAGCTTCTTTGGTGCATGGGTAGGTGGAGTGTGAGAGGTGTTGAGGGGGAGGGAGGAAGAGGGGAGAGAGAGGGAGGGGATTTCTGCGCACGACGAGGTCAAGGAAAAAAATGCGGGTGTCATCTGCCCATACGTTTACTCATACGCAAGTAGATACCCCCTGTTTTTTTTTTCCTGCAACTCAAGGCTACAGATGATCAAGTAGAGTAGATTTTTCCCTAATGGATCTCTTCCTCCCTTCTCTCCCTGTTTTCATGATTATGTTTGCCCTTCTCGAATGAGTTACGTTTGGATACACCTATGGATAGGTTACTCACATGTACGTGTATATATTTTCATATGTACATGGTGTGTGTGTGTGTGTGTGTCTGTGTGTGTAATGCCCGAAACTGAATAGTACTTGTGCAAGAAAAAAAACAAAAACAAAACACTATTTGACAGGACCCTCCCTCCTCCTCCTCCTCCTCCTCCTCCTCCCCCCCTCCTCCTCCTCCTCCTCCCCACTCCTCCTCCTCCCCACTCCAAAGAAGACCACTAGGAGGGGTAGGTCTATATATATATATATATATATATATGTGTGTGTGTGTTACCGCCAATCCAACGGGGGTGAGCGCAAGAGCATACGGTGTGGGTGTGGCGGGGAGAGGTTGGCGAGGGGTTTCTGGCTTACGCACGAGGGATCTCCGCATCTTGTCCTCATATAGTCTGTCTTTTCACCACCCCTTTCCCTTCTTTCCTACCGTGGTTGTGCTGCGCAATGGGAGAGGTGGAGTGGGTGGGTGGGTGGGTGGGGGGGGGGAGAAGGGGTAAGACAGCTACACAACGAAACTTGCCCAGGTTTGAGGGGCCACCCTTTCGTGGTGCGGCTCCCTGACGATATCGGCTTTTCCACTGTGCTTTTTCTTTTTTTTTCCACTTACTTCATCACCACTGAACTCCCCCTTTTTTCTCTGCCGTTTTTGCTCTTCTGCTGTCAACACTCCCCGTGCACTTCCTCCGCCTCTTTGGCAGCGTGCGCGCGGTGTATCTGAGTATTTGCAGAGTGCGCGTGTCTTGTCGAGATTAGGCACGACCGCGACGAAAAAAAGAAGAAAAAACCAAAAAAGAACTCTCCTCCACCCACTCTCAGCGAGTCGCTACGTGCGTGAGAGCGAAAGGGTTATCGACGATAGGAGGGCACATACGAAGGGAAAGGCCATCTGCCACCGCATTGCTTCCCCTTCAACTAGGGTAAGGTTAGAGTACGTTTTCTCTCCGGGTTCTCACACAGACGGAGACGCGTGGCCCTTAAAAAAAACACACACACACACACACACACGCACACAGAGACAGACAGACACAGACACAGACACTCAAAGATACCAAATTGTGGGCTGGCCAAAGGATCCGGCACCATGCTGCGCTCGCTCCGACTGACAATGCGGCTCTTGCGCGGCAGCTTCGTTCGACTCCCCGGGCGCCATGTCCTCACCCGCGGTACGTGCCACCCGACTCCCGCCGCTGCTGCTCTTTGTGTGCCCCATCGCTACCAGAGCCGCACTGGCGCGGTCAGCGACGCCACCCGCCCTTCTGAGCCGCACTTGGAATTCACTAGCAAGGCGGCGAAGGTGAAGTACGAAGAGGTGTGGCAGCTGTGGAACGAAGGAAATCTGTTTTCGCTGCAGGTTGCGCAGATGCGTGATTTTCTGGCCGACGTTGGCATCACTGTCGACCCGGCAGCAAAGAAGGCAGCCGTCGTACGACGCATGGAGGAGTATCTCCACAGCAAGGACAGCGCCGAGCAGCGCGGCGGCGCGGTTGCTGCTGCGGCGGGTGCCGAACGCGCCGGGAAGGAAAGCCAGCAAGGGTATGGTAACTGGGCTGGCGCTGGTGCTACGCAGCCAGAGACACTCCTGGATTTGGCCCAGGCAGGTTTCTATCAAGGGGCGGCAAACATGGTGCCCAAGGCGTTTCAACTGCTGACGACGGGCAGCTGCGCCGAAGCGGTTGTGAGTCGCGTGAACACCTCCACCTTCCCGGGATTTCCGGCCAACACCGAGTGTTATACTCTCTCTTCCTCTGACGCGGCAGGTGCCTTGCAGACTCGCTACAGCAAGGTGCTCCAGTGGTGTCTGCTGAACATGAGTAACCTTCGCATGGACGGCGAGTTGACCGTGGAGATTGGTAAGCTGCTGCTCACCCCCGCCGCAATGCGCTACGGAGAAGCTGTCGTATCCGCCTACACGCTCCAGCAGCGTCTTCAATTAACGAAGCCTTACACGTGGGTCTCTGCAGCGCCAGAGGGCGCCGCCCCCCTTATCGAGACATTTTTGAGGGAGCGCGGCTTCCAGCCTGTGTGCAAGAATGCACGCCTCACCTACGAGGGCAGTGTCAAGCGTGCCAAGGACAAGCTGGAGGTGGTTTTGAACGAGCAGATGAAGGTAGAGGGGGTCTATGGGGAGTGGGTGGATGTGCAGACAGCCTTCTGCACTTCCGTAGAGAAGCCTGACTGCCGCATATTGCTGCGCTCGCGCCCTGCAGTCAGTCCGCAGGATCGTGAGACATACACTCGCATTCCCATCATTGAGCTGGCCGACGACGACGTCACTGACGTACTGCCTCCAGAAAACGGCCAACTCGTGTACTTGTCCGAGAACGAGACGCGCCATTTCGAGCGACTGAACGAAAAGGGCATCGCGGTTTGTGTGCGAGAGGTGAAGCGGCAGCCGCTTATTGTGCTGCGGGACGAAGAAGAGGACCCGCGTCTGGAGTACCAGATTAGCGTCACCATCCCCGCAAGCGCCGGCAGCCACACCATGGACGTTCGTGCGGTGGGCTTGGAGGTGCTGGCCCTGTCCGACGAGCTGTCGAATCTTCTCCAAGAGCCCTTCATGAAGGCCTACGGGTGCGCACCTGAAGTCGGCGTCGGTAGCGCCGCGGCTACCGCCTAGGTGCTCGCTTTTTCGAGAAAGGCGAAAGGGGCCGAGCGTAGATGAAGGAAGGCCGGTTGCGTGGGGGGACTTGCAAAGCTCTGCAGAAGATCCGTACCTCTTGCCATGCAACCTACCCGCCTAAAGCACCGGGTTCATGGCTTGTGCATGCGTGTTGCGTCCGTGTTCATGCGCTCATGTGCACGTGTGATTTCTTATATATACATATGCTACCGATGTCCTACCCAGGGCCTGCCGCTCGTCTTGCGTGGTGGTGGCTTGCTTGTAGTGGCCCTCTTCTCTTCACAGAGGTGCAATAGGCTGGTGGGAAACGAAGCGACACAAGCGGGAGACGACCACGAAGTGTTTTCTCCTTCATCCTCCACCCGTAAACCTCGGGTTTCCTTCTTGTCATGGTTACCCTCACTTTTACATCCCTTCTTTCCCTGTGTGCATGTCCGCTCAAATGGCATTGTCAAGAGAGAATGGTGGCTGGTGCATTACCGTGGCGCATTCTTGTGTGTTGCTCGCCTAAAAAGTATAGGAGGGGGGGGGAGGAGGAGGAGGGGCCTGTGTAGCGGCTTCTGGGTGCGCGCCGTGGGGCATTCCCGGAGGCGGGCGGCCTTCAACCCCCCCTTCCCCCCCTCCAAAAACACACACGCCCTTTTTCCTCCTCCCTCTTTTTTGTCCTTTGGTTTGCATCGCTCAACTTTTCCAGGTGTGTGTGTGTGTGTGTGTATGTGTATGTATGTGTGTGTGTGTCTGCGTTTGGTAGTCGTTGGGTGCATGATCACTGAATGGAGAGTGAAGAGGGCCCAGTGGTGTTGAGGGACACGGTGTGTGTTTTCTCAGTTTTCTTCTCGTCACCTCTGTCGCGGGTCTGCATGTGTGGGATTTGGTATCGCTTCTCGAATGCAACGTGCCTAAGGAAAAAAAAAAGAAAACAAGTGACCTACTTGAACCAAACAAACAAGCAAAAAAAGGGGACCTCCGTCGTACCCAAGAAAGGGCCTGCGGAGTACGTGAGCAAACGAGAGGGAAGCGCGTGTGAGAATCGGCACCCCGCGCCGATGTTTTTGTTGCCTCTTCCCTCTTTTCCTCCTCCTCCTCCGGGGTTACCCTATCGTTGACGGCCGATCCCTCTAAATCTCACCCTTATCCGTTCCTTCGGGGCGTGCACACCTCACAGACGTGTGCAAACCAGCCTGGCAAGATGGACGCGAGTACGCCCGCATGACTAGGGTGGTGGTGGTGGTGGTGTTTTTCGGGGGAGGTGAGCGGGGGTCGTCTTGCACTCCTTCTTCCACTCAGAATGCGCTTCTTTTTTTTGGGACTCTCAACTGTTTTTTTTTTTCAGGGACTCTGTAATACGCCGTCGCGGATACTCTTCATTCTGTTTGAAATATTTTTGACCGACGCTGTTTACACCTCCCCGCTTCTGCTCCCCATCGCCTGCTCGACTCTCTCAACCTCCGCCGTTCTCCCTTCACCTTGTACGGGGTGCCCCCCTTTTCCCAGTTGTTACACAACGCCATTGCTACCACACAGAGAGAGACATCCACGTACTCATACATGAAATGACACTCGTGAGCTCCACCGGCTCGGACAGCGACGGCGGCGGGGCTGGCGGCAGTCCGGATGTCATCCTCTCCATATGTGCAATCGATGGCCATAAACTCATTTTTGCCATCGCCTCCGCTGCAGGCGCTGGCTCTGCAGTACACAGCTTTTTCGACGCAGGGCTCTTCTATTCTCACAAGGCGGCGGCGGATGATGATGATGATGCCGTCAAATCGATTTCTCCAGGCCTGCGACCCTTGCCTTCTGGGGCAGGTGGCAGAGGTGACCTTCGTTGCGCTCTTTACGCGTACTCGCGAGGGGGCTCACCAGGCGCTGGCTGTTTCTGGAATCCGAAGGAGTCCGGGGAGTGTCTCGGGTGTAGCAGCGAGGCAGCGTCTGCGAGTAACGCGATGGGTTCACCGACTTTGGTAACCCCCTGCACACACTCCCGAGAGTCGGACTTTCCTCCGGAGCGCTCAGGGGCTGCTGCGGCTGTGATCTCTTTCTCTGAGAAGTCCAGCCGCTCCTTGGCTGCACTCCGCGCTTCAGAGTGGAGTCACTCCTTCCAGGATCGCGACTTAGGTGCGAGGGAACCCCTCAACAACTTCTCTGCTGGCACACCACTGACCTCTTTGGAGTCAGCTGCACCACTCTTCTCCACTGACGCCCTGGTGGCTCTTCATCTCGTGCGGCAGGAGGCCAGGAGCCGGTCTCCAGACGCAAAGAATGCGACTACACCGGGTGTCGTGGATCCTGATGCCTTGGCCGCAACTACTCTCTCGGCAGATGTGTTTTTCTGCTTCTGTTGTGGTTGCGCCGCCTTGGCGACGTTCACGCTCGCGCGTGGACAACTGTGCGGCGACGGATCAGCGGCCACTGCAGTGTGGTCTTCACCACGTCATGCGCCACCTGCAGAGTGGTCAGTGCGTCTGTCTGGGTGCGCATGGATTCCTTCTGCTGTGTCGCCAAAGCCAGCGCCGTGTCGCAGCGCCGGCGCGGACAGAGGTGGGGGTTCTCTGCTGGCATGCGCCGATGGTGTTCCTCTCGTGAGCTCGCTCGTGCGAGTGCTGCCGCTCACCGCCCCACTTGGAGGCTCGGTTGATGTTAATCACGACGGCAAAGGCCCGTCGCTGGAGGCGCTTGTCGTGTGGTGCAGCCACACTGTGGCATCTCCCTCTTCGGTTGCCTCCTCGTCGACCTGCTCTCCACCTGTCCTTCGGTACGCCAGTTTCCGCAGCGGCAGCGGCAACCTGGCGATGGGGTCGACAGCCACAAGCACGTGGCAGCTGCACGCCCAAGCGACTTTTGACATGAGCGACCTACTGCTCCTCGCACCAAGACTTTCGCCTCCGAGAAAGGACTTTCATGACCCCGTGCCTTCTTGCACCGCCTTGCCTTACGCCAGCGTGCGCAGCCTCAAATGGTTGCCTGGGACAGCCACGTTCAGACAGTCGTCGTACCCACTCCTCGCCGTGCTCTATGCCGCCCCCATTGTTCATTATCGCCAGATCGACGGTGTGAGCGGATCCTTAGCCGAGCCGTGTCTAGACTCGCTGGCTGTGTGCTACCTCGAGGAGGATGCACACCACTTGAATGTCGGCGCTGCCCCTGCAGCTGTCACTCCTCACAGGACGCCGCCGGTGGGGACGGGGCGGGTGCTGGTTGGGCCGTGGTCCGTGCGCGCACTTGCCTTGGCCCACCCACAATTTCTCTTTGCCACGGCGCTCACTGGGTTGTGTTCCCCGTCTTTCATTTCTTCTTCTGTCGCGAATCGTCGATCCACTACTATCCCAAACGCCTCCGCCCCCTCGGCCGCGCAGGTGTTTCGTGCCGCGCTCCACTCATCCACTGCTCCAGCCACGGTGGTCCTCGGCATTTTCCAGCGCCCGGTGCAGGAGCCATACGCGACCAGTAGCCTTTTCCGAAGCGTCGCTGCCGCTGTCCGTCGCCATCGACACAGAGTAAGGGATACAGCAGAGATGCCTAGCACAGCCAGGGATGCATGTCGCTTGCGAGAACCTCCAGGACTCCAGCGTGCAAGTCGCGCGCAGGATGACATCAGCGCTCCTAGAAACTCCAACGTCTTTGCATTTGTGCTGTATGGCTCCGACGGTGAGGTGGCGCGGTGCGCCCTCGACGGTTACGTCGATAGCGCACAGACATCCTGGTCGTCCCCGCTCACCACGCCGCGCCACAGGGGCGGTGGCCCATGTACAGCTGGGGACTTTCTCAGACAAGGCAGCGAAAAAGAAAGGCGCCCCGTCGCACGTATTTGTGTCCTCCTCGCCGAGAGGCCATCCGCCCTCTCTGCAGCGAAGACACAAAGCCACAGCTCTGTTGTTATCCTCACCATTCAGGCGCAGTGGTCGCGAGCTCCACCGATCGTGGCTACAGGACTCCACAGCAACGAAGCCAACAGCAACGGCGGCTGTGGTGCGGGCGACCACTGGAGCTTCTCTGTTCACCTTTCACACAGGCTGCGGCTATCTGCGCCTCCCTGTGGATGGTCACGGCTGCATTCTGGTCGTGCATTGACGCTACTGATGACGGGGCGGATTCTCTGCTGGCGCTCTTCGGTAGCAAGCCTTGACGCAGCGTCTGGTGAGGTCAGCTGTCTTGTTTGCGGGTACGCCACAGCGCCAGACCATAGCGACAAGATGGAGCGTGAGGTGGTCCCCACTCCTCGTACGTTGCTCGAAGGCATCTTCGAGCTTCGCATGAGCTCCTCAGTTTTCAATGAAATCGATTGTGGCGGTGACAATGCGGCGAGGGTTGCACAAACCATGAACGGCCCCTTGGGTCTTGCGACGAGTGGTGGTGCTGCGATCTCGGGTGCGACTGCGTCGCCGTCGGAATCGTCGGCTGCGTTGGCCAGTCCTCATCCATGGGCACTGGGTAGCTGCGTTCGTGTCGTTCCACCTTCCGCCTTCTGGGCTTCCCTGCGTGACTTGAGCGTTGCTGACACCCTCACCACCGCGTTTGACCTGATGTCTCACACGCCCACACTCCCGCTCGTTGCAGCAAGACTTGGGGCGGGCGTGTGTGATGGGATGGTGCCCGTTGCCTTTGCATGGGTCTCCGGCGGAGTACATCATGTCGACAAAGGTGGCCCTCCTCGAATTGCTTCACCGCGAACCCCCGCCGCCACCGTGCCATCATCCGAGTCATCGGTGTTGTCGCGTGTCGCGCAGCTGGACGTGGTAGCGCTGCTACGCAGCGGTGATGTTGTTGGGTGGAGATGCGCCAGGCGCTTCTCTGTTCCTGGTCCAACGTCTCCGAATCTTCCCAGTGGTGACGGTGCGGTATTGCATCTTGGGTCTATTTGCTGGGGTCCTCCTGACGTCATCTCCCCGCCGCTGATGCAGTTATTTCTCGAGTCGTTACTGAACCGCGGGGTCGGCGCAGATGCCGTTCACATGGAGGTGGTCACGGTGCCAACAAAGGGAACATCGCAACGGGCTGCCCACGAGCAGGCCGGGGTCGAACTAGCATCAATGGGGGAGGGGATCAGCTCGTCAGTGGGCGCGGTGACAGAGGCGGCTGTGGAGAGGACGGTGCTTCTCGTGCTGGCCGTCGCTTCGCTCGTTGGCGTTGTGGATCTTTCTACCGGGATGGTGGTCGTCGTACGGGACCTCCACAGGGACTTGCTCAACTCGCAGGCGTGTGGGGATGCGAGAGAGCACGGTTCTGCTGCTCCATCGGCAGGCGAAAAAGATGCTACCACACTCACTGCATCGGTACTGCACCTGCAGCGACTTCCTGTGGTGAGTCCATGTGGGTGGATGACGGCTCGCGATGCGGGTGAGCAGGGCGCAAGATCTGCTGTTGGCACATCCTGGTACTTTATGTGGTGTGGTATCGAGGAGGTGCAGCGGAGCCACTCCCCCCCGTCGCCGTTGCCAGCCCCCACCACTTCACTGACGTTCGTGCTTCGGCTTTCTTTTCTGTCGTGGGCGGACGCTGTTGCCGTGCATATGGGCCCGGTAAGTGGCTCTACCAGTGCAGGTGCTGCGCTGCCGGTGTCCATCCTCGACTCGGAGTCTTCGCCGGCGCCCTTGATAAAACTCGAGGTGGATGCGTTTTGGAAAGGCGAGGCCAGTACTTTGGGGAGCAGCACTCTAGTCTCATGTGCATCTGGTTCTCCCTCTTACGATTTCTTTCGGCGCTGCGCTCCCAGCCTTGCCGTAGCGCGTGTGGGGTGGATCTCGTGTGCTACGGCAGGCGTCGTCCCCTACAGCGTTGGCTGTGCCTCAGTGCGCGAGACAACGCTGGACGAGGAAACAAGACTAGCCTCAGACAACGCGGCTGAGCATCTGGCGTTGCTAAGCGTGTGCGACGATGTGGTGCTGCGATCGCTCTGGCCAGCTTTCACCTCCCACGAAATCCAACTGTCTATGAAATCCAGTGAAGGGCCTTGTTATCCGCCCTCTGGCAGCGTTGTCCCTCGACATCGACGGCGGCCTCTGCGGCTGCTTCGTTGGGGTTGTGCGGCTCCACGACTTTCGCCGTCCTCGTCCTTGCTTCTTCACACTCAGATTAGCGCCTCCTGTGTGGAGGAGCAGCTGGCCGGTGGTGAGGCAGCAGTAGCAGCAGGGATCGGCATGCCGCTTCATGTCGTGTACCGGTCTCTGCTGGGCGAGAACTGCGACGCGAATGCCACCTTTACGCCGCCGAAAAAAGTCTGCGAGGCCGATGTGCTGTGCAGACTGAGCTGCCGTGAAGTGCTGTATGTGTCCACGCTGACACTCGACGCATCTGCCGAGGAGGGGCCTCCTGACGAGCCGGGTCCGGAGCGCGGCGTCGGGAGAGTATCCAGAGCGCCATCTCGAGCGGTTCCAGGCACCGAGGCAGCGTCCTCCTGCTTGGATCCCTCTCGGTTGCAGGTACTCTTGTGCACCATGTGGCTCTGCAATGGTGAGCAGTCCTCGAGCGAAAGCGATTCGACCCGAACCTCGTCCAATGCGTTGCCTAACTCAGACGTTGATGGGACCGCTGCTACTGCTACTGCTGCGATGGGGGTCGAGCGGAAGAAAGGCCAAGCGGCTTCGTATCTGCTGTGTGGTGTGCCGGTTGTGCTTCCTCAGACGCAGCCCGGCGGCCCTGCCAGCGCAGGGCATATTTTTCCTCTCTTCACGTGGCACTGGATTCCGCTTTACATCTCCCCGTTGTCCCCTGTTCCAGACAGACGTGGCGGCGATGGAGTGGCTCTCTCCGAGACGGCAACGGCAGGGGGTAGCGGTGGCGTCGAAGGGCATCATGCGTCGCTTGCGGTCACGCGTGTTTTCCCACTTCCTTCACACGAACAGTTTTCGGCAGCAACCTTGACGCAAACTCATTCGTCGTCTGTCTTCGAAAAGACTTCGCTTGGCACGGTTGCTTCGTATGCGCATTTTTACTGCGAAGGCATGCCGAGCAGTTTTTCTGCCGCTGCTGCGGCCACCCCACATGGCCAGCCGTCGTGCTACTGCGTGAGCATACGTGGTGGTCGTCTGCGGCACCTTCTCGAGCAATCTGTTGCGAGTGCGTCGACTGAGGGCTTTGAGAAGGTCTACTTGTATACCTCCGTTGACCCCGATCTCGTTCGTGTGGTGGGGTGCGTCGCTCCCCATCCACGTGCGTGCACTACACTGAGCGGCAGCGCAACCGATGCTGGGGACTAGACAGACGAAACCCAAATAAGAGTGCACTAGCAGAGTAAGACATTCCCGGGTCCTCCCCCCAACCACCGCACCTCTCACCCACCCACCCTCTCCCATCGGCGCACTCTCCCATTCATCAGCTCACGCCTTCACATCCCTTCCTCTGTTTCACATACGCACGCACGCAGTGAGCAGCCCCCTACCCCATTATCCTCCAAATGATAGTGAGAAAGGAAGGGGCATTCCCGGTTATGCCCCCACCATCCCCGCAGGTGCATGGCTCACCTGTCTTGCTACTCTTGTGGCATTGATTGCGCATGTATTTGTCTTCTTTTCGTATCGCCCCCTTTTCGAGGCGCAGGTGTCCTGCCGTCTTCTTTTTGATGTTCTTTGTGCGATGGAAGTCCAGAGGGGGGTCTCTCATCGTTGGTTCAGTTTAGAGAAAAAAAACGGGGTGGTGTGCAGTTTTTTTTTTTTTTTTGAGGGGGGGGTGTTCACTCGACGCGTGCCTCTTCGCTGGCTTGAGCGCTCTCTCAGCTTTCAATGACGCACGTCTGGTGTACGTGTTCACACACACACACACACACACACACACACACACACACACACACAGAAAGAAAAGGTTCTGCTGTACTGTACGTGTCCAGAAAAGGAAGGACTTGGCACACAAGATACTACCACGGACGAACAAGGACGCCTACTCTCCCCGCCTCCGACTTTTTTCCCTTTACCCCAGAGGAGTGACCACACCCAACAACTGTGTACCCTGCCTGCCTCCTCCCTCCCCCCCTCCCTTTCCCCGTTTCTTTACGAGGGAGGGAGGGGGGGGAGGCAGGCAGGGGTACTTTGTGAGATTAAGGCGGGTGGATGAGGGGATGGAGGTGGAAAATGGGGGTTGATGTATGCGGGTGTGTGAAGCAATTTTTCTTGTGATTTTTGGTTTAGGTCTTGTTGTGTGGGTGTTCTCGTTTGTGATCAGCTCGCACTTAATGTAGGGACCTACGCGTCACGACAGCATCCGTGCTGGGCGTACTCACTCTCGAGGACAAACCGAGCGTGAAAAAGTCAAGGAGGTCAGCCAAACCAGAGCTTACGCAGTGCGGCATTCTCATGCCGTCAACTGCTACCGAGGCCTTTACGAAGGGGATACTGCACCGTGCGCTTCTGCACGTGCCGTGTGCATCTCGTTTTTTTCCTTGTCCCCCCTCCTCCCCCTCCTCCTCCTCCCCGTCTTGTTCTCTGCTTCTCTCTCTGTTACCAGTGTTGCTGCTATGGCAGCTCTCCATACTCACATGGTCTCATCTCACCCCCCTCTTTGTTTTTTTTTTCCTACTTGGGTCAGCGCGCAAACATTTTTTTTTGTTCTCCGCCCCTTGACACGCCGCTCTTCTTTACTCCCCTCCTTTTTTTCTGTACATGACTTGTGCTTCGCTCCATCACAAACAAACGAAACACACACACACACACACACACACAGCGACGGCGGTCACCACCACCACCACCACCACCACCACCACCACCACCACCACCCCCACCACGATATCCACACGCCTGTTTCTCACACCACGAGGGTGGCGTTTGTGGCGGCAAAGCTGTTTTGCCCCACTCCCTTCTGTCTTCCCTCTTTTTTTTTTCTTCTTGGAAGAAAAAGGGTGAAGGATCAAAAACAAAGCAACACGACGTGGAAGGAAGGGGGATCCAGAAAAAAAAAAAACAGTGAAGTATAACACCGGCATCCCGCATACTTTCTCACCTTTCTCACCTTTCTCACCTTTCTCACCTTCTCGAACACACACACGCACACACACACACACACACGCACAGAGGCCAACACCTGCACTCTGCTCATTCCTGTTTTCCTCCCTTTTCTAGTGTTTTCCTGAGAGGGTGTATCTACCTGTCCCCCCCCCCCTCCTCCCCTTCTACCTCCGTTCCTGGCATTCGTTCTCGATTTTTTTTCTCACTCCTTCCTCCCGGAAAAGCACACCCCAGAGGTTTTTTTTTTCAAGGTGACATCGTACATCGGTGTTAGGCTCCCCGAGTTGCGTTGCTTGCGTGGACGGCCGTGTGAAGATCTTTCCTCTTATATCGTCTGTCCTTATTGCATACACCAATTCACGAGGGGCCTGCTCGACACGTCCACGCAGAGGCTTGTCGGAGGGTTTGTGTTGTGTGTGTGTGTGTGTGTTGTGAGGGGGGGGGAGAGGGAGAAAGTGTGCGTGCAAGGCGACGCACACGAGCGAACGGTCTTTTCCTCAGAGAGTGCACCGCCGCCGCCATGTATAGGTTAGGGGGGTCCATGCCGTCAGCAAAGGAAGCAGCAGAGGCGCGCGCTCACGCGAGGGCGCAGGAGGAGGCCTCCGAAAAGCGCAAGCTACAGAATGTCAGCGAGGCGGAGCTGAATGAGCTTGACACACTCACGAACGACCAGTTGCGCACGCGTGCCCGCAATTTACACCAGGAGGCGCAGACCCTCCGTAACTTCGAGAGTCGCTCCAAGCAGGAACTGGTCAGCCTCAAGCGGGATGTGGAGATCGGAAAGAAGCGTGTCAAGGAGAACACCCGCTTGCCTTATCTAGTAGCGAGCATCGCGGAGGTGCTTGAGTTGAGCGATGACGACGACGAGGCAGAGGAGTTGGCGGTTGGCCGGAAGAAGCCAACGCGGAAGCAGAAGAGTGCCGTAGTAAAGACGACCAATCGGTACACTGTGTTCTTGCCCGTCGCTGGCCTCGTCGACGCGGAGCGGCTATCGCCAGAGGATCTTGTAGGAGTGAATAAGGACACATTCCTAGTCCTCGACACGTTGCCGCCGGACTATGACAGTCGTGTCAAGGCAATGGAGATCGACGAGAAGCCGAAGGAGAAGTACACCGATGTCGGCGGGCTGGACAAGCAGATCAATGAGCTCATCGAAGCCGTTGTGATGCCTATAACACACAAGGAGCAGTTCGAGAAGATTGGTATCCAGCCGCCAAAGGGTGTGCTGCTATACGGGTCGCCCGGTACGGGCAAGACAATGCTGGCGCGCGCCTGTGCGGCGGCAACGAACGCGTGTTTTTTACGCCTTGCCGGGCCGCAGCTGGTGCAGATGTTTATTGGCGATGGCGCCCGTATTGTGCGTGACGCGTTTGCCATGGCGAAGAAAAAGGCCCCTTCCATCATTTTCATTGACGAGTTGGACGCCGTGGGTTCAAAGAGGTCGGACGAGGGCAAACACGGAAACCGTGAGGTTCAACGCACCATGCTGGAGCTACTTTCCCAGCTGGATGGCTTCGGCAGCAGTGATGACGTGAAGGTGATGGCGGCCACAAATCGCATTGATGTCCTTGATCCTGCGCTGCTGCGCAGTGGTCGGCTGGACCGAAAGGTGGAGTTTCCCCTGCCAGACGAAGAAGCGCGCGCGAGCATCTTGGAAATTCACTCGCGCCGCATGAATCTCGACAAGGATGTAAACTTCAAAGAGCTTGCCCGATGCACGGACGACATGAACGGCGCGCAGCTTAAAGCTGTGTGTGTCGAGGCGGGCATGCTAGCTCTGCGCCACGATCGCACGTACGTGGCGCACGAAGACTTCGTTGAGGGCGTGGCTGCAGTGCAGGCCCGCAAGAAAACAAACCTCAATTACTACGCCTAAAGCGTGCTCGCACCCCCCCCCCCTCCTTCCGTACGTACCCATTCATGCACGCACACTTTCTTGTGCTTCCTTTACAGGATCAAGTGTTCCCACATAATAGTGAGGTGACGCTTCGCTGAAGAGGAACCTAAAGGGTAAAAATTGTGTGTGAGGGGGGGGGGGAGTAGAGCTATGGTGGTCAAGGGCGCATAGGGTATGGGAGGGAGTGGAGAGCTACCTACTTTGAGGTGAGGCGCCCGCTTGTCTGTCAACAAAGATGTGGCGGAGGTAAATAAGAAAGAACCCCTCCCCCTCCCTCCCCCCGAGGGTGGAGGAGGGTGGGGGGAGCGCGCACACGCGCGCGCAGACGTGAGTACTTGCATTTTCACATGCATGTACGCGCTTTAGACAGACGCCCTTCTTCCTTCTCGTTTTGTTTACATCTCCTCTTTTTTTCCCTGTGACCTCTCACCCTCATTCTTCGTTCTTGTGTTCCCCCTCCTCTTCCTCCCTCCAACAGTGTCCCTCCCCTTTTTTTTTGCTCCTCTCTTTCCGTGTGTGTGCTGGTTCTCTGTTATTCTGTTCAGGGGGTTTATTTTCCCTGATGTTTGTCTTTCTCTCTCTCTGTCTCTGTGAAATGTACGTGTGTGTCCTTCGGTGATGTGATGACATGTGGCAGTAGAAATCTCTTGATGGGTTACTCTGTGTAGTTCTTGGTTTGATGTGAGCGCGCGCAGGCGATTCTCTGCCCCGTTGTTCCGTATTCTGTGAGCTGCGAAGATGCTCATCCATATGTGTGTGTGTGTTTTATTATTCTTGGCGAGAAAGGAAAGAAGGGTTAGCAATACGCAAATTCCATACGCCGCTCCTCGTTCGCGCTGGCTGTGAAAATTCTCGTTTTTTTTTCCTGGGAATCATAGAGAGAGAGTGAGAGGGGGAGAGAGGGGGGGGGTGAGAGAGACCTCTCTTTCTTCTCCCTCCCCCTCCCCCCCTGATCGTGGCAAGGGAGGTTTCTCTGTACCAGTCCTTGCTACGATATGTCAAATTACCCCCCATGCTCATTTTCTTCTTTGTTGTACTTCTCTCTCTCCCTCGCCTCGCTCTCTGCCTTTTTGTTTCCGCACGCGATCTTCACAAAGAACATCGAACCCAGCTCCCTACCGTCTTCTACATTTTCTCACGTGTGTGTGTGTGTGTGTGTGTGTGTGTTCATTCATGATTTATTTGGTCGTATTGCTTTGTGTGTCCTCTATTCGACGAGCTGGGGCTACTCTGTTTACTTTTCCGTACTCTGGTTTTCCACCGGCCTAGGCAACTCAGTCCCCTTCCTCCCTCCTCCTCCTCTACTCCACAAACAAGTTCATTAGAGACAGAGCGGCCGACAAACAGACGGATAGACATCCAACCTACCTAGAGAAAGGACAGCCTACCCCCCGAACGAATCGTTTGAGTTTCTTATTGCACAGGGCGATCTGAAGACGCAACCACCCCACCATAGACATCAAGTTCATAGCGACGTCGGCATTCTGCCGTCTGCCTTCAGGGTGCATCTTCGTCTCTCTCCCCCTCCCTCTTCTCTGACGGGCGTTGCCGTTTCGGTTCCTGTCATTCATTCTTTCGTCGCGGGCAGGGTTGCAGGAACCGTAACCCCCCCCCTCGCCTTCCTCCTCCGCTTCCCCCCTCTCCCCCCATCTTTTATCCGCCTCTCTGAGTGGGGACGAGTTCCGGCGGGGAATAACTCTATCAAATTTAATTATTTTGACCCTTTCTTTTTTGTTATTATTGACAGTAAATATATATATATATATATACGTTAAATTGGTGTGTGCGCCCACTCTCTTCACACGCCCTACCCCCCCTTACTAGTTATGCAGGCCACTCGTCTATCGACTCAGAATGCCACCGGCGGCGGCGGCGATCGTGTGCCACAGCCTCAGCCCCTGCCCATCCCTACAGCCGCCACTCTCGCGGATGAGCGAGAAATTGCTCAACCCCCAGAGGCCATGGACGAGCCGACAGCATTGATGATGCCAGCTGAGCATCCAGTGCCCTTGGCCGACTCGCTGGCCACCCGGCAGAGTCACAACAGCGTAGCTGCAGAGATGATGGGCCGTGGTCAAAAGCTCAAGGACCGCAAGACCGCTCAGCGTCGCCTTATGCAGGACTACCGCACCTTCCAACAAAACATGGACGACGGCAGTAGCTCTGGCATTACAGCGCTGCCTGTCGATGGAGACTTTTTCCACTGGCATGCCGTTATATCCGGCCCCTGCGACACGCCGTGGGAGGGCGGTCTCTTCAAATTGGACCTCGTTTTTGGTGAGGACTACCCGTTCTCACCACCAAGTGTGCGCTTCCGCACAAAGGGGGTATTCCACCCCAACGTCTACGTCGACGGCAACATCTGCATGGACACCCTGAAAAGCAGCTGGCAATCATCGCTGAACCTCGAGGCGCTGCTGATATCCATTCAGTCACTCTTATCAGACCCCAACCCATCCTCCGCCGCCAACGGGGCGGCAGCACAGCTCCTGACAGAGAACCGCAGCGCCTACGATGAAAAGATACGTGCCTTGGTGGAGGAGAGCTTAGAGCAGAGCTTTTCCATGGACGACGAAGACGAAGAGGAGGGGTGTGGATGAGAAGGAGGAGGACTAGCCCTCCCCTCCCCTCAACATAGACGCAGGTGTATGCATATATATATATGTATGTGTGTGTGTCTGGTTGCATCTAATACCACACGTTGTATTAGCCCATTCCTCCTCCCCCCTCTCTTATATTTGGCTCTCAAATGACGGAGTGTTTCTCGAAGACCCTCCCCAAAACGCGTTGTGTTAGTCTGGCGAGGCTGTTTTCTCCCCTCATTTTGTGGCAGTGTAACTTTTCTTTTTTTTCTTCGTGGTTGTTTCTTCTGTGTGTTGGGGTATGTGTAGATGGGGGGTACCCCCTGTCATCCTTTTTTTGCCTCCTCCCTCTTCGATCGACTCCCATTCAGATTGGCAGCGCAGAGATGTGCGTTTTTCTTTGTTGTAAAAATATCCCGTTTTTGATCCCGCTCTTTGTTTTTATTTTTTATTTTCGATCGATTCCGTCTTTTTTTTTCTTGTACGCACATCGATTGATTTAGTTCCACGCTCAAATGCTGAGCCTCCTTTTGTTGTTGTTGTTGATGTCGTGTGTGTGTGTGTGTGTGTGTGTGTGTGTGTGTGTGTGTGGACGCTCTTTTGCCCCCCCCCCTCCATTGACCGGGATTTCCTACCCTTAGGAAACCTTGCTTCTTCCCTTTCTTGTTTGTCTGCTTATCTGCTTCGTTGCATCTGCGCTTCTTGAGTTTTTTTTCTTCCGCGTAGGGTTTGTGCATCAGTCTGCGAGGCGCAGTGCAAGTTCATTGTGTGTGTATGTGTGTGTATGCCTGCTCGATGCTGCGTTGTGTCTGGTTGCACCCCTTTAGCCCTACGTTTGAGTTTTTATTTGGCACTGTTGCGGTGGCGTCCGTTAGGAACTCATATGCCTTCAGGTGTGGGGGACTGCTGGGAGATTGTGACGCTGTATATGTCTGTGGTGTGTCGTCATAGATGTCGAGTGTTACATCTCTGTGTGTGATTTGTGTGCAATCTAGGTATATAACCGCCTCTTTCTCGCGTGACGTCCGCTTTACTGGCGGGTGGGGTGGATGGTGAGGCTAGGCGGTTCTTGTGTGTGTGTGTGTGTGTACGTGTGCTTGTCTTTGGCTCGGTAATGTTCTCTTTATTTCCATATCGCCTCGCCCTTTTTTTTTGCGTGTCCGTGTGCCTGCGTCTGCGCTATAAACGTCGTGAGTGGATGCCCTCCCCTCCTCCCCCCGCACCGCTGCGTAGACCTTTGTGCACTGATGGCGATTTGCAAACACACTGTGTATGGGGGGGGTGAGGGCTAGCAGGGAGACTAGGATGGTAAGACGCTAAAGAAAGAAGTGCTCGACTGGTGGAGGTGAAGGAGCGCGCTTCGCGAGGCCTCGTGGGGTATAATAGACCTGTTGTTGTTAGTTGTGGATGTGGCCTACTAGCGTCTTTCTCACGGCATCTCTTGTATTACTCATGAATCAAACCCTGGTGCTAACTAGACCGTGTGCACTGAGAGTGGGCTCAACTTGTGCTTGTGGCTCACCTGCTCCCGTCCCCTCATTCGGGCCGCCATACTTTGGCAATGTTTTCTTATGCGTTTACTCTCTCCTGTTCATGTGTTCTCGACTTGTGCGCTCTCAACTCACTGCCGTCAATCAAACGTGCATCACAAACTGCTTCCCTTCCCCTTCCTCTTCTCCCTCCCTCGACATCCCCTCGTACTTTGGCTGCCCACTGTGGTGCGCTCTTCACCAAGAGGGAAGATGTTCTAATACAGATGATCAACGAACATGTCTATCTAATCAGTCAGGAGCTGGTCTTGGTGCCCTACCTAGCGCCGTTTGTGCCACGCTACCATGAGTGGATGTGCGACACCGCTATTCTTGCCGCAACCGAGAGCGAGCCCCTCTCCTTGGAAGAGGAGCGAGAGAATCAGCAATCATGGCTGCACGCTACAGACAAGATGACATTTATTCTTCTGGCTCCCCTCGGGGTTCACGGGAATAATGTCTCTGCCAATGAATATCACCGTTTATGTAGGGGTGTAGAGGAGCAACAGGAAAGGAATGACAGCACCGCTGTTCGGCTTGTTTCACTGGAGGGAGTTGTGCCGCCACTCTCAGAGGTGCTTCCGCCAGCGTCGTCGTCACCGCCTGCGGCCCCTCGTGCATCTTTTGGCCGTGCAGCCCCTGGAGTGTCGTACCCGGGAAGCATCGTCACTGCAGAAGATCACTTTTGCACTGTGGACGAGTTCTACTCGGCACAAGGGGCACGGAGCGTGTACCCGCTATTGAAGCGGTACTGCCCCTCGCAGACCAAGGAGCTCTTCAAGAACATGGCCTCCTCACCCGCATCCCTGACGCGGGCAGTCTGCCCATCAGCAGAAGACGCGCAGCGCCATGCACTTGACCAGTTGTACGTCATGATCGGTGACTGCAATCTTTTCCTCCTGGAGGAGGAAGAGGAGGACGACGACGAGGACGGCGGCGGCATGGACGCTGAGGATGGTTTAGGGTTTGACTGGTTGAACCCAAGCGGGCAGCAGCAACCGCGACAGCGCCAGCGTTCCACCGGGATCGGTGCGATGCCGTCAGGCGGAGGCGCGCCGCTTACTTCCACTTCTTCTTCGCTACCATCGCGTACATTCGAGGTCGAGGTCATGGTAGCCGACGCCTCGTTCAGGCGTCGCGGCTTGGCTGAGACTGCCGTGCGTATGATTATGCAGTATGCCGTGGCCGTCTGCGGTGCCACTCGCTTCGTAGCGAAGATACTCGATACGAATGTCAGCAGCATCGCACTCTTCACAGAGCGACTGAGGTTTTCTCCATTCAAGGAGGTGAAGGTGTTTCACGAGGTGCATTTTGCACGCTCGCTAAGAACGGATAAGGAGCGCTGTGAGTGGGAGCTCGAGTGTCGGCGAAGCGGGCGCGGGCGCCCCGCGCCCTGTGATGCTTCCTTCCAGGCTCGAGCGTCGGAGTGTGAGAGTCATGTGGATACGGTCTTGGGCGGGTCTGAAGGAGTCGCGCAGCCGAGGGGGTCACCTTCAATGCCGACACAGCACTTGCAGTCGGCCAAGCTGGAAATGGGCAACACGTACTGGTGCGCACCACTGGACGACCTGGTGGCTTCTTCGATGCGAGTGTTCACACAAGCGCCATGAGCACACGCAAAAAAAAGAAGGTTTGTGCTACACATCTCCACCAGGCAGTGAGGAACAGGCAACACAGTGATAAAAAGCTCGACAGGGAAGGCAGCGGGTTCGCAACGGTGGTTGGCTTTGGTGCGGATTGTCTACCCGGGGAGGGAGGATCTCTCTCTCTCTCATATGTTTGCATAAAGGGGTTTTGCCACTCACGACCGGTGGGTTGGGTATCATCTCACATTCTCTCATCCCTTTCCAGGAGTTTCCTCCTCTGTTCAGCGTACCATCGCCATCACAGAGCTTGGTCCTGTGCGACGGCGCCCCTCCGCCATCCCCCTTCCTTTTTCCCTCGTCATGAGAAAAGCCTTCGAAGCAGTCGCCGTGAGGGCAGTGCAGCATCTAAGCTTTTGCAGTACCCCCCCCCCCCTCCCCTGGGCAGCATCTTTGCCAGTGGGTGCGTGTATGCCAGCGCTTCACCAGATAACCTACACCCCCTCTTTCATCTTTCT
The DNA here is from genome assembly GCF_017918235.1 of Porcisia hertigi. Lineage (NCBI taxonomy): Eukaryota > Euglenozoa > Kinetoplastea > Trypanosomatida > Trypanosomatidae > Porcisia > Porcisia hertigi. Next base: position 227,383 of record NC_090581.1, on the reverse strand, counting down.
CTTCGTTGTCGCCAACGTGGTGGATGAGTGCTCTTGTACGTGTCTTTGCTTGTCCTCGTCACTCTTTCCACTATTCTTCAAACAGTCTGCCCCCCCCCCCCTCCCCTTCTCTCCCATCCAGAAAAAACAACAGCCTCAAAAAAAAAAGGCTTCGCCTGCCCACCCCCACTCGACTCTTTTTAGACAGCGTGTCGCGCTCCCTTTTGCTCCAGCCTGTTCACCGCTCAACAGCGGCTCTGTTCTTGTGCGTTCACTGCGTGTCCGTCTGTCTGTGTCTGTGTGTGTGTGTGTGCCTGCACATTGACTTCATTTTTTATTCCTTTTGCTCCCCTGAGCACCAACGGAAACGGTGGCCCAGCGCCCCTCGAGATGACATCACTCACCTCGAGTGATACTGCAGCACCCGCTGCTGTCTTTGCTCTTCGTGATGGTGTCTCCAAAAAGCGCTACCGCGTGCGGGCCAACTATTTCCTGGTCGGCGATGTGGTCTGGGTGCGTCCGGCGAAGCTGCCGTACTGGCCGGCAGAGGTCATCGACTGTGACGAGGAAACCAATCGCGTGCGAGCGCGTTTGATCGTACCGCCGCTAGCCGACGTGCTCGCGGCCAACCTAGCCGAGGAGAAGCGGAAACACCAGAAGCAGCGGAATCGTGAAGAGGCGCGACTCGCCAAGATGCCCAAGAAAGAGATCGACTCGGCTCAGTCGACCACCGAGGGAGAGAAGGCGCCGGGGGTCTGCGGCCAGCCGTCGCTGTGTTCTCCCAGTGTGGCGGATGGCACCCCGTCTACCAGTCGCGTTGCTGTCTTTTCACTGGCTGAACCGGAGGCCGACGTGGTCACGGCCAGTGGGCAGGTGGTGTACTTCTTTGACAAACTGCGCACAACGGAAGAGCTCGACGTCTGCCTGGAGAACCGTCTGCAGCGGAGCAGCCACGACGTAGCTGCTTACGAGGCCGCGTTTACTCAAGCCGTTCTCCAGGCAAACAGGCTCGTCTGCATCTCTCTAAGCCCGGAAAAGTTGCAGCCGTACGAGGTTTGTGCTGTGGGCATTGTCCATAGCCTGATGCGGGCCCAAATAGAGGCGCCGCGTCAGCCGAACACGGGGACGTTCGAGCCACAGACGGGTCTTATTCGCCTCCGTACTGGCCTGGAGAACGCCGCACGGGACTTGGCAGGCTTTGAGTTCATCTGGGTGCTCTTCCAGTTCTCGTTTGCCGCGCCGATGGCCTCCGGTGAGGGGCAGGAGTTGATGCGGAAAATTCGCGAGAAAAAGGAAGCCGTTATGTCTGCGACCGCGGGATCTGCGTCGGCGGTGCCGGTCTCCGCACCCGCTACGACAGAGGAGCCGCCGCTTTCGGCGAGTGGGCACGTGGGCAAGTGCAGCGCCGACAAGGTGGATGCATTCACGACATCGACCCTCTCCTCGTTTCGGCAGCGACAGGGGTTTGAAAGGGCTGCGGGTTTCAAGACAATGATCGTCCCCCCACGTGATGATGTGTGGCGCGGCGTCTTTGCCACGCGCAGCCCTCACCGGCCCAACTTCATTGGTCTTTCCTGCGTGCGCCTCGTCGCCGTGCACGGCCTGGATATCCACATCGCCGACCACGACTTGCTGCACGGGACGCCAGTTCTCGACATCAAGCCGTACTTGCCCTTCTGCGATTCCCACCCCAATGCGCGTGCGGGGTGGGTGGACGCGCTGGATGCCAGCGGCAAGGGCAAAGGCGACCACAAGTGCGATAGGCAGACGAAACAAGTCCATCGTGCGATACACGAGTGATCACAGATGCGCATCAGGCTTCCATCCCTGGGCCACTTAATCCACAACACAGAGGAGGAAGAGGGGTGTGGGAGAAGCGAAAGGAGGAGGGGGTCCCCTCTTTTTTTCCTAATCGCTGGTGCCCGCCGTCCGTGATATCGACAGGATTTTCCTTCACATCGTGAACCTCTCCACCCACCCAGGGAGGGGAGAGGGAGGGAGGGAGTCCTTTAAAGAGGGAACTGACAAGCAAATTTGTTCTTCGTATTGTGGAATAACGAGTAAGCACCCTAGCGGGAGAGAAAAGGAGACGAAAAAAAAAAAAATGGTGGCCACTGCGCACCCCCTCCCCCGAATCTGTGTTTGTTGTAGTCGAATAGGAGACCGAGCGATGGCCGTGATCTCGGGGTCCAAGGCGACATTTGTGAAATCATCCTTGAAGGGGGGGTCATCCCGTAGAGAGGAAAAGCGTCGGGACTTACGACGAAGTGCACCACAGCTGCATTTTTTTTTCTGTGATGCTCTGTTTTTTGTGTCGCTCACTGCCTCTCCGTTTCGTCGTAGCAACTCTCCCCCACTCCAGCGATCTTCACAATTTGTACTGCTTCCTTCTTTCCCTGCTTCTCTCCCTCCTCCCCCCCCCCCTAGTCTACTTACGAGGCAGTCTATTCGAATCACTCATTACATCATCAAGCCAAATAACGGGGCATATAAACACCGAGAAACCCGACAAAAAAATAAAAAATAAGTGGTGAGGGTCGCTAACACGCACGCACCTAGTCTCTCTCTCTTTTCCTCTCTCACACATACACAAACACACACACACACACACACTCGTTTGTTGGTGCTCGCGTTGTCACAGACGTGTATCCCGGGACCTTCCGTTTTTTTTTTATCGGGTGTTGCGACTTTGAGGGGGTGGGGGGAGGTACGTACGCAGGCATCGAAGCGTCTTTCTCCGGGTTTGCCTTTGTGTTTGCTTCACCTTCCACTCACGTCACACACAGAGGGGAGGAGGAGGGAAGGAGAGGGAGGGTGCCAAGCAAGGCAACACGCCGCCCTCATTTTTTACACGCTGGCTCGGGTGTCTTTGCATTTGGCTCGTGCATATTTTCTTGCTGCGGAGATTAAGGCGAGGTCTCTTTCACTTGTTTTCACAGCCGCTTCACTGCCGTTGTGCTCTTGTGGGCGTTGTGCTCGTGTGTTTCAGGCGTAGGTGTTGTCGTCTTGTCACGTCGCCGCCTTGAAGTTGCTGCCGCCACGATGCGCGCGTCGAACGACCTTCTCGGGTCGAGTAAAAGCTCTTCCTTTTTGTCCAAGGCGCGTGTGACCTACAAGCGTTACCTCGATGCATCGGTGCCGCACCGTGGACTACGGTGGTGCTTCTTCGCTTTCCTAGCCATTTTGTACCTGGCACGCGTGGTCACTTTCGGAGGCTTCTACGTCGTTACCTACGGCTTGTGTATCCACTTGCTCTACTTGCTTCTGTTGCTCATCACGCCGTTGTCAGATCCAGAGGAGAGCGAGAGCACGTCGCTGCCAACGACACACGCGGACGGCGATGAGTACCGGCCCTTCATGCCAAAGGTGCAAGAGTTCGTGATATGGAAAAAGATGTTCACTGTGCTGTCTATCTGTATTTTTTTGACGTTGTTTCCTTTCCTTGACATCCCCGTCTTTTGGCCGATCCTCGTGCTTTACTTTCTCATGCTGTTCGCCACGCAAATAGGCGGGAGGGTGCGGCATATGATCAAGCACGGCTATGTTCCGTGGAACAGCGGCAAGCCCAGGTTCGTGCCCAAGAACGCGTCTTGAGATGGGAGGAGGAGGAGGAGGAGGAGGGTCCACCGTAGTGAACGGCTTACACCGTCATCCAGCCTTCAGTTCCTGCTCTGTTTGTATCTGCCCGCCGTTTCCTTTTACCTTCCTTTCTGCGCCGTGAGACATTTGAGACTAGGCTTTGCATGCTGTGCAACACTCCCCCCACCTCTGTAGCCTAATGTCTTTCTCCATCACGCTTAGTGTAGAAAATTAGTGGCATGCGCACGATCAGCAAAAACGTCTGGGGGGGGGGGGATGCTGCGTGGATCCGACACAGACGGACCTGCAAAGGAGCTGTAGTGTGGGCCCCGCGTGAGTTATGACGGGAAGGGCATCGGGGTAGGGGAGAGAGAGAGAGGATGGTGCGTGCGCGACGAAACATTTGTGCTTTGCGGTTCTTCGTTTGCCGCTATTTGTATCGCCACCTCCCGACTTTGTTCTTGTCTAGACATTTTTTTATTCTGGGTCTCTGTGTATGATGGCTTATGTGATGTGACGCTCTTGCACGATTTCTAATGCCCTTCCCCCTTTCCTAATGCTGGAGGACATCCCCAGGGCAGCAGGCTCACTTTTGCTTCACGGTTGCTTCCCTTATTACAAACGGTGCAACTCACACGCATACACGCACACTGATAGCGAGACGAAACATCAACATGTAAGTTATGGACACGAGGAGGCGGATAATAGGAGGTGGCGGCGGCGGCGGAAGGGATCTGTGTGTGCTTGTGCCTGTGCCTGTGTGTGTGTGTGTGTGTGTGTGACGGGTTCGGGGCGAGGGGGGGGGAGGGCAGGCGGCGGCAGCGGGGCATTGCACCCTGTGAGAGAGCAGAAGATCGACAAGTAAAACCAATTTTTTCCCTCCTTGAAAAGTATATAAACAAGTTGAGTGGGGAGGGCGCAATACACATACGCAGAAATACGCCGCGCTCCCTGCCCCCTTCCCTTTTTTTCTCCGCGTTGTAGTTTTCTGTTTCCTCACCCACACCCCGTGAACGGTCTCGCATTCCCCCCCCCTCAACCCTTTATCCCCTCTCGTTCTCTCCTCCTGCTCGCAGGGTGGTCTGGCCAGAGGAGGAGGGGTGGTGGTGGTGGTGGTTATGCACGACAGAATACGCATGTGTGGCCTGCAAATGCCACTCTTTTCCCTCTTGCCCCCCAAAAGAAAGGGTTTCCTACACCCCCCCCCCCATGCACCTGTTCTCCATCGTTTCGTTTTTTATCGCTGCCGTATTGAGTCGTCTCGTGTGTGTGTGTGTGTAGAGAGAGAGACCAACGCGCAGCTTGTCTTTGTTGGAGGCTCGATGCTGAGAGTGAATAAGATGTGAACGTTCAGTGGAGGAGAGGTCGTTGGACAGTGACTGCCCCTATGCATGAAGGCACTTTCCTTTTCGTTATTGTGCAACGTGCGGCAGCGTTCACCGCTGCCATTTTCTTACTCAATGGTTTCTCTCCTACACACGCGCACACATGTTTTATCGGGTTGTTTGCGAATGCACTTTGGTGTATTTCGATTTTTCTCTTCCTTCTTGATGTGCTTCTTGTTGCTCCTGAATAACTCGCTCCAACACACTCACGCACTCGCTGAAGCCCCTCCCCTCCCCTCCCCTCCCCCCCCCTGGCTAGAGCAACAGTTCGTGCTCACGAGCCCGCAATGCCACGCACCTCACTGCCTACTGACGCCCTCTTCGACGGGTTTCATGTAAGTAAGTGGGTGTGTATTTTGGTGTGTCGAGGAGGGGAGGAGGCACGATCTCTTCAGCCGTGTCCTGACATGAGATTTCGCTCTCCCTCCCCAAGAATTGTAGGCGTTCTTGACATTTCCATTGCTCTTCTACCACTTCGCCCTCCCTCCTCTCTTCTTGTGTCGCTGTTCCCCTCTCTCGCCCCTCCCGCGCCCGTTCTGTCTTTCATATCCGGCGTGTTCGTGTAGTGGCTGTGGTGGCTTTGCGTTTAGTCTCGTTTGTTTGTTTTCTGACCTCTTTGTGTATACGTCTGTCCGCATACATATATATATATATATATATATCCCCATCCCCATCCCCGCCCCCCTCCCCCATCTCCTGGTCCTTCCTACTACTACCTCATTCACGGACAGTTGGCCTCTGAGAGTCGAACTCCCCTCCCCCTCCCTTCCCCTCCCTTCCCCCTCCCGCGCAGCTGTAGCAGCGCAACAACAACAAAAGCAAGCTTGAGAGAGAGAGACGACGTGAGAAGCACACACATACAACAAAAAACTCCCAGAATCCCTTGCAGGGGCGGGTGAAAAGAGGAGACGTGGCGGTGAACAGGGTGCCCCCCCCCTTCGGGACGTTATCCACATACGTATATTACGCACCATCGCTTGGTGCCGCATCTGACCTCCACTATCTAACCCACATTCATTTTTCTCCTCCAGAATCAGCACCGGCGCCATGTCGAACGAGAAAGGCGCGTGTCAGACGACGAATACCGTCCGCGTGAAGGACGACGACAAGGAGGAGAAGGAGATCATCCCACTGGACAAGGACGACATCGCACTGTTGAACCTCTACGGCTCCGGTCCCTACCATGCAAGCATCAAGGAGCTAGAAGAGTTTGTTAAATCTCATGTGGAGGAGCTGAACAAAATGGGTGGCATGAAAGGAAGTGAGATGGGTCTTGCACCGGCGGTACAGTGGGACCTCAACAGCGACCAGAAGGTTCTTGAGCGGGAAAATGCTCTACACGTTGGCCGCTGCGAGCGCATTCTCAACAAAGGCCAAGAGGACGCCAAGTATGTGATCAGCATCCGCGATCACGCCAAGTACGTTGTCACCATCGGTGAGCGTGTTGCGCCGGAAGATATCGAGGAATCCATGCGTGTTGGCATCGTCATGGGCTACAGCAAAATCCAAATTGAGATCCCGCTGCCGCCGCGTATCGACCGGTCTGTGTCGATGATGCAGGTGGAGGACAAACCCGATGTGACCTACGCCGACGTTGGAGGTGTCAAAGAGCAGATCGAACGCATCCGGGAGGTGGTGGAGCTGCCCATCACGCACCCTGAAAAGTACACGCAGCTCGGCATTGATCCCCCGAAAGGTGTGCTGCTTTACGGCCCTCCTGGCACCGGCAAGACGCTGCTGGCCAAGGCCGTAGCAAACCGCACAGATGCGACGTTTATTCGAGTCATCGGCTCCGAGCTGGTGCAGCGATATATCGGCGAGGGCGCCCGCATGATTCGTGAGATCTTCCAGCTGGCGCGCACCAAGAAGGCGTGCATCATTTTCTTTGATGAAGTTGATGCCGTCGGCGGCAGCCGTGGCAGTGGCGACGGCGATGACGAGATCCAGCGCACCATGTTGGAGATGGTGAATCAGATGGACGGGTTCGACTCACGTGGTAACATCAAGGTGATCATGGCGACAAACCGACCCGATACATTAGACCCCGCCCTGACCCGTCCGGGACGCATGGATCGCAAGCTCGAGATCGGTCTGCCGGACTTGGAGGGCCGCACGAACATCCTCCGCATCCACTCGCGCTCTCTCTCATGCGAGAAGGATGTGCGCTTTGAGTTGATTGCCCGGCTGTGCCCAAACACTACCGGAGCTGATCTGCGGTCGGTTTGCACAGAGGCTGGCATGTTCGCTATTCGCGCCCGCCGCAAGACGATCAACGAGAAAGACTTTTTAGACTCGGTCAACAAAGTAGTCAAGGGTCAGCACAAGTTCAGTGCTACTGCGAAATACATGGTTTACAATTGAATCGTTTGTTTTTTGTGTGTGTGTGTGTGTCTTTCGCGATGCACTCCGATGCGGGGCGAGAGAGCTTTTCGTATGTATTGAGGGTTTCCTCCCTCTGAAGAGAAAAAAGGTGTATATATGTGTGTGTGTATGTGTGTGTGTGTGTGTGTGTGTGTGTGTGTGTGTGTCTGTGTTGCCGTGGACACTCGCGAGGCAGACCGGCGGCAGTAGCAGCAACAGCGGTTATGTCGGTGACGGAACAGTGGGTGGTGGTGGTGGTGGTGGCGCCATGAAAGGTCGATGAGCGTTTTTTTATTTTTGCATCAATGTCCTTGTTGATTGTTATTGCTCGGGTAGTGGGGGTGATTAGGCAGGGGTTGAGCAACAACTGTAGCAGGGGTGGGCTGACGTTCTGGGGCGGAGAGGGGGAGGTCAGCGCACAAGAAGCTGTGTTACACCAACATGAACATAAGGCACGTATCCAGCGTGTCGCTTCCCTCCTTGCACCTTCTCTCTGCTGGGCTATGTTCTCCAACTATCTTTCAATCCCTACCTCTTGACTCTTGTTTTTGCTACTGTGGCGTCGTTGCACTGGTTTCATCTCCTACCACCCCCCCCCCCCCACGCTCGCCCCTCCTCCCTGTAAAGGACAGGACATGACGCTACAGCAAGATGGTGGCCGCTTGCGCCCCTTCTCGTTTGTTTATATTCTCAGCCCTGTGACGGAGAGAGCAGTTGTGCTGCTCACCCCCCACTTGATCGAATCCGTTTCTATTTTTGATTCTCAGTATGCAACTCGGCAAAGAGCGACTAGCCCGAAAGGCTGACGAGAGAGGCAGCTGATCAATTGGCTCGCGATCGGCTCATGCTCTGTTGTGTAGAGTCTGGCGGGAACCAGTGGGGCTGTGCAGTTGTGTGTGCTCGTGTGTGTGTAAAGGGTAGAGGCATGTGCGCAAAGGATCACATCTGTGATGGTCTCTCTTTTTTTTTCTCTCTCTCTCACGCTTTGTCTTGCCAGTCTTGGTCTATCTCTGTGCGTTTCTTTATGCACCTCCAACATGATGTGATGTGTGCTCGCGAATGGATGCGCATGTACTTGTGCGGGTGTGTTGCAGAATTATTGCCGCGTAGGCAAGGCAGATTGGATGTGCGACAAACGGTGCATCGGGGCCAGTCTGCCAGAGGCGGTGTGTGACCCATGCCGCATTTTGTTCTCCTTCTGCCCCCCCCCCCTCCTCCCTCCTTACTCCCATGCTTCTTTCGCTTCTCCTCGTTTCCCAGGCGTGGTGTCCACATCCATAGCCTTTCAACCCCTTCCTCCCCCCCCCCATTCTCCTGCTCCCCCATTCCTTTGGTACCTTGGGTTGCAGGGGAGGTGCCGAGAGCCGCATCCGGGGTGTGCTTCCACCTCTGTTCAGAAGGACACGCGATAATACATTTGGAAGCAAGAGGAAACGAATAGCGACAGCCCGGTTGAAAAGGGAGAGATCCACTGGTCCATCTTGTCCACGAGACCAACTGGACAAGCTGTGTTGTTTTTCTGACCCCTACATCTGGTTTTACAACCGGTGCGCCGTTCGACGTGGCGTTGCATTCCTCACACACACACACACGCGCACGCGCACACACACACCCCTCTTGACGTTTTTTTTTGTCGCTTTATGTGGTTGTGTCATGATCCATAAGCAGACGGCGAGCTCGATTGAGGTGGCTGTCCGTGTTCGACCGATCTGTTTCAATTCACACGAGACGAAGACGGCCTGGCGCGTCGATGCAACATCGCTCACGGAGATCGCCCATCCGGATAACGTGTTTACCTTTGATCACGTCTACGATGCCGCCGCAACGACGGTGGAGGTGTACAGGCGCAATGTGCAGCGCAGCATTGTGGAGCGGGTGGCGCAGGGGTACAATGGCACTGTCTTCGCCTACGGTCAGACCGGGAGCGGCAAGTCGTACACGATGTTCGGCGATACTGCAGGCCAGTCGCCTGGTCTCATCCGCCTTGCCGTTCATGATCTCTTCAAGGTTCTCACTGCTGAGCAGCGACAAAAGCCTTACATGCATACAGGGGTCTTTGTTTCTGTGTTGGAAATCTACAATGAGCAGCTGCGCGACTTGCTTCGAAGCGGCGACGCCGGTGGCAGCGGTGCCAACGGTGCGTCGTCCGCCGCTTCCCCTCGCGGATCGACGTCGGCCTCGTCACCAGCCACCATAGTTCCACCCGTGGCATCACCGCCAGTTGTTGGCATTCGCGAGAATGCCCACGGCGTGTATGTGCACAACGCCCTTCGCGCACAAGTGGCGTCAGAACAGGAGTGCACCGCCGTCATCTACGCCCACGCGGCCTCACGCGTCTCAGCGGCGACGGCGATGAACGAGTACTCTAGCCGTTCCCACTGTGTGGTTCGCATATCTGTAGAGCGCTCATACTACCTCGAGGACGCGCTTCCTGAGGCAGACGAGGGAGAAGACGATGGCGACATGTGTGCCGAGGAGGACGACAGCGACGGTGACGGTTGTGCCTCCTCCAAGCAGACTGGGCGGAGTGACACGAACAGTTCAGACGGTACGGTAGCGCCCCGCGGCAAGAGGGCTGTCAAGCACAAGAAGAAGGTCATCTCGACGCTCAACATGGTCGACCTGGCGGGATCGGAGCGGGTGGCAAAGACGGGCGCCACGGGGATGCGCATGATTGAGGGTGGTCATATCAACAAGTCCCTCGCCACTCTCACCACCGTTATCAACCGCTTGGCCAGGGAGGCAAGTCACCTGCACACGGGCAATGCCGCCCCCTTTATCCCCTACCGCGATTCTCGGCTAACTCACCTGCTGAAGACTGCCATCGGAGGCAACTCGTTCACAGTTGTACTGTGCTGCATCACCCCCGCCATCGAGAGCGCCAACGAGTCGCGCAGCACTCTACAGTTTGCCTCCCGCGCAAAGCGCATCAAGAACAAAGTGCATATCAACGAGGTGGCCAACGCGCAGACGCGGGCTCGGGAGCTCGAGGCGGCGCTGCGGCACACGAAGAGGATGCTCATCGCCCAGACTCTTTACCTATGGAGCAAACAGTTACGAATACGCCAATATGAGGCGCAGCTGCTCCATGCGGGGCGAACAAAGTCGCCTCTGATGAGGGGGCTCGCGCCAAGCGCGTCTGATCCGGCACCGCTGATGAGCCAAGAGGAGCAGAAATCAGTGATCATTGCTCAGCTCACTGCTCGGAATAGTGCCCTGGAAGAGGAGCTTCGTGCGCTCAGAACCCGGATAGCGGTTGCGCCCGAGGGTGCAGACGGCGGGGATTGCATAGGGGTCTCGGATAGCGCTGGCTTAGCTCCCGCAACGGATCTTGCAGCTTTGCAACAGTCACTCAAATCCACTCAGCTGCTTTTGAAGGAGCGAGAGAGAGCTTTGGGGGCTACGCAGGCATCCCTCGGCGAGCTAGAGGCTCTTTGTCGGGAGCTGGAGACCGAGAATAAGTCTCAGGCGGACAAGATCAAAGAGCTTGCCGGTTGTAGTAGCGAGGCGGATGCGCTCATGAGCGCTTTCGATAAGGAGCGCAGCACGCTAAAGGAGGATCTGACGCTTCTGCGCTTACAGCTTCAGCAGAGTCAGGCGCAGCTCCTGGACAAGCACCGCGGTGACGACTACCTCGCCGAGCTCACCAGGTTGCATGTCGAGCATCAAAAACTCCAGTACTCGTACAGCCAGCTGAAGGAAAAGGCGGACCGCGAAAAGGCAGAGCTGATACAGCGCTTAAGCCGTCTTACCGAGAGCCACAACACCCTCGAGGACGACCTTGATGAGGCCAAAGACCATGGCAAGCTCGTCAACTCGTACCTCTGGCGTCTTCTTAGCGCAGCGGCGCAGGCGACGCAGGGGTCACCCTTGCAGATCAAAAATCCCACGGCCGCTGTGCGCGACGATCAGGTGGCGGCGGCGGTGCTGTCGCTCACCAATCTCGCTCATATCGCGAACAGCAAGCAGGACCACTGCGCCAGAGCTGGAGAAAGCGTGTCTCAACTCCAGCGTCGCATCCGCTTGCTCGAGGAACAGCTCGTCGCGAAGGACGCGCAGAGGGACGTACTCATCGATACGAAACTGAAGCGCATTCAGGGACTGGTGTTGCGCCTCCAGAATTATAATATCGCCTTGGTCGGAGAGGTGCGGCGTTGCTTCCATGAAAACGAGCAGCTCTTCGATATCGCCATGCAGACGGCAAAGACTCAAAAGAAGGTCGAGAAGGCGGGGCTGACAGTGCGGTCGCTAGAGGAGGCGCTGGATCGGGCCCGCTTTGCGCAACCCCCGCACAAGCCTTTCCACCATAACTGACCCACTCATCGTAGTAGCTGGCGGAAAGAGGGGTTGACGATACACACAACAGGGAGGGGAGGCGGAGTAAGGAGTCACGGTCACGACGTGAAAAAAAGCTGAGTGGGGAGAAGGCAGCAGCACCAGCCACACATCCTGTTGCATATATATTTAAACTTATTAGTTTCGTGGCTGCCGGTGCCTCTCCCTTTCTCTCTCCCTCCTTCTCTCTCCCTTTCTTCTGTGTTTCGCCTTCCCCCCTTCCCATTTACCTGCCTTGTCCTCTATCTCTTGCGGTGTGTGTGTGTGTGTGTGTGTGTGCTGGGGGGGGAGGGAGGGGAGGTCGCACGCATGTGGAGTGGAGTGGGATGTTCGTTTTTTTTTTGCTCCATGAAGGCGTACCTCGCACTTTCTCCCCCCTTTTAGCTGGTCGCACACCACTCCCAGTGAGAGGGATGTGCACATTTTCTTCTTCACGAATACACCCAACACCGAAAACCCAAACGAGAAAAAAAAAAGGGCTCGTGTGCGTGGTTCTTCCATACACACTACGAGCGCGTAGAGCAACAACTGAGCTCTCTCTCTTTCTCTCGTGTGTGTGTGTGTGGGCAGAGCCCATGGTGCTTCACACGGCATCAGATCATTGAGTAGTCTCAAGTGAAGCTTGGGGGGGGAAGGGGGGGTGCGGTCTCAGCTTCTCCTCCCCATCCTCATGCTGGTGCTGCTGCTACTGGTCGGCCACCTTGGTTCTCCCTCCCTGAATTCGCCTTTTTTTTTCTAACTCCACGTCACCTCCTCGTTATCACCAAGGTATTCCTCGGCCGCTTCTCCCTGTGCCCCTCTCACGTGGCAGGTGTCAAGGTCAAGGGCGTGGTGTGACGCTATCAGGCTTGGCCGTAGGATACACACACACACACACACGCACACAGGCGGTAAGTCAGAGCGCGCACTGAAGGGGGAATACATCTTTGCCTCCCCCTCCCTGCCTCGTCTGTTTTTGTTTGAGTGCGTGTTGCGGCTGTGCCTCGTTTGGTCTGCTGGCGCGAGAACGTCTGGGTTCTGTCTCCTTTCCTCCCTTTCCCCCCTTTTCCACCTTTCACCGGTGACGCTGCCAGCGGATGCCATCGATCCAAGTGGCGGGCCGTCATGGCTCCTACGCGACACAGTTCTGGAAGGCGTCGGCGTGGGCATCAAGGACTGCGAAGTTCAGAAATCGCGTCGAAATGCGCACCGCGTACAGTCGAAAGGCACTCGAGCGTCGTCTTGTACTGCCACTGGATAGCCACAACTGGATACGCGCGCTGGAGGTGCTGGGTGCGGGCTACGCACGCCTCGGTCGGACGCCAGAGCACTTCCAGAGAGTTCTGCGGGACATGGTAGAGCATAGCGGCCCCTACACCGACCGCGCTCCGTGGCCTTCGTCCGCCTCCCGGAAACCCTCTCCGACGCCGTTGCCACAGTGTGTTGAGGGGGGTGCAGAGCCCCGTCGTATCCTCTGTGGTGACGGAGCGCAAGGGTCAGGAAGGGCTGCGAAGAGTACCGCGGGAAGTAAAGGGGCAGCTGAGATCCTTCCAGCCGTGGACGCGTTACGGGACAAGGCCTACGCCGGTGAGAACCCCTCGAACCAATCCTTTTGGGTCACACTGGTGTGGTCGTATTGCACTCTTGACCAACCCGGCCGTGCACTTGACACATTTCACCTTGCTAGGCGGCGCTTTCACTTCTCGACGGCGACCACGCGGCACATGGCGACGTTGCTGCTCCCTGTTTTGTGCCGGCACGCGCAGCTAGAGGAGGCGATCAGCTTGTACGAGACGTTCTTGAAGGGGGATGGTGCCAAGGAGAATTCGAACGACCCCCCCACATCATCGCATCATTGCAGCCACATTGAAGATACCGAGGCTCGACGGTGGATCGCCGAGGCAGCCGCTCGGCGAGGTGATTTGAAGCGGGCGCAAGAGTTTGCCGCGGGTGCAAGTCGGTCGCCAAACGGTGCACCTACTGCAGTCGATGACGATCACTTCATTCACAACGGCATGCCTTCGCGCCCTACGATCGACTCACTTTTCCATCACACGACCACGTCGAACACGTCGTCTTTCTTGTGCGGCAGCACACCCGTCTCTGCCGCAGGAAAGGGTAACGATGGGGGAGGAAGCCAGCAGACAGCGCCGCTCCCTGCGTCCCCGTCGTCACGCATGCCACTGCTACACACACTCAGTCGCGAGGCGGTGCGCCAACTCTTTCGCTCTCTCTGCCGAAGTGGCAGTGCGTCGGATTCGAATCCTCAGTTTCGTGATGCGGTTTGCTGCTGGGAACACCTGTACGGCCCTGCTCTAGGGGGAGCACCTGTCGCTGGTGGCGATGCCGTGGGCGGCCGTCCTGACGATGGCATTCAGCGTCTCAAGCGCTCCCCGCCAGTCGAAGATGTGCACGAGTTTCTGAACTTGTTGGCGTCGCTTGGGCGATGGCAAGATGCGCTTTCCATGTTCTGCCATCTTTATCTGAACAGACCTGCCTCCCTCTACCTCTCGGCGACCCTCTCTGACCTTCGCACACTATCGCCTTTCAGAGGGAATACAGGTGGTTCCTTGATTGCATCTGCGATAGACGAGGCCTCCACACCAGCAGCCTCACCTCAACTCGACTCCATTGTCCTGAATTTGCTGTTTTCGTCCTTCCCGGTTGCCGAGGCGCCGCTGTACGTGCGAACAACAAAGTTGGTATCCACTGCGCGGGCGACTGCCTTGAAAGAGAACCACCCGCAGCTGTCGCCACAGCAATCCTCCGCTGTTCGAGAGGAATGTGGGCTGCAGCTGCCGGCATCCGCCGTCCCCGTGACAGTTGTCCGTCTATTTGATGACTTACTGCTTATGCGAGATGACATGGTGCTCACGGATTTCGTCATGGCTGCTATCGGACCGGCACTGCTGCAGTTGGGGCAATCAGAGCGCGTCTTCGACCTCCTGACACGCACGCCGATGATGGCGGCGGCTTCGCAACGGAGGGCACCGGTGTACGTGTCGAGCGAGCACCAAGCGCTGAAGGCTGAGCTGGTCGCGCTTGGCTATGCGGCGTTTGCGTTGTGCTCTTCATCAACGCGGCGGGGTGAAATGGTGCGACAGCAGCCTCACTTGTTTCCACCGGAGGTGGTGCGCCGCCTCACGAGTGAAGGTGAGGAAAACACGTTACCTGGCTACGCTGTCCTCGAAGGCCCTCACGTCTTCGAGACGTATTCCCGCGTGGCAAAGGGGCCGACTGCGGCTGCTGATACCGTCAAGCTGGACTCTTCGTTGACGCGCCACTCCAGTGTCACTCGACAGGACGAGTGCAATGACATCAGCTCTCTACGGTCGTGCAACACCGCAAACACTGCGAGCACCGCAAATCTTTCTTTATTGGACATGAAATGGCATGCCGTTACTGCCACTTCCGCTGGCAGTGCAGAAGGGCGCACCGCCGTGGCGCGGTCACGTCGACAGTCCAGCTCCGCCACACTCACCTCTCTCGCGGATGATGCAATCCGCCGCGATTACGTCCACTTGAACGAGCGTCGCCGAGACGCTTTCAGGGGCACCCACGCCGATGCCGAGCGCGACCCGCGGCCGGTGCCTAAGGGTTTGCACGATCACGCGAGTGGTTGGGACTTCTTTGGGCGCGGCGGCGAGATGGTCTTTGGTAATCACAAGAGTACCCCGCACCCTTTCACGATGCGTCCAAAGGTGATGCGGGATTTGCGGAACCCGTACCGGGGATGGCACCCACGCCAAAACAGCTCGCTTGGGCACAAGGAAAACGTGATCAAGTGGAATGGCAAGAGCGCCGTTTGATCCGATGAGTAGGGGTGCCGTGCATGTGACCGTGACACGGTCCCCCCCCCTCCCTCCATTCCCCCGGCGCTAACACGTTTCTTCGGTCTGCGGCATTCCCGGTAAGTTTCACCAATTGTGTGGTCCTCTCACCGAAACTAGCGAAGGCCACTTCCATTCCTCCAACCCATTTTTTTTTTGTACTCGAGTCTGGTGGCGCAAAAAAAAAGAAAACATGGAAAGATGACGACGACATTCCTCAGACCCATTTGCCACATTTCCCTGGTTGACTTATGCATGTGTGCGTGGGTTTCTTGATTTGCCCCCACCACCACCAACAACGCAGAATAGAGTGCGGTGACGTGTGACGCAGTTTTTCGCCGTCGCTCTGGCAATGCCATCGTGAAGCCGAGACTCTCTCTCTCTCTTGTTGAACTTCTTTTAACCTCCTTCGGCCTGCCTCGCTTTTTTTTTTGTATTTGCTGCACACTCTTGTGGTCCTATCGCTTGGTCGCCTGCTGTGAGATGATATTGGCGTAAGGTGGATGGGTCAGTGGCAGCAGCGGCGGCGGCGGCAGGGTGGGGGGTGGGGGAGGAGGAAGAAGGGAGAGGGAGGGGAGGGTGCGGGCGAAGGTTGGGAGAATGCTACTGGCACGGGGGTCAAATGCAGCTTGTATCATGTCTGTCAAGTGGCACGGGCTAGCTTGAATCACTTTCCCTCTTTTCACTTCGCCTGTGTTTCTACACCCCCCTTTGGGGGTTTCTAGTGCTCGCCGTCGTCCTTGCGTTCGTGTGTGCCAGTGTGAATGGTCATGAGCAGCTTCCAAGCACAAGTGGCGAAGCTGGCGCGTGCGGCGGAGACGGTGTCTAGCGATGCTGCGCAGGGCCCCTCTGCCGTTGCGGTTTCGTTGAGCGAGGCGGCTCAGTCGCTTCCACCGCACATCATAGCCGCGACAGACCCTGTCAAGCTGAATAGGCAGGCTCCAATTTTTCGCTGCCCTGTCTGGGCAGATCTGCCATCGCGGCCGTTTCACCTTCACTGCGTGCGGGATGAGGTGCCTTACCCTGCGCTTGGCTTGCAGAGGTTTCCCTACTATCTCTTTGGCAAGAACTCGGTGTGCGACTACGTCCTGGAGCATCCTTCCATCAGCTCTGTCCACGCCGCAATCATTTTCAATAAGGAACACGCTTGCTTTGTGCTGCTAGACCTGGGCTCTACCAACGGGGTTCGTCTCCAGGGGAGGCGTGTGGAGCCTCGCAAGCCGATCCCCATTGCGGTCGGTGCAATCATGCAGTTTGGCTACAGCACTCGCACCTACGAACTCCGCGCGGGGGTACCACCAGCACTGAAGCGACCTCGCGAGCACCGTGACGAAGGTGTTGAGAGCCCACGAGGCGTGCTGGTGGCGGCATCGGGGGGAATCGGCCACTGCAACACAGACGATATGTCGGTCTCTGGCGCTGTCACCGACACCGCCGCCACCTTGGCGATGTTGCCGCGTACCGGAGTCACTTCGGGCACCAGTGGTGCGGCAGCTGCATCCCTGAAATCCGAAGGGCAGGTGGAGGCTGGACCTGCAACATCTGATTTTACTGGAAAGGGAGTCATTTCCAATGCCCCTGATGCTGTCACAGTAACGGTCGGATCGATTGCTGAGCCTGCATCGTCGTCAGCTGCTGCTGCCGCCATGATCCAGACAAACCCAGGTGCAATGGGTGTCTCACCAACAGAGGCTGTTGTCAGCTCCGCAGCAGCGGAGTACAGTCCGATTCACCTCTTCCAGCTTGTGATCAAACACAAAGATGTTGAGAATCCCGTCTCGCGAGGGCACAACAAAGGGGAGGTCATCACCCGCTCTCGAAGCGATGCGGTAGACATGGCGCGGTATATTCTAGCCGATCATCAGCGGCGAGTGCCGGTCGATCCAGCGCTGGGATTCTCACCGTGGACGGCGGAGGAGTTCGTTGCCGTCGTCGGCGAGTACTGCGAGGTCTCATCAAAGAAGAAGCGAGGCGATCTGGGGGTGATTGAGAAGGGCACCTTCGCGGACGAGATCGAGGAAGCAGCGTTCAGGCTGCGGTGTGGTGAGGTGAGCGCACCAGTGGAGACGCAGCTCGGTGTTCACCTCTTGTATCGCTGTGATTGAGCCTCTGTACGCGAGTGTGTGTGTGCCTGTATGTGCCTGTATATGTGTGTTCGAGGTATAATTAATTGCACTTGCAGGCAGAGATTTACCCCACCTTTGTGTGTACAGTACGGCAATCGATCCAGGAAAGGAAAACGACACCCCCCCCAAAAAAAGTATTCTTCTTTTTCATCTTTGAGCGTTTTTTTTTTGCGGGTGGGCGGGTGAGGCGCAGCTGCTTTGGCTGTTGCTGACGCGTTGCTTGTTTGTCTGCTATCCGGAGTGTGGGGGTGGTGGGGTGGGGTGGGGGTGGTGGCTCCTTTGTCCCACTATGGTGGCAGCTTTTGAGGACGCTGTGCCGGGGTGACACATGTGCTTTACACGCGCGTGACGGACACACGCGCAACATTGATGTCTCTCTCTCTCGTTTATCGGCGTGGATGACTGCTCCTCTCCGTTTCTCCTTTATTTCCCTTCTCTCTCTCCCCCGCCTCAATGCGCGTCTTTATCGCTTCATCTGCCTCCTCGACAACAGTGCGCATTCCTGGTAGACAACTCATGCATCTTTCCCGTGACAACACACATCGACCCCCCACCGCAGATAGTCAAACCTTCCCTACTGCGAGTTTACAGCTCTTCCTCCCTTTTTTCCCCTCTCGCCACGCAGGGCCTTCGAAAAAGTTCAACCCCCCCCTTTCTGGGGAAAAGAATAAGACCACCAGTAGCAGCAGCAGCAGCAGCAGCGGCTGAGGTGGTTTGTACGCTCACAAACGTGCGCGCCTGCAAACTGCGACGGGCCTATTCCCTCTCTACCCCTCCTTCGTCTTCCCAGCCGTGTGCAAACAAATACACGTACACCTGCGCACCGGTGGTTCAATTTATTTAGAAATATATTTTTTCTTCGTCTTCGAGCGTATGCATTTTTTTTTTTGGCTGCTATTGCTGACTGCGTGTTGCTGCATTTTTTTTTTCGATCCTCTCCTCCCTCTTCTGCTGAATCTCCACTTTTTCTTTTGCCAGTATTATAATCATCATTTGTGGGATCATCTCTCTTCCCCCCCCATCCCCTCCCTCCTCCATTTGGCTCAACGTATACGCGTATTCTAGTAAACGTCTCTTTCCTTCCACAATTTTTTGTTTCCTCAAGGCTTGTCTCATTTCCCCGTACTCCAATTCTTTTTTTCTGTTTTCTTCACCTCCCGTGTCTGTGTGTCTGTGTGTAGGGGGGGGAGAAGGGGAAGGAGGATACGGGAGGGAGTGAGTGAGTGGGTGGAGGGATTTATATTTCCACACGGTGCCCCCGGGTGCTTTACCGGCACCACACCCCGCATTAAAAAAATTCAAATCTGCGCTTTGCTTCATTTCCGCGCGCTCTTCTGTCCCCCGCCTCTTCGTACGTTGGTTCCCCTGCCCCCTCCTTTTTGAAAATTGTCGCTCCTTTCACTGGAGTCTCTGCGGCGTGCATCTCCCTTTCCCTGCAATAAGCAGAGGCCAACCCGGTTCACGCCCAGGTGATCTTCTCGCACACGACCGGTAAAGTATATCGCTTGTCTTCACCCTTATATATGTAAATAATTATATATATTATTGCTCCTCTTTTGTGGTCATGTCCCTCTCTTCCCAAGATGTGTTGAGATTCCTCAACACGCAGCACTGCCGTTCTGAGGTCTTTAGGCAAATCTCTTTGGCGACGCCAAGGAGACCTCTCGCTTCGAAAGATGCACTGTACGACCCTGTGACTGGGCCGGTGACAATGATTGACGATTTCGATGACTATAACCGGGATATCTCACCGGCTAGTGCAGTTCCACCCGGGCCATCCTCCCGGATCTTGCGGCGATCCCCCTCTTCATTACGGCCGCGGGCGTGCACCGCTGTTCCGGCGTGCGGCACCATGTACGTGTGCGAGCTGCCGGAGGGCATGTGGAACGCGATCGGGGCTCCCTCAGCCACGTCGACGCCAACGCAGCAACAGTTCTGTCCATTTACTGAATGCCCGGCCTCCGATGCCCTGCGCAATACTGACGGTGTGTGTACTCCTGATGGCGCAACCGAAGGCGCACCAACGCCCAAGTCACCCGTGTTTCCCTGCTCTCCTCCCAGGCATGTCACTCCTCAACAAAACCACGCACGTCCAATGCAGGAGGAGCTAGGAAGGCCCAACAGTTTGGATGAGAGCTTGTTCATGCTCTTGCGAACACCGGACTCGGTGGCACCGGTGGAGGACAGTCAGAACTCGAAGCCCTCCTCTCCACGAGGGCAGTGCGCCACAGAGTTGCTTGCATCGCCGGAGGCACCCCAGGCTTCAGCGAGAGAGTCGAGAAAGGCCTTGGAAACAACACAAGCGGGGTGCGGAGGGTCCACCATGAGTCCTACCTCGTTGCAGTTGCCCGTAAATAATCCCTCCTCTGAAGCTGCCGTCGCCACCCCTGTCTGTACAGCGGGTGGTACCGTTACCGTTGTTGTGTGGGTTTCTGACGATGCGGCTGCTACGGCTACAGGGGCGTTGGACTCGACAGACGCAGCGCACACCGCCGGCGTTACTGCGACGTTTCCTTCCTCGTTTTCAGTCACGCCCGTGAACGACGTTGATGCACAGCGCACTGGTCTGACCTCTCCGACCTCTTCGAACGCTCTGGCACATGTGGGCATCGCTGAAGAAGACACCTCAAACGCTGCCATCAGCTGCTCAAATCTGTCGAGTTGTCTGTGTTTTGCAGTACACCACATCGACCAGGTGGAGAGCCACGACACCGATCGCTTGACGCCACGCAATCGGCCGGTGCAGGTGCTGACACTGCAACTCAGACCAGGCGCTGCCGCCTATGCAACAAATAGAGGGTCGGATGTATTTGTGCCTGTGGAGCACACTTCTTCACCAGGGGGCAATGTCACGTCGACAGGGGTGATCGACAGCGGGACGGCCGCTCTCTCGTCACACCGCCCTGCACTGGGCAGCTCCTTCTCCTTTGTGTTTCACCAAGGTGGTATCACGCGGTGTGTGGCAGCGCTGCGGCGGCACTCACCGAGGCCGGACTACGTGTCCCACTCCAAGCGCAGTCACTCATCATCTCTTCTACCGCCCGCTGGTGCTCGAAGAGCTACTGGTGTAGACGCCAGCACGACTTTGTCATTCTCACCGTTAGGTCGTGGTGGCATGAGTCAGTTCGAGTCGTCTGCGGTGCACGGGGTGACCGAAGGGGCCGTTGGATTTCTGAAGATCGCACCATTACTGATTGGCACCATCACAGGTGCCTCCGGCGCGTCGCTCGCACAGCAACCCAACGACGAAACGCATGGTTGGCGCCAACGACTCTCCGCCGGTGCGCTTTTCCGGCGGAGTACCCCCCAAATCGGCGGCTGCCTCTCGCACAACGCATCTACTCTCGACCACGAAGAGATGAAGCTCATTTCTCCGCATCCGTCGTCTGCGTCGGTAGCTTTGGCATCGCCGGTGTCGCTGCTCAGGCAGGGTGCAGGTAGCACCGATGGTTCTCGTGGCCAGAGAGGGAAACAGCTCACTAGTGGCACAGGTGCAGGTTTGTCGCAAACGAGCACCCCGAAGAGGTCTAAGGTATCTTCCAGGCACTCCTCTTTCGAGGATCTCACAGATGAGATGACGGCAAGGCAGGCGGGCTCATGCTACACACCGCCGCTGCCGGCTCTCCCACTGGACGAGGACAGCGCTGGTGCATGTACAACTTCCCGGCTCACCGCGGCGGACTGGGAGCGCGTCTTCGATATCGCTGGTGAAGCGCCGCACGATACGCAGAGGCACGGAAACGCACTCGGCAATTCCTCGACACACAATGCGACGTCGACAGCCGCGCCGCCACGGGCCAGAAGGCTGAACGCCGATCGCTGGCGTGCCTTCCGTCAAGCTGTATACGAACAAGGGGGGTTGGCGGATGACAGTATCCGCTTTGAGGTCTGGTGCTACCTGCTTGGAGCCTTTGCCGTTGGCAGCACTGGGCCTGAAAAGGCCGATGTACTCCGGAAAGAAGCGGCGCTGTACACCCGCCTCACATCTCAGTGGCAGTCGTTTCTCCCTGAGCAAGAGGCGCACTTCACCGCTTACCGGTGCGCCAAACACTCCATCTTGAAGGATGTGGAGAGGACCGACCGCACACACCCGGCCTTTAGCAGTGAGGACTCTGACATGCTCCGCGTGCTGCGAGAGCTTCTGTTGGCGCATGTGATGCTGGACATGGATCTGGGCTACAGTCAAGGCATGAGTGATGTTGCGGCGGTGGCCTTGCTGGTCACGTTGCAGCGGCTGCCCTCACCAACCTGCCCCTCTGCAGCATCTGAGGCAGCCGCGTTCATGTGCTACCGCAGGATGCTGAGCGAGCACATGGCACCGAACTTCGTCATTGAGGAGCGCAAGGCCGGCGCGCCGTACGCGGCTGTGAAGGGTCTACAGTGCAAGCTGTACGAGGTGCAGGTGCTGACACGGCACTTTCACCCATGCCTCTACGCCCATCTCACAACAATCTGCATGGTCGATGATATGTCGTTTTGCCTCCGCTGGATACTGGTCTGCTTCAAGCGAGATCTGCGCTGCATGGCGGATACCATGCGATTCTGGGATGTGCTTTTCGCGTGCCCCTACACCACCTCATACGAAGTGGTCGTCACAGTGGCGCTCCTGGGCGCACTCACCACGCAGATCATCACCCACGTACAAACGTACGAGACTCTTTTCAGGTTCACGAATGCACTGAGCAGTGGGACGACCGTGGATGAGATTCTCGTGTGTGCGCGGCGGTTTTACGAGAACGTGTGCGTCCCCGAGACACGTGAGGTGCGGCGTCGGCTACGTCGCAAAGCCGCGGAGGCTGCGACACGCCGCGACACTGGTGAGCAGCTGCCAGGATGGTATGCTGGTCAGCACAGCATGACAGCGGCAGCGGCGGCACATACGTCAGTGGTGAATGCTGATATTACCGATGTCGACGCCAACTACTTCCCCTGCGTCAGGGAAATGGTCCAACTGTTTCTGGAGACGGATGGGCCACTCTAATGTTGTCGAGAAAGTCGTGCAAAAAAGAAAAAGAAGGGCGAGACGGGGGGGGGGGGTGCAGACGCACCGCTGTGGTTTTTACCGAGGCGCGGTGAGACCACGGCTCAAGTAGAATACATCACTGATACAAGGACGCATGACTCTCTCTCTCTCTGTCTGGGTTCGTTTGGGATCCAAAAGTGACGTTCCCTTCTCACTCCCCCCTGTTGTTGTGTGAGCTGCGGGCGAAGGGAGTCCCCCTTTTCTCACTCCCCCCCATCCATCGTATCTCCGCCCCTTTCCCTTCCTTCCGCTACCTCTCATCTGCCTTCGCTTGTACGCTTTGGCTGTAACTCGGAGAGCCGAATCCCGTCTCTTATTATCTCTGTTTTTTTTTTTTGTGAGCACACTTGTCCCTCGCCCGTCGTACTCACTTGATGTGTGTGTTTGTGTGTGTGTGTAGGCGCGCGTGCGTCTATGAGACGGGGGTGGGGAAGCAGTCCGTGTCTGTCGCGTCGTGTTTTACTTCCCCTCTCTTCTCATCCCCACTCTTCTTCACTTCTGGGCGTACGTGCACCATTTTTTTTTTCGATTTTTTTTTGTTTGCGGTTTGATCGCTGTGTCCGGTGGATGTGTTGCCGCAGAGATGGATTTTGCGCATTGCATGCACACTGGCCATCTCCCTAGAGGAGTTATATATGGACACCAACTTTTTACTCGACTCAGCCAACACGATCACTCTCGTCCCTCCTTCGCTTTCCTCCCTCCTCCCCACAACGAAAAAAAAAACTCCGACCACCTCGGCGGCACACAGAGAGGAACCCAGTAAAAAAAAGAGGGACGAAGGACGAAGGGGGGGGGGGTAAACACGCAATCATTGGAAGGTGTTGCTGCTTTTGGTTTCGACACCATCCACGCATAGACGCGTACACACGGGGGAATCACACATGACTGCACTCTTGCGGTGCAGCAGTTATTGTGTTATAAACTTAATCATCCCTTTTGCAAGACGGAGTTGGCAACGGTGTGCGCACGGCCCGCCTCCCTTTTTTTCAAACTGCTGGTGTGTCCCCCTTTTTTTCCCATGCCCAGTGTTACTACCGCAACCATTTCTCGATACCGTCGCCGTGAGAGTGCCAGGTCACTCGTTCAGAGACTTCATGCAATTCCTGTGCAGCTGTTGCCCTCGCACGTCTTCGCGGTGCAGTGCGACGTCAGCAAGGGTGATGGCGACACCCACGAAAACGTATCTTGTAGCGCTCAACCGCCAGCGTTCGATGCTGCCCCTAGCGCAGTGACCGTCAGCGATCGCTCCCCAGGTGACGCTTGCGGTGAGCTAGGCGTGAATTCTGTCTGTTTGATAATCACGTCTGCTGTTGTCAGGCCGTCGCTGATGCGCCCGTCTGCGTCGGCTGGTGAGGGAACGCTGTTCTCTTCCTTCGCCTCACCAGCAGCCGAGCAGCTCTTCGCCTACGAGGTGGCCGCAGCGCACGTGCTGCGCGGGGGTCGTGTGCTGTACCTCAGCGCCCCAGCGAGTCGGGCCTTTTCGCTGGCGAAGTTTGTGGTCACTGTCGAGCGGCAATGGTTAGCACTGCAGCGAGTGCAGCAGGAAGACCGAACGGGGCGACAACGCGGGACTCCAACACCGCAGAATCACATGGATCGCAGAGAACACTCCTCTGCAGGGCGTGCTACAGAGTCTTGGGCTTCCAGACGCACCGCGTCGTCTACGCGGCTGACAACGCCGCTTAGTCCCGAGGATCATCTTCGTGCCCGTCAGCGAGCCGTTCTGGAGGCTGTCCGACGCATCGAGGCACTTACTTGCACCTGCATGGAGGACCTCCACGCCGTTTGCCAAGCGTACGCATTCCCTACGACCACTGGCGTTGAGGATGTCAAGGCAAACGCCACGGCTTCAGAAAAAGCGTCACGCTCGCCGTCCTCAACTGGGAGTGATGCAATACATTTGTCTGGCCGCGGCCTGCGTCGATGTAGGTGCGAGCCGACGCGGAGCTCCGTGTCGGCGTTTCCGCCCCCACTCTCCTCGGCGGATTGCGGTGTGGGGTCAGCTAGCGCTGTCGCCGCCGCTCCTGCCTCGTGCCCGGGAGCCTTTTCTGGTGCGGCATCGACCCCCGATCATGCTCGTGACCCTACGCTAAACCAAGTGTTCATTGTACCCTTGTGCATTGTGGACGGGCTTATAGGGCCGACCTCGTCGGCAGCGCTCCTGGAGCGCGCGTCGGGTCAGGCTATGCCGCTTCCACACTACCTACTGTGCCTTCTGCAGCGTCGTCTCAAGTGCGCGTTGGTGGTGGTGGAGGGAGAGTCGGGCGCCGCAACGAATGGCGTCTTTGATGGTCACACTCCCTGGGCTTCGTCGCCGTCCTCGTCCTCGTCAGCAGCAGCAGCAGCAAGTGTGCCCCCCACAACCTCTCGCTTTGGGGGGCATCCACGGACTTCAGGCAATTCCAGTGATGTCTTGCCATCTCCTGCGAAGGTGCTTGCCGCTTCAGACCTGGTGCGGCGACTGTGTGTCCCCCACGCGCATCCGTGCTTGCCTTTTTTCTTCTCCCTCGCTGGATGCCACCCGACGCGGGGCTTAGTGGAGATCTCCAGCGAAGTCATCGGTGTAAACGAGCGGCGTCCAGGAAAGAAGGCAGGTCGACCTCCTGGCACGGTGGCGAACTCAGCACTCACGTGGGCTTCTCAGGCTCCTCCTGTCGCCCCTCATGATGTGCAACTGTCTGTAGTCTACATTGAATCGGATGCCGTGTGGCAACCGCTGCGGAGCGGCGGCTGCAACCCGCTGGCCTGTGATGCGCGCAACGGCCCCACGCTACCACAGGATCGGCTTCTTCTGCCTGGCAGTTTTGCATGGAGGTACCGAGTGCATCTTATGAAGACGACCGTTGGCGAAGCAGCTGGCGCCCTGCTCGACAGCACTGATCACCTTCCCCACAATCGCTCGAATAGTGAGAGGGGTTCCCATTGGCTGCCCTCCCGCGGCGCGAATCGGTCATCGAGAGGGTCAAGCTTCTTTCCTGATGCCCCGGCCAACCTCCAGTACACCGGGGCATGGGTTGGTAGCACCCAGTGGCGTCACCTTTAACCCGACTAGCGGTGCCTAAGGGGGGGGTCATGCTGTGGGCATCTGCGCGGTATGTGTATGTGTATGTGCGTGTGTATCGGCGGGTGTACCCCACCGTGAGTGTGTGTACGCGCAAGCGGTGAATCCGAGTGTGTCTGTGACGGTGTAATACGTTCCACTACCCCATGATATATATTTTCCCTGCTACAGCGCTTTTTTCTCCTTACTTCTCCTCCCCCCCCCCTCACAGGTAAAGATTTTTTTTTCAATATCTCATAGAGAACTCATCTTTGCTGCTGCTGCTGCTGCTGCTGTGTGTGTGTGTGTGGACACAAAGAGAGGTATGTAGGTGGGGGTGTCAGGGGAGGAGGTACGGGAAGTGTCACTCCTTCGTTGCTCCTTGACTCTACCCTGCCCTCCTCTTTTTTTCCCCCGTTCTCTCGCGTGTACTGCTGGCACGAATTCGATAACCATGGAAAGAGCGGTTGCTTAGGATGAAATGGCTGCTCACGCTATTGCCTCGCGTACCCCCCCCCCCCCCCCACCACTACTATGACAACGCAACATGTCACTCGAAATCTGACGCTCCCCTCCCCTTCCCTTCCCTCCCCTTCTCTCCGCACGCTTATATACACAGCGATTTTGTTGTCTGCAGACGGGCGACACGGAACCCTCCGGTCCCCCCCTTTTTTTCCCTCGCTCTCGAACTGTTTTTATTTTCTTTCCTGGTGGCGGCTCGATTCTCGTCTTTGTATGGAGGAGGAGGACACGATCCTAGGCTTGGCGCCCGCCTCGCTCCCCGTTCACGCAGACGGGGAGGATTTGGTGTCGACAATTGGTTTCATGGCTGACCTCTCCGGTTCTCAGGCAGCTGCAGTTGCGAACGCCGGTGACGGCGATGGCTGGGGCTTCGAGGAATCCCTCCGTGCTGCCCATGCGCGGACACAGGGGGGCAACGGAGGGGGCGCAAAGGCGGGACAGAGTAGCGGTGAAGTCCACGACGAGGACGATGACAGCGACGAGGAGCAGGCGGAGGATGTGGTAGACTTCCGTGACGACGGCGCCTCCTCTGGTGCGGTGGGGGGAGACCAAATGGATGACGTGGCCCTGCAGATGATCAGCGATAAGAAGGCCGCAAAGCGGTTGGGGAAAAAGCTTTACAAGCGCTGGAAGAAGCTGCACAAGACATCGAAGTCGAGAGAGAACAAACACAAGAGCAGCAAGAAGGACAAGAAAGCGAGCAAGAAGACGTCCAAGAGCACAGAGAAGGCGTCCAGGGACAAACGGACTGGCGGTAGGAAGGGCCACAAGAAAAAGGATTCCAGGACACGCGAGGACGACAGCGGCGACGAGGCTATGTTTTTGAACACGGCAGACGGTGCCAATGGTATGGACGACGAGCTAGGGTTGGTGCCGGCGGTGGATCTCTCCAGTACAGCTGCAGCCGTTGAGGCGCGCTTACAGAAGGCGGCCCTGCGTGAGGCCAAAATGCGGACGGAGAAGGCTGCCACAAAGGCGGCGCAGCGCAAGACGAGTTCGGCGGAGCTTGTTGTCATTTCCAAGGAGCTTGTTGCGGCGATGGCGAAGGCGCGCAAGCTGGACGAGGACATAATAAGCGGTCGCAACACTCTCCCTGGCGCCTTTCCTCTTAACCGCGTAGCTCTCAAGAGCATTGTGCAAGCTCGTTGTCGGCAAGCGTTTATGGTGGGCCCCCTCGTTGAGGGAGGTATTCTACAGGAGCTGAGCTACTGGCTCTACGACGTCGACCGCGCTGAGCCAGCACCGTACGAACTGCGGACGGCGGCGCTCGAGATCCTCCTCTCTCTCCCGATGGAGGGCAGCATCGCGGCGACGGAAGACCTCACTGCGTTCATGGGTGTGAGCCGCGAACACCTTATTAAAACGGACCTAGGCCGCGCCCTCAACGCGCTTCGCCGCTATAGCGATGAGACGATTGACAACAAAAGCAAATGCGTGCAGCTACTGACATCGTTCAGTCGTGTGATCAGCGGGACGTCGGTCAATGACCAGACGGATGACCACAAGAGTAGGGCTGTATGGAGATGCCAGAGCGACCCGACCGTTGCTTCCCCGTTCGAGGTGCTCGAGACCTGCTCAGAAGCCTTCCAGAAGTCCTTCATGAAACCTGACCCACGCGACCCAACATCGTACAACGGAGTCCTCCCATGGCGGCCGCCAGCGGCTACCATTACCAACGTTTCGGGTCGCCTGGGCGACTACATTGAGAAAGCCAACATCAACGCACGCCGATGACGCTGTGGACGGGGGTCTCCACGACGGTGGGACACCACTTCGTCCCTGAAAGGGTGTGGTGTATCAATCGGAGAGAGTCGAGCTGAGCCGCCAAACGCTCAACCGCCTGCGCGAGGGCTCGTACGTATACCCCGCCCCTCCCCCCAAAATCTCTACTCGCTGTCACTCCCAATATCTCGCGTGGCTCTTGGTGATTCCAAACTTTTTTTTTTGGTGGCGGGTGTGTTCTCTAGGGTCGCTGGAGAGACGACACACGCTCGAGATGTGCGTGTGTGGGGAGGGAGTGGGGGGGGGGGAGGGGTGACGGGGCATGCTAAATGGGTGTTACCGCTTATTCTGACTCACCACTGTTTCCTGCGGCGCCGTACGCATCCATTGTCGATTTGGTAAGCCTGTTTATGTCTGTGTCTGTCTCTCTTCTCTCTCTTTCTCTGTGTACGTGTGTATGGCCCACTTTTTGCGCCTTGTCTGCAGGCGTCCGCCCCGCCGAGTTTCGATATAACGAGCGTAAATGTGCGCCTCTTGTTTTTGTTTTGTGGTGGTGGTGCCTTTGGGGTGGGGGGGGGGAGGTGGCAGAGGATAATTGTGTGTGCGTGTGTGAGGGGGAGAGGTGCGGGGCTGTAACAAAAATGTTTGGCTCTGCACTTCTGCCGACTTTTTTTTTCTCCCTCGCTGGTTACATCATCGAAATCAGCCACGACAGAACAGCAGCAGTTTGACAGGCTAACAGAGAAATCATTTCCTGATGGCGTTTGTTGCAAGGAGTACTTCCCGCCTCCCGCCTCCCTCCTCGTGTTTCGCTGTTTCCAAGGAGAAAAATGCATAATTTTCAAGGGGGCAGGTTTTGCACTGCCCCTCCCCCTTTTTGTCCCAGCGAGTGATGACTGGGGCTTTTTGTAGGGCACAGGAGGAGGTTACAGTGTATGCACTCCTGTGTGTGTGTGTCAGAGAGAAGACGCGGCCATCTGGTGACCCTATGTCGTGCTTGTTTCTCTCTGCCGCACTCTGCGGCTCTTTTCCCCTCTCTGACCCAGTTGCGCGCTCCTCTTTGTCCGTGTCTCTGTCGTCGTTGACTGCGGGCTCATCTCCCTCTCTCTCTATTTCCTTATTTTTTCTTCTCTATTGCGCTGGCCTTCGTTCCTTTGCGCCCCCACCTCCCTCTCTCCCCTTTCCAATCTTCACCATGCGGGCTATTCCTGTTTACGTTTGTCGCATATTCACGCACCAACGCATATTCACTGCAATCGTCATCCATGACTACACTCGACCAACGGGAACCTCCTCTCCCCCCCCCTTACCCATCATTCATTACGAAGGAAAAAAAAGAACTTGTTTCCATTTGAAGCGCACTGATCATCTCCACCGGGCGTGCTCCAAAGACAACGCGCACGTGCGCTGGTGAGAGAGACTGTGAGTGGGCTAGTGTCTGTGTTTGTGGGCGTGTTAGGCGGGTCTTCTCTCGCTGGTCGTCTCAGTGTGGCTGCAGTCTTTTTATTTGTCTTCGGCTACCATCACCCCACATCCACGCATTTTTCATTACGCCTTCCATCAAAGTCACAACCTCCCCTCCCGACGCCCCCGTTTCCACTCTTGGTTTCTCTACTCGGTAGCTTTCTCGTCTTTTTGTTTTTGCTGCTTCAGGTGTTCATTTATTTGTTGGCCCCCCCACCCCCCGCTTCGCGTCATGTCTGACAAGCAGACCCGGCCTCGGAGGCCCTTGTCGGCCGCTCACCCCTCTGCGCATGCGTCAGCTGCATCTCGCTCGCAGACAACGACGCCCATGTACAGGCCGTTGCGCTACCTGGGCCGCGGAAGCTTTGGTGTAGTGCTCCTCGCCGAGGAGGTGCAGACAGGCAACAAGGTTGCCATTAAACGTGTCCACTACGACACCCGCTTGCACAATCGTGAGGTGTCGATCTTGAATACGGTTCTCGTCGACGACCCGCGGCCCCAGCAGCCATCGAGCACTGTGGCTGAGATTGATAGCACGTCGCGGCACCCCGGTGCCGGGGCAGAGGCTCGATTTCGTTCCGCTCAGCCGCCATTGTCGATGGAGCGCACCTCTGGAAGCGTACACTTGTGGGCCGGACGACATCATCCCAACATCGTGGAGCTGCTCAACTTCTATGTCACGTACGACTCCGCGGTGTCAGAGCACCCCCTGGGGTCAGATATATTCAGCGCCGAGGGCACCTCCACGAAGGTCAAGTTTCTTCCATCGCGCCACTCAACAGGGTGTTGCTATCCGTTGGGTGGTGGCCATGGTGCCACCTCCGCCCATGCTCCTTCTGCTTCAGTCCCTCTTTCAGCAGCGCCGTATTTGGAGATGGTGATGAGCTACCTACCGATGGACCTCAACTCTATGAAGAAGTACTTCTTTCGCTTCCACAGTATGCCAACTATCATGACACCCAGCTCGCCATCTACTCCTCTCTCGTCTTTGTCAACAGACTCGCCAGGGCAGCCGGAATGCACGGTGGGAGGCCCCCCGGCGTCACCTCAGTGCTCTGGGACGGGCTGGAGTGGGAGCGGCACCGGAAAAAGCGGTGGGGATGCTTGCAATCACCTACCCCTGCGCTGGGTGAAGATCATGCTGTTCCAGCTAGCCCGGGGGCTCGCCTTCATGCATGCGCGTCATGTTTGCCACCGTGACTTGAAGCCTTCCAACGTCCTTGTCGACCCTGACACCGGGCGCGTGCAGCTGTGCGATTTTGGCAGCGCCAAGCAGATTATAATGCCTGCAGAGGAGAAGAACGTGTCGTACATCTGTTCCCGCTACTACCGTGCTCCCGAGCTACTGTTCGGTGCGCTCCACTATGGGTGCGCGGTAGACATGTGGTCATTTGGCTGCATCGCCGCGGAGCTCTTGCGGGAGTCGGGTCTGCCCCTTTTCCGTGGCTGCACTTCAATCGATCAGATGGCGGAGCTTTTTAAAGTGCTGGGGGCGCCGTCGAAGTTGGAGATGTACGCCATGAATCCACAGTGTGCAGAGGCGCTACTGCGCACTCACGCCATGCACCGGCGCCAGGGCTCTCATAACCATTATTTTGGTCTACAAGGGGGCGGTTGCGACGGGGTGGAGCACAGCGAGTATGACGTCGACAATGGGGGTGAATTTCTACATGATGCGCTGGACGACGGCGACGACGACGACGACGACATCTTGCCGCGGGCCTCGCCGTCGCCGGGGGCTGCGTCGACGTGGTCAGCGCCAACCTCCACGAAGGACCCCCGGCATTACGAGGCGGCGATTTCTGTGACTCCACCCACCGTGGCCACGACGACGTACGATGCTGCACCTACGCCGTTTGAGGACCATTACGATGTGCTTAAGGTGCGTGCGATACCATGGCATTTGCTCTTCCCTGTTGACACACCAACAGAGGCGGTGTCGCTTGTTGCGTCGTTGCTTTGCTACGCGCCCAAGAAGCGCCTCACTGCGGTGGAGGTGGTTGAGCACTCCTTCTTTGACGATCTTTTCAGTCCCGTAGATGCCCATAGTGCAGCTCCATCGGAAGGTGAAGTGACGACATCTCGTGGCGAGGATGACAAGGTTGCACCTGCGACCCTGCGGCTGCCGAATGGCCGTCTGATGCCGCTGGCAATGTTCCAAGTAACGGAGGTAGAGCGCGGCCTGTACACCGACGCTTTCCTGGCACGTATGGCGCGCCAGGCAGAGCTGCTGGCTGATGCCATGCGTCTAGAACAGCGATCATGATGCTCTTTGTCCAGTGTTGCCTTCCTTTTTTTTTGCTTTTGACAGCTGCTTTGCTGGGACTCGTGCGAGAGACCGCTTGGTGCTGGGCAGGAATATATAAATTCTGCAAGACATTTTTCTGGACTTTTGTGTGTGCGTGTACCGTCCTCAATCCCCCCCTCCTCCTCCCCCTCCCCCTCCCTCCTCCTCCTCCCCCTCCTCCCCCTCCCCCTCCCTCCCTACTTCTTTCTTACCCACTATAGGTGTAGATACACACACTGTGACAGAAGTGTACATTCATGGAGCTTTTCCTTTGTTTTTATTCCTCCAGTAGTGTGCATGAGTGTGTCTGGTTGAGAGAGTAACAATGAGACGGCACCATCGCTGCTTTTGCCTTCTTTTCTTTTTTTCACACCCCCTCCCCTTCCCTTAAACCACCACCCACCCCTCCCCTCCCCTCCTCCTTTGTCCACTTCCCCGTTTTGCTTTCCTCCGCTTTCTCCCCGCCAGTCACTGTTCTTTTTTTTTTTTTCGGTGCTCCGATTGTTTGGTGCGCCCCTCTTCTCTTTTTTTTTTCCAAATTTACTTTGTCTGTGCATGACTGTGTGATTGCTTTGGTTGTTTCTTCCTTTCATTTTTAGTGCTGCGAAACGTGCGGCAACCATTCTCTCATCATCAGCTCCCTCTTTCCTTTTGTTATCATTCTTGTCCCCCTATCTCCTTCCCCCCCCCCCCCTCCTCCCCCCACTCACACTCACACGTCCCAGTCCTCCCCATGGCATCCAAGTACTGCATCTTCCTTGTTTTCTTCTGTCTTGTCATCCACTCCCACCGCCGCCGCAACTGTCCTCATCATCTCGGCGGGAGCTCTGACCAGCAGGGGGAAAAGGGAGGGATCAATTCAATACGGTAAAGGACGCCCAGGAGAAGATTTTATTATTATCAACAGACACCGACCAGCCGAACATGAAGACGTTGGGTGAACGCGTCATGCGCGCGGTCACTTTCATTTCTTTTGCTCTTCGTGTTTTTTTTTTTTGCGGGGGTGGGGGCGGAGTTGGGCGCATATATTTGGATATCCTGCACCTTCCTCATTTTCTTCTTGTTTAATGTTCATCTATGTGGGTGCCCATGGTGCGTGTGTGTCTCTTCCTGGACGGCGGAGGGTCCCACACATGGCCGCCGGGTGGGGCAGGGCATGTGCGTGCAAGGTTGTTCTCTCTTTCTCTCTCTGTGTGTGTGTGACTTCATTCTTCTTCAGGTCACGATCATATTTTAAAAAAAGAAGAAAAACGTTTTCCTTTATTGTTCATCTCATTTGTGCTTTAATGACACTGCATATGGTGAGGTGGGGGGCGGGGGAGGGTGGCGTGCGTGTGCCAAGGAGGATGATAGGTGGTGGTGCCTTACTACGGCACTCTGCGGAAGGGCTGCCTCCCAGCACCTCCTTTCCTTGCCAAGGGTCAATCCGTTTGCTGGTGATATCTTGGTCAAACGCGTACACCGTGGGTGGGAGGCTCAGAGCGATGTACTGCGACAGATGTTCGCTTTCAGAGTAGTAGATGGAACAGCGTCTGTGCATATCCTAACACGTTATTGCCGAAGGTTGTTCATGGAGGGGGGGGGGAAGACACGCAACACACCCCCAAAATTGATGGGAATATACACACACAGAGCTTTTGCCGAGGAAAGAGAACGCGCCAAAGAATCATGACGCGGAACGCAACAATATTGTGAAATCGAAAGGGGCCGGATTAAAGCAAATGTTTGCGTCTCCGTACAAATTTGACTTCCTTCGCTTTCCTTTCGCGTATCTCAACGCAATCCTGACCTACCTGGCAGGGGGTGCCCTCTCGCTGGGATAGAGAAATCTGCGTGCGGTTTTTCTATCTCACCCATCTCCTGATTGCTTGGTTTTGCGTTCTTTTGGGTGAGAGTATTTTCCCCCTTTTCCATGTCAGTCTTCCCTCCATGACGCGCGCGCGCGTGCGTGTGTGTGTGTGTGCCTCTGTGTTCGACTCGGTTCCATTCCTGTCATTTTTATAACCCCTGGTTTCTTCGCTTTTCGCGCATCGTCACGCCAATATCTCGGGTCATACGCAAAGCACGTTAGTCGCTCATCGCAAATTTTTTTTTCCGGAGGAGGGGAGGCAGAGCACAGACGCTCGTACTAACACAGACCGGATAAAGAGGAAAAAAGGCGTGCTCCTGCGTCTTTGGTCACTTTTCGTGTGACATTTTCTTTCACTTGTTTGTGTGTTTGTGTGTGTGTGTACGTTTGTAATTTGGTTTATCGGGTAGGGTGAGAGACTCTTCACGCTCAGCTTTGTACACACTGTC
The DNA here is from genome assembly GCF_017918235.1 of Porcisia hertigi. Taxonomy (NCBI): domain Eukaryota; phylum Euglenozoa; class Kinetoplastea; order Trypanosomatida; family Trypanosomatidae; genus Porcisia; species Porcisia hertigi. The sequence goes on along the minus strand of NC_090581.1, from coordinate 193,450 downwards.
TTTTTGCTTCCGCATTCTTTTCCCCTCTTGCTCTTCCCCCCCTCCCCCTTCCCCAGCATTACAGTTTTACGCGTGCACAGCTGTGAAGCGTAGTGGTTCACCACTGAGCGGGAGAAGGGCATCGAGAGTGGTCACCGTACTCGCGGCGGTACACTGCGACACGAAACAAAGCGCACACTTGAGCACACACACACACACACACGAAGTTGAGGCAATTTTCCCTGCCCCCCTCCCTCCTCCTCCTCCCCATTTCATCTCTTTTCTTCCCCGCCCTTCTTTTTCTTTTGGGTCTCCGTTGTTTCTTTTTTTGGTTCAATAACCAAGGCTCACCATCACCACCCTCGCTTTCTCCCGCTCGCCTCCCGCTTTTCCCCTTCGCGTCCTCTCCCCTTCCCCGCCTCCCTTGGCGGCGCACGCTGGTATATCTGTATATATATATATATTTAAACCACTTCTTATCAGAAGAAGAACCTTCAAAAAAGGGGGAAAGGGGGGAGAAAGAGAGAGACAGAAGAGGTATAATGTATCGTCATAAGTTGCGTGCTGCAGCGCTGCAGGTCGGCAGTCCCAGACCCGCTGCGCTTGCGGCAGGGGGGGTGTACAGACGATCCCTTGCCACCGCCAATACTCGGAGCGGTCTGTTTGAACAAATGGCTGCGTCATATCTGGTAGTCACCTCGTGTGGCCAACGCATGAGCCCTTCTTTCATCTTCACCCCTACGAATCGTGTGCAACTCCGCAGCTTTCTCTCCGCTCACGCACAATCTCCGCAAGAGGGCTCGATTGCCGTTGGCAGTGAGACAAGCGACGCGGCTGATCGTACGAGTCCTTCGACGGCGCCGTCCTTGTCGTCTTCAGTGTCGCCGCACGCGGCCATGAAGTCTGATATTGAGAGCGAACTGCAGTCGCTGCGCAGCAGCTATTTGCAGCCATACGATGACGTCTACCGTTTCCTTGCACCTTTCAAGAATACTACGCCCATGGTGATGTTGCTGGGGAACCACAGCTCTGGCAAGTCGACCCTCATCAACTACCTGTCTGGCCGCGAGATTCAGGAGACCGGTGTCGCCCCCACAGACGATGGATTCACGGTTATCAAGCGCGACACCTATGACATGGACGCGGATGGGCCCAGCATGGTGAGCAATCCCAAGTACCAGTTCCAATCGCTACAGCAGTTTGGCATCTCGTTTGTAACTCACTTCAAGATGAAGACACGCACCATGCCGGCCACGTCCCAGGTTCCGATGGACATGGTGCTGGTCGACACGCCTGGGATGATCGACACGCCTGTGCACGCATCCTTGGCGGAGCAGACGGGGCGCAGCGACAAAACCCGCGGCTACGACTTCCTCGCCGTGACACGGTGGTTCGCGCAGCAGAGCGACGTCATTCTCCTCATGTTTGACCCAGCGAACCCCGGAACTACCGGCGAGACGCTGGACGTCCTCACAAAGTCTCTTGCCGGGTACGAGCACAAGTTTTTCCTGGTTATGAATAAGGTCGATGTCTTCGAGAAGGTGACTGATTTTGCACGGGCATACGGGACGCTTTGCTGGAACCTCAGCAAGGTGATGAAGATGAAGGACATTCCGCGCGTGTATACTACCTCGACGCCGCTGAACAAGTTGAGCGGGCGCATTGGTGACGCGCCAGTGACGAAGACGACGTCCGCCAGCGGCACCGTCCCAGCGGCAGAGCTGTCGCGCCAGCGAAACGAGATTTTAAACGAGATCCGCGCTGCTCCAATGCGGCGGATGGACAATCTCATCACCGAGACGGAGGAGGGCGCACGAAACCTTTTGCTTGCCTGCCGCGTGTCCAAAGTGCTGCGGCAGGACTACCGCCGTCACGAAGTCTTTCTGTACACCGCCCTCGGCACGACTTGCCTCGTCGGGCCCGCAACGGCTGTGACGCTCTCCTCCATGAGCATAAGTGGAACGGTTCTCGTTGCAGTGCTGTCTGTTGCGCTTGCTTGCGGCGGCCTCGTTGCAACTCGGCTGCAGATGCACGAGTTTGAGCGCAATTTACTTCAGTCGTGCGACAGCGTGCTTGGTCGCCTCTTCACATCCAAGACACTCACGAAGGACGTGGAGTTACGTTGGCAGCGCATTGTGAGACCTGAGCTACTACGCATCGCCGGTGCGTCTCAGGAGAAGGGCGCGAGTGGCATCATGGCGTTGCCGTCGTGCTCGTCCCGCGCGTGTCGTGGGATGGAGTATTTCATTGATGAGAAGGTGCCGGCACTACGCCTCAAGGTTAGTGAATACAAAGAGACTGTCTTCCAAAGACGCGTCCTGCCAGAGGAGCGCGCGTGAGATCACGTGCTACGGCTATCTGGCACAAGTGCGAGGGCTGATGTATTTGCTCTAGGCCACTCTTCGCCTGCTTGCCGGATCGCTAACCATTACGTCTCTGCTGCTCCTTGTAGCCCACTGGTGCACTTCACATGACTGTTTGCGGTTCTCCTGTTCTTTTTTTTTCTCTCTCGCACCTTTTCGACTTCGTCCTGCCTGCTCGTGTCTTTTTTTTTACGGCAGGGGTGGGGGGTCACTACGAGAGGGAATACGCAATGGATTCGGCGGGAAAAGGGGGAAGGGAATGTGGGGTGTAGGATGGGTGTGGGCGAGAGCCCTTGGCGTGCCTGTGTGTGTGAGTTGTGGCGCACAGGTACACACCTCACACAGAAAAAAAAGCGTATGGGGTTGCTTGTTCCCCGAAGTGTGGGAGCGCGTGCGACGAACCATTAAAAAGAAGCGGTAGCGAACCAATATATCTTCACTAGTCACGTTGGAAGGACAAGAAATGCACAGAGAGACACGGAGGGGGAAGGGCGGGGATAGACGCGCGTATCAGTTATGTTGTTGTGCCGACGCTCCACGATGACAATCCCTCCTGCGCTTGCTTCTTTTTCATGCCCACCGGGGGGTGTTAGTGGTGTTGTCGGTGAGTGTACCCAACACCACCCCTTCGTCTGCATGATTCGTGTGGGGCATCGCTAACAATGCCTGGCGTGCCTCCGCATTCTGCTTTTTCCTTCACCCCTCGAAGAGTGGAGGGTGACACATTGGTACCTGGCTATATCGTCACTTTTGTTCTCCGTCTCAATCACAAAAAAATCCAACAAAATATCCACAAATACCCATACACACGGACTGGGTTCACATCTCCGCGCGTCGCAGAACGGCATCCCACCTCCCCCTTTTTCATCTTTCGTTTTTCATCTCCGCCTTTTTTTTTGTGTCTGTGTGTGTGCTCGTTGCATCGCTGGGCGCAATAGAGGGAAATACACAAACGATCTCTGTAAGAGCACACGAATACTTCTACGGTCCGTCCAGCAAACACCCCCCCAAAAAACGTCTCTGTCATGCAGTTTGTGATTTATTCCCCCTCCATACTCGCTTCGGCGCTGCAGTATGCGCTCAAGAGTGTGCTGAGCGTGCCGGCACTCTGCATCGAGATGTCGACTGAGGGCCCTCACCGCGTTACAATGGACGGAAAGACGTTTCGCGGGCTGCAGACTTTTCTGCACGCGCTGCGTCGCATCGCCGTGACACCAGAGCAGAGAGCATTCCTTGGGGAGGACGAGGAGCAGGTGGCACTCGTGAATCAGTGGGTCTGCGCAGCGGCGGTGCTCGATGTCGATGCTGTCCGCGCTGGTGCCGACCCTACCGCCTCAGTCGCCAAGGCTCTCTTCAGTGATGTGGAGCACATCCTTGTCGCCATGTCGAACACAACGTCACTATACTTGACAGGCAGTGAGCGCGCCACCATTGCTGACGTGCTCATGTACGCCGCTGTGTTCAACCACTCTCCTCAAGTGGAGGTGCTGCCAGCGACAATGAAGTGGGCTGCTCACGCACAGGAGGACGCCTACCTGTGCCCCATCCGCTCGTCAGCTGTGGGGGTGCAGGTGGAGAAGAAATCTAGCACGGCTAGTGGTGGTGGTGCCGCTAGGGGCGGAGCCAAGGCTGAGGCTGTCTACGTGAAGCCTTCCGACGAGGAAATTCTGCGGCGCCGTGCAGAGAAGGAGAAGGCGAAGGCGGAGAAAGCCGCCGCCGCCGCCACCGCTGCTGCTGCTCCTGCTGCTGCTGCTGCTGCGGATCCGAAAAAGGCGTCGGCCAGTTCCCACACCGGCGCACCGGACAGCAAGAAAGCCAAGAAGGCAGAGCTCGACCCCGCGTGCATACACGTTCGTGTGGGTCAGCTGACAAATGTGCGCCGCCACCCGAGCGCCGACCGGCTTTATGTCGAGGACATGGTACTCGGTGATGAGACGCGCATCATTGTGAGCGGGCTCGTGGGGCACTACGCGATCGATGAGCTAGAGGGAGCACAGTGTCTGGTAGTCTGCAACATGAAGCCGAAGCCACTAGTCGGCGTCACATCACACGGTATGGTGCTTTGCGCCAAAAAGGACGCAGAAGTGAAGTTGATCTCGCCTCCCGCCGGCGCCAAGCCCGGCGATCGCGTCGTCTTTGGTTCCTCGTTTGACGCTGCCCTGGCGGCAAATGCTCCGGAGGTCATCTCCGCCAACAGGATGAGCGAGCTCCTCTCCCACCTTCACACAGACGCCGACGGCGTCCTTTGCTGGAAGGAACTACCTGCGAAACATTCAAGTGGTGTGGTGGTCTCCATTGCGAGTATGCCAAACTGCCTTGTGAGTTAAGCCCTTCCACCTCTTTGTATCCCCCCCCCTCTCATTCACTGACACGCTCTGTCTTGGGAAGCGGTGCGACGGGTTATTCTGGCCAGACGAGGGGAAGGAGTCGTTTGTTTTGGATGCTCTTCCTTTTCTTCCATTGATTTTTTCCCTGTTTGTGACTGCTCGGTGCATAAAAGTACGCACACGCACGCACGCATGTCCGTGTCTTAATACCAAAGCCAGCGGCTATGCTCCTAAGACTGAGTCGTTCCTTCTCTCGACGCGTATCGACTCGCTGCAGATCCACCATACGGTTGGTCTGTGACGACCGGACCGTAGGGGAAGTTCGGATGTGGAGTTGAGGGTGTGCTCAGATGTCAGGATGGCGATACAGAGAGAGAGATTAGGGATTTGTCTCACTGTGTGTGTGTCTGTCTCGCGTGATTCATCTCGTAAATGGTCTTTGGTGATTGTACTTGCAGAGCTCTGGGAGATGTGATCATCTCCGCAAATGTGCGCGACCAAAGGCCTAAACTCTAACTAGATGGACTAGAGGGCTGAGAGAGAGAGAGAGATCTCCCGGATAAAAAAAAACAAAAAGTACGTCTCAGGTCCTTGTAGGCGAAAACCGAACGGTTTGTGTGTGCCAGATCCAGCGCTCTTCCCCCTTCCCCCCCTGCTGCTGGTGCTGCTCCTGTCTCCTTCCTCTTCTCCCTCTGCTCTCCGGTGCAGGGGCGCAAGGGTGGCGGTGGGGAGAAGACGCTTCCCCTCTTGTTGCACGTGCTTCTCGGATGCCTCTCTCTCTCAGCTCCCTCAAGACACACACACACACACGCATACAACTTATTGTATCCGTTGTGTGTCCTCCTTCAACAACAACAAAAACTAAAAAATACCTTTCACTTTTGTTGCACCACACTATACTCCCTGCTTCTCTTTCACATGTCTCTCTTTTTTTTTATTTGCACTCCATTGGCACTCATATCAACAACACCTACCCCTTCCCCTGAATCGAAATTGTCTTCCTGCTGTTTATCCTACGTAGTGTCGAGCTCTGCAGATACACGCACTCACTCATCCCTCCCTCAACATGGCGTCCAACATCACCGCTGAGCGCTACGAGCAGCTCAAGAAGGAGCGCACGTTCCACAAGTTCACGTTCCGTGGGCTTGAGATCGACCCTCTTCTTGCGCTGAGCGAGGAGGAGTTCAAGACGCTTGTGCACGCTCGCGCGCGCCGCCACATGAACCGCCATGCGGACCGCCGCCCGCCCGTGCTGCTGAAGCGTCTGCGCGAGGCGAAGAAGGGTGTGAAGGTTGGTGAGAAGCCAAAGGCCGTGAAGACGCACCTGCGCGACGTTGTGATCACGCCGGAGATGGTGGGGTCCGTGGTGGCGATCTACAACGGCCACCAGTTCAACGCCGTGGAGATCAAGGGTGAGATGATCGGTCACTACCTGGGCGAGTTCTCGATGAGCTACCGCCCGGTGCTGCACGGTCGCCCTGGCGTGGGTGCCACGCACTCCTCCCGCTTCATCCCGATCAAGTAAGCGGTTCTCACGCAGGTTTCTTGTGTGGCGCGTATGACTACCTGCAGTACTCCCCCGCGAGGCACTTCCGCAGGCGGCAAGCACTGGACTTCGGTTAGCGGCTGCGCCCTGCCCGAATGCGGCGGCACTTGCATGGTGCGTGCCGCAGATTTGCGTCTGTGTTTTACGCGGAATGCTCGATGCGGGTTCACCCACCCTTTTTTTGTTTCGTTTTATTTCTCCTTTTGTTTTTTGCGTTGTGTGGACTGCCATCGTCGGACTTGTTCTTTTCACGCCTTTTTGAGTCCGCCGCCACCGTCACGTCCCCCTTCCTGTTCCACTCAAAAGTATTAGCACTGTAACACTCCCGAAGGAGGACAATGACGACGACACCGCCACCCCTGTCGCGATCCTGCTCTTCCCCCCCCCCCCTCCCCCCCTTCCCGCCACTTCTACGGTTTTTGCCCCCTACCCCTTTGCCCCTCTGCGTTTTGCTTTTAACACGTCCACCTTTATTCTGAACGACGCGTGCACATACACACACACACACACACACACCTATATTTATAAGTTTGCAGCGGCCACCAACGGCCACACACACTGCCATCATCGGCATCGATATTACACGAGGAGTCCGGACTTTCCTGCCAAGAAAACGCGCATATATATATGTATAATAATAAGACGACATAAAAAAAGAAAGTACACGTGTGGACGAATACACTCCGTAACACAAACGTAACCCGAACCACCACAACACAGGACAACGAGAGTCCAATGCCACGAAAGAACGCCAGTAAGAAAAACCAAAAGCCCTCGAAGCAGCGCGACAACTTCGACGAGGCCACTATCGATGCCCTCGTAAAATCTGGTGAGGGCAAAGAAAAGAATAATACGCGAAAGTCGCAGCTGAAAAAAAGGGAAACCGAAACCCTAGCGCGTGCGAATGGTCCAAGCTACGTTATGACTGATGAGATGCGGAGGGCGCTGCTGGCGCAGATGCAGCGACCATCCGCGGACGAGGCCCAGTACGTGAATGTGCCCGTTACACTGACAGAGAAGCAGCGCACTTGGCAGGAGATGGCGCCGAACAAGTACATTCGATACCAACAATTTGGCGGCAGCGACGAGGAGATGAACTTTATCGTGAAGCTCTTCACCGCAGAGCTGTCGGAGCCGTATAGCAGCTTCACATACCAGTACTTTGTGTTTGGCTGGCCTGACCTCTGCATCACAGCATTCGGGGTAGAGAGCGAGACGACGCCTGACGAGTCGGTCATCGGTGACAGGGTTGGTGCGGTGGTTTCACGAGTCACACGCAAGGGCGCTGGTATGCCCCTGCGCGGCTATGTTGCGATGCTTGCCGTGGTGCCTCAATTCCGCTCCTACCGCCTCGGCAGCCGCCTCGTCTCACTGGCTGTCGATTTGATGCGCGAGAAAGACTGCGACGAGGTGTACCTCGAGACGCCAACGTCCAACGCCCGCGCACTCGGGCTGTACCAGAACCTCGGATTCGCCAAGACAAAGTTCCTGCCGCGTTATTATCTCGACCACTCAGATGCCGTGCGCCTGAAGCTGTGGCTGAAGGATGCCGTACCCGAGTCAGACGTGGATGCTCCAGCCGCGGCTTCTGTGGAAACGGAGGCGGCGGTGGCGGTCGCGGCGGCCTGACCTCAGTAGTATTCTCTTTCTTTCCCCCTGTGATTAATCCGGGACAAAGGGGTCATGCGTCTAGGGGCCCTGATTCCCGACGGCGGTGTTTGGGCAGGAAGGAGGGCTGCACGGCCGTACCCACTACCGTGGGATCTCTCTCCCAGTCCTCATTCCTGCCATGCGACACACGCGTTTGACGTTGGTATCGTTGTGTGTGTGTGTGTGTGTGCGTGTGTTCATGGGGTACGTTCCAGCTGGGGGGGGGTATTCATTCCTGAAGTGCCTGCCTGCCGATTGCCCCCCCCCCCCCTTCGTCCCCCCCTTTTTTTTACCCTGCGTATCCTATCACTGAGCTCCCCCTACCACCGTATCAATTACATGCATCTGAGGTACTTGCACGCACATCGTCAACCTTTCCCGCCTCCATCACCTCATACGGGCAGAGGCTTGTGAGTTCTTGCCCGTGCGCTTGCACCCTGTGGCTGATTGGATGTGGAAGAGGGGGGGGAGGTAGTGAGGGCTCTCTCAGACTCATCACACTGTTCGGTTTCCCTTCCTAACTCTTGTGCGTTTTTATTCTGATACACATATATATATGGATTTCGTTGCTAGGGCTTGTCGTTTGAATATGCGTGTGTGTGTGTGTGTGTGTGTGTGTGTGTGTGTGTGTGTGCGTCAGCGCCGGAGTGTGGGTTCATGTGGGTGGTAGTGAGGTGATCAGTACACTGCCAACAGCGTGCTGGACTTCCATTCTCTATTTATATTTGCCCTCCTCCGCTGTAGCTGTTCTCTGTTTTCGGTGTTGTTTTCTGGAGCCCCTACTTCCACCTGTCCCCCCAAAAGTGTATTCACCACGTACCCGCCGTTACCTCCTCCGCTGGCGCTTGTTCTTTGTTTCCGAGGTTTCTGGCTTGGGCGACGTTCGTCGATCGTGTCCCCCTCCCCCAGAATTATCGTGCAGCGGAGAATATGCGAGTGCCTCGGGTTATGTTAGAGGTGGACCTGTGGATGGGATGACGCCATGGCGGGATGATGTATGAGGCGCATGAAGGCACCTAGAGTGAGTACTGAGGTGCCTTGCGCAAACCCACGGTCGTGTGTATGAACTTGAGTGGTTTTTCTGTGTGCTAGGTGGTGCCGTTCAGCATTTTCCCCTAAACGCGCCGGTACGGAGAGTGCAAGGAGGGGGAGGACCACCGTAGCGTGAGTTTTTTTTTATTCCGATACCAAGCTCCCTTTCTTCTCTCGATCGATCGATCGAGTAGTGAATACGGAGAGCAAGAAGGTGCGCGTATTGCACGTGGGTCGAGCGAAGTACACATTGCCGATGGTGCATAGGTCTCCCCCGTGTGCGACTACCCCCCCCCCTCTCCCCGCCTAACATCTCCCCATCTCGCACCCCCTCTTCCGCTGCTGCCGCCACCGTCTGGGCCGCCGCCCCCTTTCCCTTTGGTGTTGTGGTGCTCATGTACGCCGCCATACTTTGCCTCTTCCTCATTTGCTGCGTATTTATTGGAACGGACCGGCTATCCCTTCCGCCCCTTCGCGTGTACAGGCGTGTCATCCCCCTTTCCATACCTCCGCTTGTCTTCTCCTGTTTGTCGCTTGTTTGAGCCCGCCCTTCCCCTCCCTTTTCTCTGCGTTCACACGCGCGCCTTTACGCTGTGCCGTGGCAATTTTTTCAATCGGTTTCATTTGTCTGAGCGCGGGCTTGACAGAGTGCCGGGGTTTCCTTACGCCATTTTTCTGTGTTGCCAACTCCCCCCCCCCTTTCGGTTATCGGGGGCCGGGGCCTCGTTCTCTCCCTGATACAGTGAATCACGGGATATTCCTTTATTGCTTCCGCCTTGGTCTACGCAGCGCGATTGGGTACGGCCTGTCGCTCTGTTTATGTCCCCTCCCTCCTCCCACTCCCCATCAAGTTACCCAATATCTTCAAGATGCACTCGCACACCTCTTCGCATGCCCTCCCGGCGCTGCGTCGACAACAGCAACCGCCCAGGACTTCCACCCCTCTGAGAGAAGGTGTTCAGCACAGCCCGGCATTCCCTGCGGAAGATGGGATTGGGCTCTGCATCAGCTCTTCAGCCGCGGATTCGCAGCAGAATTACGGTCTGCCATGGAACACCCCAAAGACCCTCCACACACTCGCTACCTCCGTGACGAATTGCCCCCAAGAGGCGGCCGCGGCTGGGTTCGATAAGAGGGAATACAGCGTGTCTCGTTCCACAGTGCGCTCATCGCGGCCACTTCCGCGCTCCACATGTTGCGAGCAACGGCCTGCAGCAACTCCATCCAACATGGAGCGAGTGGTGTTTGTAAATGAAAAAGCCACAACCACGTCTTCTTCCCAAGTCCCCGATACCGAAACGCCTGCACCGAAGCCCGAGCCCACCACTGGCGTCACAGCTGCCGTGCGGGCCGAACGGTTGCGCGAGCTCGAGGAATTTCTCCAGGTGAATGGGGGACGGCACAACTCGATGGAGGAGCGACACAGGGTGTTTCAAAAGGTGCACTCGCTCGTGCCTCTTCTATACCCACCCTTGTCCAAAGTGATGGATTCTATGCGTCGATACGTTGACGACGTAGCCGCAGCTCAGCGCCGCATTATTGAAGAGAAAGCTAAGGCACTGCAGGATCAGGAGAAGAAGCTGTACACGCAGTTCGAGACATTTTTTGAAGGCAAAATACGCGACCTCATCATCGCGAGGCAGGAGGCGGAGGCGCGTGCGAAGTCCGAACACGCCGCCGCCTTCGCCCTCCGGCAGGAGCGCGATCAAGAGCTCATGGCGGTGAAGGAGGACCTCATGCAGCGCCTTCACAATTGTGAAAAGAAGGAAGACCAGTTTCGGGACTTTCGTCATTTGATTGCATCTGTGTTTCAGACCAATCAGCAACTACACAGCCGTATTGCGCAGCTAGAGGAGGCTTTGACGCGTCACGGCATCGTTCCGCCGGCCGCCAGTCCGGAGGTGAGGGCCTTGGAGTTGTCGTCTGAAAGACAGCCGTCCTGCGGGGACGGAGATGGGAACGTTACCGGCGACGGGTACGATTGTGGTGGCGACATGAGTGAGGACAGAGGCGGTGGTGGGCGGCGCGGCACGCACGACAAGTGGTACAACAGCGGCGCTAAGTTCATCTCTGCTGCCCGGCAGGAACTCGTGAACTCGCGCCTGACACTCCAGGAGGAACTGGTCCACTCCGCCTTCAACGACCGCTCCGCCTATCGTATGCGTATCGCGGGACTCTCGCAGAAGAATTTGGATCTCACTTTCAACGTGTCGGAGCTGGAGGCGAAGGTGCGCGACTTGTACACGTACATTCACGAGAAACGATTCGCGCCGCAGGTGGATGAGGCTGGCAAGGAGATGACCGTGATGACTCCCCGGCCGCGGGATGTGCCGTTGGCGTTACAGACGGAGCTCGGCGTTGAGCTGCGTCATTCCACCGCCGACATATTGTCTGAGCTCTCCGCTCTCGCTATCAACATGAAGCACCAGCTCACCGCGGCCCTTCTCCAGGTCCGCCAGTTGCAAAAGCTGTCATCATGGCTTTCCGAGGGGAATGCGGCAGAGGCAAGCAGCGGCGGTGTCGCTGGAATGCTTGAGCGCGTCTCAGCGGCGGCTGTGATTCCTCTCTTTCCTGCGAATGCCTGGCCGTCCATTCCGCACTTCCTGCGCACCTCCATCACGCCCGACGTGCCCAATTACTTTTGGACAGATGTACAGGTTGCGTGCATTCTTTATAACTTTTTCAAGGGGTACAAAAAAACCCGGCAGCGCGCACGCTTTGTGCGAGATGACAAGATGCTTGCACCGCGCGTCTATCAGCTTTTTGAGCACAGTAAAGTGCTGCTGACTCGACTGGACGCCACCAAGGAGGATGTGGCGGAGGCGGAGGAAAACGTCCCATTCGGGTACGTGGTCACGCAGTTCGCTCGTGATGTGCTTGCGAACCTCTCCCCGAAATTCGTGCACGAACAGCTTATGCTGGCCCTCCCCGGCACCGTCTCGCTTCGCTTCCACCAAAGCACTGTCAAGCCGTCTGAGAACACATCATGTGACGACGTTGACGGTGTCGATAATACTCTGGGGGATTCCCGATTACCAGGGGGCCGAACCCCCGTTGAGCGGTTGGCAGTGGAGGACTGTCCATGGCAGGGGGCTCCTCCTATTGTAGAGCTCGAGTTAACCCGTTTTCTCTACAATCTGTGGTACGCTGCGGTGCGCTACCAGACGACGCAGCCGCTCTGCAATCTTTTTCTCAGACTTGTCGATGGTCAGATGCCCATCGAGACGTTCGACTTGATGGAGACCGTCCTTGCCCGATTGCAGGGGAGAATAGAGCAAGCGGAGGGTGACCGAACACGTCGCTTTCCCTACCTGCGGCTAGTGAAAGCGATGGTGCGCTCTGTGGACGACATTGGCAGCAGTGCTGGTACCCAAGCCGTCCGGGCGGTGGTCCAGACTTTTGAGAGGAACAATATGCCTTTGCACGGCGGATACCTCGGGCCTGTGGCGCTATTTGCCGATGAGACTTACTGCCGTCGGGGGTCCCCCACTGATTCGTTGGCGAAAAGCGTGAGGCGGCCCCCAGGGAGTGGAGCGGGCGGCGAGCCGGCGCCGGTGGAGACGGTGCAGACACCGCTGCCGTCGTCCCTAGTCACCAACGAGGTCCCTATGCCAACATCTTACACGGCTCACACGCCTCCGTCGACTCTGCCCCCTCTGGGAGCAACGTCCATTGTGAGCTTCTGCCGCCGCCTTGTACACGATACGATCGAAAAACTTTACACACGCATCGAGGTCGCGTTGTGTTCGCTCGTGGAGGAGAGTGAGATAGTGCTTGACCTCTACCTGCTCTCCCTCCCTCGCGCAAATGCCGCACTGGCTGCGCTTTACGACAACACACCCCGAAAGGACAACGTCGATAGCCCGCCTCTATGGGGGGCGGATGGGGCTGAGGACGACTCTCGTGTAGGCGCACTACTGGGTGGCATTTCTGCGACGACTCTGGAGGGCGCGCGACTTACAGCCGAGTCGGCTGACCTCCTCGGCGTCCGGAGTTTGACGCGGGGTTATTTCAGCTTGTTAGGGTCGCGTATGGCTTCGATGGAGGAAAGGCGATCGCTGGAGAAGATGGTGGTGAAACAGATGCTAGAGACGGCGGTACAGAGACTGCCGCGCTTCAAAAAGTCTACTCACTTTCCTTTCCACACTCAAGCTGCTGCGCAAGCTGGCACGTCTGGGGTTTCAGACGACGGCGATCCGTCCACTGGGAAAAACACGCGACAGAGGACTAGCGCCGCCGCCGCCGCTGCTAGGCCTTCGAGCGATCTCTCCAAGAAAAATGCGAAGCACGGCGGAAAGCAGCAGAGCATGCAAACGAAAGTGGCGAAGGGCCGTGTCTATAAAAGTACCGCGCAGAGCGGCCGACAAAGCACAAGTGCCAAGTCACAACCGAGCGTGAATATCGACAAGAGTGTTGACTCGAAATCTTTTTTTTTCGAGAAGAGCCAGGCTGGATCGCCGAACAGCGACGATTCTCTACAGAAAAGCATCACCAAGTACGTATTGCTGGATACCGAGGACGGCGACCTTGTGGAGTGGTACAGCCTCCGACATGCGATGCGCTCTACTATGCCCTCTCTCCCATGGAACCTTTTCAAACTGGACGACCAGGCGCAGGAAGGAGTGGAATCGTCGCCGCCGCCGTCAGCGTCGGCAGGCACGGGTGCACTCTTGCCGACACTGAAAGCGCAAGAGGTGAGCGCCACACTTTAGCACCCCCCCCCTCCCTCCCTCCCTCGGCCCGTGACATTCGATAAGCGGCCGCTGCTCCTCGGATGTAACATCGCTTGTTCATCCCTGGTGTCGTTCAGGCGCGCGCCTGCGCACGCGTTGTGTGTATATCCGAAGTACTCTCTGGAGACAAGCGTTCCCACTCTTCTGTACGACAAACACATATCCGAATTCACATGATGTAAACTCCCCCCAGCGGTACGTTGCCCCCCTCCCCCCTCCTCCAACACACACACACTGCAGAATTGTGTCTGCTGCTCTGCTAGTTCGTCTAGTCCGGCATTTTTGTGGTGTTTCAGACGGATTTCTGTTCCCTCTTCTCCGCCCCCCCCCCCGTTCCCACCGAATGAGAAAAACTTTTCATATGGGTGAACGCATTGGGGGCGGAGGGGTCGGTGACTGTCTCCATAGTTGGTGGTTGGTGTGCGTCTAGCGCTTCGCTAGGAGCATATTTTCTGAACTCTTTGTGCAATTGAGAGAGGCTTACTTAGCGTTGGCCTGTTGGCGTTTCTCTCTTAGCACTGCCTCCTCTGTTTTTGTGTCGCTGCCTTCTCTTTTTTCGGTGTGTGTGAGGGTGGGGGGTGTCGGATGTATATGATTGTGAGAATTCCCACAGCGCTCTTCTGTGCACGCCTGTGTCTCATTTTGCTTGGGTGCATCGTCTGTGGTGGTTGTGGTTGTGGTTGTGTAGAACAGTCGCGTATCACTGCCGTCGCTGTGGAGTAGAGGGGGCGGGGGGGGGGAGGTAGAGCGCTCCTCGCTACATAGGGAAAAAAAGCTGCAGCGTTACTTCCTCCGTGTAATCAAGCAAAGTCGATCTTCTCTCCGCCACGGACACTCAACCGTTACCCCAACTCACCTCAGAAAGAAAACTGTAAAAACAAAACAAAGTACAACGAGGGATTCCCGAACGTTAAGCGGGTCGCAAATTAGAATGAGCCGCACACACAGACGGTTTCGCGGTAGCCGTGGGGCTTCTGTTGGTGCCTTTTTTCTTTCTACATCCGAATGTGGGAAGAGGTGGATGGGGGGGGGTGGCGCACTCGTGCTGCAGTCGGTACACTCTACTTTTCTCAACGCTACCTGTCTCTCACTGAGCTCTTCGAGTGCATGGGATAGGGTGCACTGGAGGCGAATGCGGCAGTCGCTCGTGCCCGTGACTCTCTCTTCTACTTTGTCTTCGTCTCGGCAGATACAAGCCTCAGCTAGGGGTGGGGGTGGGTGGGCCACAATTATTACTTGTTCTCCTGAACGTGTGTGCACCAACGCGATGTTGTACTGACTATTCCCTTTTTCCCCATCTTCTTCTTTCTTTTTTGTTTGTTTTCCGCGTACATACATATATATGTATTAATGTATATGTATTTATGTGTGTGTGTGTGTGTGTGTCTTGTGCTTTGGCATACGGGTGTTGAACACCGACATGCGTCTCGCTCTTTGCTTCTTCAAATAATGGCTCACACATCTTCACCCCTTCCCATCACCGCAACTTCTGCCTCCGCCCTGCGTTCTCCCCCCTTCCCCACACGCACACACTCGACATAACGGCTCTGCAGATACACGTACTCACGCATCCCTCCCTCAACATGGCGTCCAACATCACCGCTGAGCGCTACGAGCAGCTCAAGAAGGAGCGCACGTTCCACAAGTTCACGTTCCGTGGGCTTGAGATCGACCCTCTTCTTGCGCTGAGCGAGGAGGAGTTCAAGACGCTTGTGCACGCTCGCGCGCGCCGCCACATGAACCGCCATGCGGACCGCCGCCCGCCCGTGCTGCTGAAGCGCCTGCGCGAGGCGAAGAAGGGTGTGAAGGTTGGTGAGAAGCCAAAGGCCGTGAAGACGCACCTGCGCGACGTTGTGATCACGCCGGAGATGGTGGGGTCCGTGGTGGCGATCTACAACGGCCACCAGTTCAACGCCGTGGAGATCAAGGGTGAGATGATCGGTCACTACCTGGGCGAGTTCTCGATGAGCTACCGCCCGGTGCTGCACGGTCGCCCTGGCGTGGGTGCCACGCACTCCTCCCGCTTCATCCCGATCAAGTAAGCGGTCTTCACATACCTTAGTTGATCACGGAAAGGGGAGCGATGTAGAAGAGCGATTCTCTCTCTCTTGTTGGAAAGGGGAGCGTGGAGCTGAAGAGGGACAGGGCGTATGTCTGTAACTCACGTGATGCCTCCCTGGAGTGCCTGCTCCGTCTCTCCGTCATCTCTTTCTTGTCCACGCGGTGCGGACTTTGGCACTCCTCCCATCGAGACGCGTTGCGCCACGGGGAGAGGGGCGGTAGAGTAGGGTTAGGCAGTGTAAGGTAAGTGGGGGGGGGGCTGAACGGGAGAATCGGATCGCTCGCGATGTTTGCGGAGAACTCCGCACACGTGCTTTCTCTCCCCCCTCGATACCGAGGTTCATCCTCGCCTTCTTTCCTCTACTTTCCTTTCCTCTACTTTCTCCCGCCCCCGTACACCTGTGCTCACTCCCTTTTAGTGTTCGATGTTTCTTCCATGTGTGTGCGTGTGCGTGTGCGTGTGCGTGTGTGTGCGTGTGCGTGTCTCTCTTTCTTCTCGTTTGGTCCCTTTTTTAACTTCTTTTCAAACTCCCCTGCAACCCCCTCCAAAAAAAAAAAACATATTTTCATAATGCGCGTTACTCTCAAAAATCGGTTTGGGCTGATGCGAGGATGTGAAGTTTGTCGTTGAGGTGGTGACGTCTGTGTCTGGGGCGGGGAATGGACCCATCTGATTGCACCGGTACGTTACATTCCGAGTCACACTCCTTCGCGCGGAGTGGGCAAGTGAGGGGCAATAGCTTATCCACGCCCCATTCACATCTCGACCTCCTCCCCTCTCTCTGTTGGAGAAACACTAGCTTGGAGCGCTTACCTGGCTGCACACAATGTCGATGATGGAATGGAAGGGGTGCTGTAATGCTACAGCTGCTTCTGTAGAGGTGCGCGTGCTTGCTTCTCTCATGCCCCCCCTCCTCCATCATCGATAGATGAATGTGCGTTGCACACTACCCCCCTTCCCGAAACGCGAACAAGAGGACCTGTCCCGATGATACGCAAGATGAAGATCGGATGTCGCTGGTGTTGCCGCTACAACACACGCAGCGCGCTCTCTCCTACGCTTCCTCGAATTCACCTCTCTTCTTGTATCTCATCTTCCATTGCTCAATATTTGTGTGTGCGTGCGCTGTCGTGTAGGCGCCTTGCGCCGACAGGACGTGTGTACCATACGCCACCACGGTCCTGCTTGTGGCTCCCCGTATTAAAAAAAAAAAATAGTTTGTGCCTCTCCATCCACGCGTTCGAGTTCATTGTATCGTCATGCAGTGAACCCCTGCAAACACCGAACATGATTTGCTTCTTTTTTTGATTATTCAGGTCTCTGGTGTGTTCTCATCAGGGCGTGAGGGCAGTGTTGTTTGTTTGTGTGTGTGCATGTGCATGTGCATGTGTGTTTTTTTTTTGGGGGGGGGCGGGAGGCGTTGGTGGTACGAACGCCCTCTTTGCCGAATGAGAAACAAACGTGTTCATGTCGGACGACAGAAATTCAGACATTAAAACGATGTTTATAAAGCAGATCTGTCTTGGAAAAGTATAACGCTGTTGACTCGGGAGGAGTGTCTTCATCTCTTCTCCCCTTCAACTCCCCCCTCCTCACACACACACACACACACACACAGACAAAGAAGTGATTACTGTCAATGTCCGAAAAACGGCGTACGACACACCCCAATCCCCAGGGAGAAATCGTACCCGTCACACGCACACGGCGTACCCGTATGGGATAGGGTCCTCTTCCCTCATACCTTCTTGCGCCCCCTCCCCTCTTCTCCCCTTCCCTTCTCCCCCCCTCCGCTCTCCTACCCAACGACGCTCACATGAGCACATTTAGGAGTTTGAGCAAGCTGCACCCACAACGCAGAGTCCAAAGGAGTTGTGAGGAAGGAAGCAACCAACTTAACGCGTACAAGTGTTAACATCAGGAAGCCCATCATCGTCAGCGATCAGTGCCACTAAGGAGTTCGCGAAACATACGCACATCGACGGCCCGTACCAGGGAGAGAGCAGCGACGACGAGGTTCCGTATATCCATAAAAGAAGACTACAGCGAAACACTTGTGATGGCCTGGCGGCCATCCAACGACTAATATCGCCTGTTCGTGCTCTTCTTCCTGACTTGGGCCTTGAGCTATTCAAAAAACAAAAATACAGCATTTTTTTCCATCAAATAAAACACGCGCTTCTGTTTTTAGCCTTAGGTGCCGTTCGTAAGACAGAGAGTTGTTCATTTTTTGTTTGTTGTTGGCTCTCTCCTCGTTTGTACTACCCCCCCCCTCCTCCCCACCCGAAAGATCCGCTGGCGGCGGCTATTCCACTCTTTCCTCACCCACCCCCGGAACCTTCTTTGCGCGACACCAAGGTAGCACAGTTATCAATCATCTCTGTGTAGCCGCTTGTGATGCTCGCGTCGCAGGGAAGGGCGGCTGGTGGTGGCAGTGTGTGGGAAAAAGACGCTGAACTCCTCAGTAACACTCTCCACCGCTTCGATAGCGCCCTCGAGGCCGCTCACAGGGCGGTGGTGAGTGAGGAGCTGAAAGAATCTCAGAAAATCCTTCGTGAGTTCAAAATACTTCGTCACTCTCTTCAGCAGAAAAAGCTTAGTCGAGCAGAAATACGCGATCCGCAGGGATCATCTGCACAGAAATCGCTGGGCATTCAAACCGCAAATCCCAATTCAGCGACTCAACCCTCCAGCGAGACATTTGCAGTCACCCCCAACAAAACAGGGTCTGTTGGCTCGGTGGAACGAGTGATCATCCATGGCGACACGAATGCACCAGAGAACCACTCGGAAACCCCACAGGGAGAAAGAAATCACACAATCCAACGCACACGAGGTCCTCGAACTGCTTTCACTTCTTCCAGGTCCAGTTCACCAGCACACACCGATCCTCCTCCTCGGAATCAGCACACCGCGAACGATCATGACATCACTGACGTGAGCCGTGTCAATTACACGCTTCCTACAGCCGAGAAAAACACCACCACGCCACACGCTCACCTTCCCGCGAGCCCGGCGGTGGCTTGCGCGACTGCCCTCGGAGAGCTCATCAAGAAAGCTGAGGAGCGCGCCGCCCACGAGCGCTTCTGCGTCGAGGAGGACGAGAGCGCCTCGCGCGCCTGCCTCGCTGCTAGCGTAGCGGAGGAGCTCGCCGCCCACAAGCGCTTGTGCGTCGAGGAGGAGGAGAGCGCCTTGCGCGCCTGCTTCGCTGCTAGGGAAGCGAAGGAGCGCGCCGCCCACGAGCGCCTGTGCGTCGAAGAGGACGAGAGCGCCTCGCGCGCCTGCCTCGCTGCTAGCGAAGCGGAGGAGCTCGCCGCCCACGAGCGCTTGTGCGTCGAGGAGGAGGAGAGCGCCTTGCGCGCCTGCCTCGCTGCTAGCGAAGCGGAGGAGCTCGAGCAGCTGGCGACGGCTTGCGCGATTGTCCTCGGAGAGGCCGTCAGAAAGGCTGAGGAGCGCGCCGCCCACGAGCGCTTGTGCGTCGAGGAGGACGAGAGCGCCTCGCGCGCCTGCCTCGCCGCTAGGGAAGCGGAGGTGCGCGCCGCCCACGAGCGCTTGTGCGTCGAAGAGGACGAGAGCGCCTCGCGCGCCTGCCTCGCCGCTAGGGAAGCGGAGGTGCGCGCCGCCCACAAGCGCTTGTGCGTCCAAGACAAGGAGAGCGCCGCGCGCGCCTGGCTCGCCGCTAGCGAAGCGGAGGAGCGCGCCGCCCACGAGCGCTTGTGCGTCGAGGAGGAGGAGAGCGCCTTGCGCGCCTGCCTCGCCGCTAGCGAAGCGGAGGTGCGCGTCGCCCACGAGCGCTTGTGCGTCGAGGAGGAGGAGAGCGCCTTGCGCGCCTGGCTCGCCGCTAGGGAAGCGGAGGAGCGCGCCGCCCACAAGCGCTTGTGCGTCCAAGACAAGGAGAGCGCCGCGCGCGCCTGGCTCGCCGCTAGGGAAGCGGAGGAGCGCGCCGCCCACGAGCGCTTGTGCGTCGAGGAGGAGGAGAGCGCCTCGCGCGCCTGGCTCGCCGCTAGGGAAGCGGAGGTGCGCGCCGCCCACGAGCGCTTGTGCGTCGAGGAGGACGAGAGCGCCTCGCGCGCCTGCCTCGCCGCTAGGGAAGCGGAGGTGCGCGCCGCCCACGAGCGCTTGTGCGTCGAGGAGGACGAGAGCGCCTCGCGCGCCTGCCTCGCCGCTAGGGAAGCGGAGGTGCGCGCCGCCCACGAGCGCTTGTGCGTCGAGGAGGAGGAGAGCGCCTTGCGCGCCTGCCTCGCCGCTGGGGAAGCGGAGGAGCGCGCCGCCCACGAGCGCTTGTGCGTCGAGGAGGAGGAGAGCGCCTTGCGCGCCTGCCTCGCCGCTAGGGAAGCGGAGGTGCGCGCCGCCCACGAGCGCTTGTGCGTCGAGGAGGAGGAGAGCGCCTTGCGCGCCTGCCTCGCCGCTGGGGAAGCGGAGGTGCGCGCCGCCCACAAGCGCTTGTGCGTCGAGGAGGAGGAGAGCGCCGCGCGCGCCTGCCTCGCCGCTAGGGAAGCGGAGGTGCGCGCCGCCCACGAGCGCTTGTGCGTCGAGGAGGAGGAGAGCGCCTTGCGCGCCTGCCTCGCTGCTAGCGAAGCGGAGGAGCTCGAGCAGCTGGCGACGGCTTGCGCGATTGTCCTCGGAGAGGCCGTCAGAAAGGCTGAGGAGCGCGCCGCCCACGAGCGCTTGTGCGTCGAGAAGGACGAGAGCGCCTCGCGCGCCTGCCTCGCCGCTAGGGAAGCGGAGGTGCGCGCCGCCCACGAGCGCTTGTGCGTCGAAGAGGACGAGAGCGCCTCGCGCGCCTGGCTCGCCGCTAGGGAAGCGGAGGAGCGCGCCGCCCACGAGCGCTTGTGCGTCGAGGAGGAGGAGAGCGCCTTGCGCGCCTGCCTCGCCGCTAGGGAAGCGGAGGTGCGCGCCGCCCACAAGCGCTTGTGCGTCGAGGAGGAGGAGAGCGCCGCGCGCGCCTGCCTCGCCGCTAGGGAAGCGGAGGTGCGCGCCGCCCACAAGCGCTTGTGCGTCGAGGAGGAGGAGAGCGCCTTGCGCGCCTGCCTCGCCGCTGGGGAAGCGGAGGTGCGCGCCGCCCACAAGCGCTTGTGCGTCGAGGAGGAGGCGAGCGCCTTGCGCGCCTGCTTCGCTGCTAGGGAAGCGGAGGAGCGCGCCCCCCACGAGCGCTTGTGCGTCGAGGAGGAGGAGAGCGCCTTGCGCGCCTGCCTCGCCGCTAGGGAAGCGGAGGTGCGCGCCGCCCACAAGCGCTTGTGCGTCGAGGAGGAGGAGAGCGCCTTGCGCGCCTGCCTCGCCGCTAGGGAAGCGGAGGTGCGCGCCGCCCACAAGCGCTTGTGCGTCGAGGAGGAGGAGAGCGCCGCGCGCGCCTGCCTCGCCGCTAGGGAAGCGGAGGTGCGCGCCGCCCACAAGCGCTTGTGCGTCGAGGAGGAGGAGAGCGCCTTGCGCGCCTGCCTCGCCGCTGGGGAAGCGGAGGTGCGCGCCGCCCACAAGCGCTTGTGCGTCGAGGAGGAGGCGAGCGCCTTGCGCGCCTGCTTCGCTGCTAGGGAAGCGGAGGAGCGCGCCGCCCACGAGCGCTTGTGCGTCGAGGAGGAGGAGAGCGCCTTGCGCGCCTGCCTCGCCGCTAGGGAAGCGGAGGTGCGCGCCGCCCACGAGCGCTTGTGCGTCGAGGAGGAGGAGAGCGCCTTGCGCGCCTGCCTCGCCGCTGGGGAAGCGGAGGTGCGCGCCGCCCACAAGCGCTTGTGCGTCGAGGAGGAGGAGAGCGCCGCGCGCGCCTGCCTCGCCGCTAGGGAAGCGGAGGTGCGCGCCCCCCACGAGCGCTTGTGCGTCGAGGAGGAGGAGAGCGCCTTGCGCGCCTGCCTCGCTGCTAGCGAAGCGGAGGAGCTCGAGCAGCTGGCGACGGCTTGCGCGATTGTCCTCGGAGAGGCCGTCAGAAAGGCTGAGGAGCGCGCCGCCTACGAGCGCTTGTGCGTCCAGAAGGACGAGAGCGCCTCGCGCGCCTGCCTCGCCGCTAGGGAAGCGGAGGTGCGCGCCGCCCACGAGCGCTTGTGCGTCGAAGAGGACGAGAGCGCCTCGCGCGCCTGCCTCGCCGCTAGGGAAGCGGAGGTGCGCGCCGCCCACAAGCGCTTGTGCGTCCAAGACAAGGAGAGCGCCGCGCGCGCCTGGCTCGCCGCTAGGGAAGCGAAGGAGCGCGCCGCCCACGAGCGCTTGTGCGTCGAGAAGGACGAGAGCGCCTCGCGCGCCTGCCTCGCCGCTAGGGAAGCGGAGGTGCGCGCCGCCCACGAGCGCTTGTGCGTCGAAGAGGACGAGAGCGCCTCGCGCGCCTGCCTCGCCGCTAGGGAAGCGGAGGTGCGCGCCGCCCACAAGCGCTTGTGCGTCCAAGACAAGGAGAGCGCCGCGCGCGCCTGGCTCGCCGCTAGGGAAGCGGAGGAGCGCGCCGCCCACGAGCGCTTGTGCGTCGAGGAGGAGGAGAGCGCCTTGCGCGCCTGCCTCGCTGCTAGCGAAGCGGAGGAGCTCGAGCAGCTGGCGACGGCTTGCGCGATTGTCCTCGGAGAGGCCGTCAGAAAGGCTGAGGAGCGCGCCGCCCACGAGCGCTTGTGCGTCGAGAAGGACGAGAGCGCCTCGCGCGCCTGCCTCGCCGCTAGGGAAGCGGAGGTGCGCGCCGCCCACGAGCGCTTGTGCGTCGAAGAGGACGAGAGCGCCGCGCGCGCCTGGCTCGCCGCTAGGGAAGCGGAGGTGCGCGCCGCCCACGAGCGCTTGTGCGTCGAGGAGGAGGAGAGCGCCGCGCGCGCCTGCCTCGCCGCTAGGGAAGCGGAGGTGCGCGCCGCCCACAAGCGCTTGTGCGTCCAAGACAAGGAGAGCGCCGCGCGCGCCTGGCTCGCCGCTAGGGAAGCGGAGGTGCGCGCCGCCCACAAGCGCTTGTGCGTCCAAGACAAGGAGAGCGCCGCGCGCGCCTGGCTCGCCGCTAGGGAAGCGAAGGAGCGCGCCGCCCACGAGCGCTTGTGCGTCGAGGAGGAGGAGAGCGCCTTGCGCGCCTTCCTCGCCGCTAGGGAAGCGGAGGAGCTCGAGCAGCTGGCGACGGCTTGCGCGATTGTCCTCGGAGAGGCCGTCAGAAAGGCTGAGGAGCGCGCCGCCCACGAGCGCTTGTGCGTCGAGGAGGACGAGAGCGCCTCGCGCGCCTGCCTCGCCGCTAGGGAAGCGGAGGTGCGCGCCGCCCACAAGCGCTTGTGCGTCCAAGACAAGGAGAGCGCCTCGCGCGCCTGCCTCGCCGCTAGGGAAGCGGAGGAGCGCGCCGCCCACGAGCGCTTGTGCGTCCAAGACAAGGAGAGCGCCGCGCGCGCCTGGCTCGCCGCTAGGGAAGCGGAGGTGCGCGCCGCCCACAAGCGCTTGTGCGTCCAAGACAAGGAGAGCGCCTCGCGCGCCTGCCTCGCCGCTAGGGAAGCGGAGGAGCGCGCTGCCCACAAGCGCTTGTGCGTCGAGGAGGACGAGAGCGCCTCGCGCGCCTGCCTCGCTGCTAGCGAAGCGGAGGAGCTCGAGCAGCTGGCGACGGCTTGCGCGATTGTCCTCGGAGAGGCCGCCAAGAAGGCTGAGGAGCTCGCCGCCCACGAGCGCTTGTGCGTCGAGGAGGACGAGAGCGCCTCGCGCGCCTGCCTCGCTGCTAGCGAAGCGGAGGAGCTCGAGCAGCTGGCGACGGCTTGCGCGATTGTCCTCGGAGAGGCCGCCAAGAAGGCTGAGGAGCTTGCCGCCTACGAGCGCTTGTGCGTCGAGGAGGACGAGAGCGCCTCGCGCGCCTGCCTCGCCGCTAGCGTAGCGGAGGAGCTTGAGCAGCTGGCGACGGCTTGCGCAATTGCCCTCGGAGAGGCCGTCAGAAAGGCTGAGGAGCGCGCCGCCCACGAGCGCTTGTGCGTCGAGGAGGACGAGAGCGCTTTGCGCGCCTGCCTCGCTGCTAGCGTAGCGGAGGAGCGCGCCGCCCACGAGCGCTTGTGCGTCGAGGAGGAGGAGAGCGCCTTGCGCGCCTGCCTCGCTGCTAGCGTAGCGGAGGAGCTCGCCGCCCACGAGCGCTTGTGCGTCGAGGAGGAGGAGAGCGCCTTGCGCGCCTTCCTCGCCGCTAGGGAAGCGGAGGTGCGCGTCGCCCACGAGCGCTTGTGCGTCGAGGAGGACGAGAGCGCCTCGCGCGCCTGTCTCGCTGCTAGCGTAGCGGAGGAGCTCGCCGCCCACGAGCGCTTGTGCGTCGAGGAGGAGGAGAGCGCCTTGCGCGCCTTCCTCGCCGCTAGGGAAGCGGAGGTGCGCGCCGCCCACGAGCGCTTGTGCGTCGAAGAGGACGAGAGCGCCGCGCGCGCCTGCCTCGCTGCTAGCGTAGCGGAGGAGCTCGCCGCCCACGAGCGCGTGTGCGTCGAGGAGTACGAGAGCGCCGCGCGCCCCTGCCTCGCTGCTAGCGAAGCGGAGAAGCTTGAGCAGCCGGCGGCGGATAGCGCGATTGTCCTCGGAGAGGCCGTCAGAAAGGCTGAGGAGCGCGCCGCCCACGAGCGCTTGTGCGTCGAGGAGGACGAGAGCGCCTCGCGCGCCTGCCTCGCTGCTAGCGAAGCGGAGGAGCTTGAGCAGCCGGCGGCGGATAGCGCGATTGTCCTCGGAGAGGCCGTCAGAAAGGCTGAGGAGCGCGCCGCCCACGAGCGCTTGTGCGTCGAGGAGGAGGAGAGCGCCTTGCGCGCCTGCCTCGCCGCTAGGGAAGCGGAGGTGCGCGTCGCCCACGAGCGCTTTTGCGTCGAGGAGGAGGAGAGCGCCTCGCGCGCCTGTCTCGCTGCTAGCGTAGCGGAGGAGCTCGCCGCCCACGAGCGCGTGTGCGTCGAGGAGTACGAGAGCGCCGCGCGCCCCTGCCTCGCTGCTAGCGAAGCGGAGGAGCTTGAGCAGCCGGCGGCGGATAGCGCGATTGTCCTCGGAGAGGCCGTCAGAAAGGCTGAGGAGCGCGCCGCCCACGAGCGCTTGTGCGTCGAGGAGGACGAGAGCGCCTCGCGCGCCTGCCTCGCCGCTAGGGAAGCGGAGGAGCGCGTCGCCCACGAGCGCTTGTGCGTCGAGGAGGAGGAGAGCGCCTTGCGCGCCTGCCTCGCCGCTAGGGAAGCGGAGGAGCGCGCCGCCCACGAGCGCTTGTGCGCCGAGGAGGAGGAGAGCGCCTCGCGCGCCTGCCTCGCTGCTAGCGAAGCGGAGGAGCTTGAGCAGCTGGCGGCGGATTGCGCGACTGCCCTCGGAGAGGCCGTCAGAAAGGCTGAGGAGCGCGCCGCCCACGAGCGCGTGTGCTTCGAAGAGGACGAGAGCGCCTCGCGCGCCTGCCTCGCTGCTAGCGTAGCGGAGGAGCTCGCCGCCCACGAGCGCGTGTGCGTCGAGGAGTACGAGAGCGCCGCGCGCCCCTGCCTCGCTGCTAGCGAAGCGGAGGAGCTTGAGCAGCCGGCGGCGGATAGCGCGATTGTCCTCGGAGAGGCCGTCAGAAAGGCTGAGGAGCGCGCCGCCCACGAGCGCTTGTGCGTCGAAGACAAGGAGAGCGCCGCGCGCGCCTGGCTCGCTGCTAGCGTAGCGGAGGAGCGCGCCGCCCACGAGCGCTTGTGCGTCGAGGAGGACGAGAGCGCCTCGCGCGCCTGCCTCGCCGCTAGGAAAGCGGAGGTGCGCGCCGCCCACAAGCGCTTGTGCGTCGAGGAGGACGAGAGCGCCTCGCGCGCCTGCCTCGCTGCTAGCGAAGCGGAGGAGCTTGAGCAGCCGGCGGCGGATAGCGCGATTGTCCTCGGAGAGGCCGTCAGAAAGGCTGAGGAGCTCGCCGCCCACGAGCGCTTGTGCGTCGAGGAGGAGGAGAGCGCCTTGCGCGCCTGCCTCGCTGCTAGCGTAGCGGAGGAGCGCGCCGCCCACGAGCGCGTGTGCTTCGAAGAGGACGAGAGCGCCTCGCGCGCCTGCCTCGCCGCTAGGGTAGCGGAGGAGCTTGAGCAGCTGGCGACGGCTTGCACGATTGTCCTCGGAGAGGCCGTCAGAAAGGCTGAGGAGCGCGCCGCCCACGAGCGCTTGTGCGCCGAGGAGGAGGAGAGCGCCTTGCGCGCCTGCCTCGCCGCTAGGGAAGCGGAGGAGCGCGCCGCCCACGAGCGCTTGTGCGCCGAGGAGGAGGAGAGCGCCTCGCGCGCCTGCCTCGCTGCTAGCGAAGCGGAGGAGCTTGAGCAGCTGGCGGCGGATTGCGCGACTGCCCTCGGAGTGCTCGCGGTGGAGCTTACTTCAATCGACTTTCACGCAGGTGGTGTGTTGAATGCTCGCAGGCATGAGAGGAAGGGTTTACCAGCAGGGAAAGGGAGTCACTTTCTCCCAGTGCATTGCGCAATTGATCGCAGTAGCCCTTTGCAGATCCTCTTATATACCGAGGAGGACGAGCGGATGCTTCTTCGGAGTGAGGAACAGCGAGAAAAACGGCGTCGGATTGATCGATTTGTTGCGGGGGCGCGTGCAATCACAACGCGGAGCGCTGGAGAGTGTGCGTTTTCAGGGACCTCTGGTGGTCACCAAACAACACTGGGATCGTATGAGAAACGGCGTGGTCAGAGGTATGGCACAGCGGTAAGCGAAGCATTTATACGTTGGGTTCGCTGGAATCGATGAGCATCAGCGAGGGTTGACGAAAAGCGCGTTTTTTTTTGCCCCACGAATCTCGAGCGGTGAATCTCCAGACGCGGGTGATGGTGAAGGGTGTGGGGAGAGACTGGGCGGCAAAGTGCAAGATAGGATTGGCTTTCTCATACATCGGTTTTTGTTGACGCGCGAGTGCCGATAAATAGAAGTGCTCGTTCTCTCATTTTTTCCTTGTTGTTTCGAGGGTGAGTGAGGGGGCGGTGGTAGCAAGGGCGTGTCCCTGAGGGGCTACGGTAGGTCATCTCGTGTGTGCTCTCCTGTTGTAGTTGCGTTGCGCCAGAGAGCACCTGGTAAAGGATTGAATGCTGAATTTAATCGCGTAGATCGACAAGGAATCTCATGTTTTTTTTTTCGGGGGGGGGGTGGGGAGAGTAATGTTGGCCGCACATTTATGTTGGCGCGTTATTTTATCAGACCCCCTCCCTCGTTCTTTTGCAACCCTTTTCTCCTGTCGCATCTTATACTTTGCGTCTTGTATTATGGCACCACCAGCCGATGCCCATATACATGCAGGCGTTTTTTTTGTTGTTGAAGGGGAGCGAAAGGTCGCGATGGCTGACCAGTACAACTGGGTCAATGAAAAAGGATCAAGTATTCGACTTTTCATGGATTGGGTTCTTTACGTTTCTGCGTTATCGGCGTGTCTTCACCGAGTTCACATTTCCCGCGCTTCACGTTTTCTCTGTATTTGTTCGTTTCTTGGGTAGTCTAGAGTGGAATGTTGGTTCCTGTGCGTCCACTGCAGTGCTGCAGTGCTGCACTGCGCATGTTTGGGAAATTGTTTTGCTTGAATGGGCCACTGCGCGATTCTCTAACACACAGACACACAAACGCTCTCTTCTCCCCCTCACATGTGCACAGTCTCCCGGTTGCAAGACACCATTTGAGCCGCGGATGGGTGCATCTGGTAGCTGCTCATTTTAAACTACTGGGTTTCCCTCTTCTGACATCTCGGCAAATGTGCGCCGCTGCGACAAGGTTTGCATAGTAGGCGAGTCTTATCCCTCAGTTACACGGATTGCCGATGTCACCTTTTTTTTTCTAGGAGTGGGGGGGGGGCCACATTTTCTTCGTGCTTGAGGAGGGGGCCATCTAGCCAGGTTGGTTAACCTCGTCCATGAGGCAAGTCTTTCTTTTGAGGGGGTTGTGTGTGTTGGGAGGCGGTGGCAGGTCTCTCTTACGCCTCGTTTTCCTGCTCTTAACATGGACAAGATTTTCAGATTGGTGTTGCGAGTCTCACGGTGACGCCCCAGCCGCTCTGCTTAGTAGTGCTCTTGTGGCTGCTCCGGCTGTTTGGCCATTGGAGAGGGAGGGGAACTCTCTCGAACACGTGTGTTTTTTTCTGTCCTTCCCTTGTTCTTGGCCTATTGTGGTATGCGTCGTACTTTTGGGCGTGTTCTCAGGTGTGTGAGTTGGTAATAACTTCCCTCCTCTTTCCCCTCCTCTCCCCCCCCCCCCCCGCCCGCCCGCCCCCGCTCCCCTTTTTTTTTGTATCTCGCTTCCACTGCCGTGCCACGTGTATTCTGCGTTTGATGATATTATCGCACGATTCTGCAGAAGCTGAGACGAACACTCGTGGCACCCTTGGCTCTGGAGGCGCCAATGAAGCTGGTTGTGGCAACCGTGGCTCCAGTGTTTTCCTTTTTCGAGGGGATCGTGATAGCGTCTAGTGATACTGCCGACTGCTCCTGCACGTCCGCAGATGCCGCACAGTTGGTCATCGCCGTGTGATACGCGGTATTGGGCGGGCTTTGCCCATTCGATCTGACTACCCAGTGGGAGCAGGTTTGGCGTCTGGCAAATTTTTCATACCATCTTTGTGTATTAGTGAGTGCTGCGGCCCCCAGAATGGGTTAGCCGATTTTTTTTTTGCGATAACGCTTGAATGCGTCGCGCGTCTTATCGTCAGTTGCATCTCCTAGACTACGTGCTACACGAGCTTCGATCCTTTTCCAGAAGAGAGAGAGAGACGCATTGAGGTCTGGAGCCCTGTGCGTCTTTTTTTTTTTTGTGCAGGACGCGCACAAAACGGTGCTCTCCACAGGTCTGCCGACAACTGAAAGTCTTCCCCCTCCCTCCCCCGCTACATACACACACACACACACACACACACACAGAAGCACATGCACACGCACGTAGCGATGCAGCACACGTTTGTGAGGGTGTAGATCCCCAACGCATGGAGTGAGCAGTTTCTGGCTGCCTCTTTTTTTTTTAGGGGGCGACTCATTGTCTCGTATCGGGTGAGAAGAAAAAAAAATTGACAGTAAATGTGGGTTCGGTTATATTTCCTCGTGAATTTTTTCTGTCCCTCCAGCACTCGCGTTTGAACTTCTCGCCCCGCCCCCCCGCGACGCAATGGTGCCTTCTTCTATCCCTGTCCCCCTCCTCACCTCCTCCCTTGTCCTGGTCTCCCTGTCTCGCTCTTTTTGTTTTTATACCGCATGACTTGGAGTTCGTCACAATATCACATTTTTATTTTTTTGCATGCATGCGGGCGTGTGTTAATTGTTCCCCTCTTCACAATTTGATCACCCGTGCGTTTTCACTACGACCTCGCACATATATGACGTATTTTATATATGTGGCCGGGAATGCACTTGCGCATCTTTAGTTTCTAAGTACGTGCCTCAGACGTCGCCTGGCGCGATCGTGCACACGGCTTCGTTACACTCCACACACCCACCTCTTTGAAAGGGGAAAGAAGGAGGGAGGGGGGGGGGCGGCAAAGATTCGGACCGAGAACGATATCTCACAACTCTTTGAGCCGCCACGCACTCCCGAGAATGCCAGCATTTAACGGCCCCACCGTTGCAGAGCAGGTGGCTGCGCTGCCCCCGCTCTCTCAGCTCCTAGGTATCGACTTACCAGAGGAGCCCAGCTCGAAAATGAAACCCCGAGGGAAAGCGCCAGCCGGACGGGCATCGTCCCCTCGCGCCGCTGCTGGTGGGAAGAACGCTTCGTCTTCTCCATCACCATCTGTCGGTGTTCCTCAGCCGCCACCTTCGCAGTCACCAACAGCTACGGTGCGGGTTTTAACGAAGCTTATGAATGTGGCGAGTGGCGCATTGCCGGCTTCTTCACCAAGCGCGCAGGAGGACAATCATCTGCCAGCGGTGGCGTCCTCGTCGTCACCAACAGGATCGGGTTACGGTTTCCAAGAGTGGCGCCGCGTCGCGCGATCATTAGAGCTGCCGATCGCGTACCGCTCCGAAGAGGATATTCGCCTTACGCTGCGCCTACTACGCTCGCTCCCCTTCTTTGAATCACTGGTGCAAAACGAATTACTGACACTCGCGGAGGCCATGGAGGTGGCGGAGGTGGAGCATGCCGGCCGCGTTCTCCTCCGCAAACCCCTTGTCGATGACACCACTGACCTGTCAACTAGTGCTGGTATCGCTGCTGCGGCGATGGCCACGTTACCTGCCGATAGGCCGCCACTACGCTCGTGTCCGTCCATGTCGCTGGATGTAGATGATAGTGGGAAGCAGAGGCAACTGTCAGGGGACTGGGTGATGCCTGCCGAACATCTATTCAAACGTTTCAAGGAGCAAATAAGCCGCGGTGAGCCGCCCTCACTGCCGCCGGGGTGTGCAGAAAAAAGCACAGGTGCCGACCAAGACGGTGATGTACGACCCATCACGGCAAGCAAAGCGAGACGCGGTGTCAGGCGGTTTCAGCCACAGTCTGTGATGGAAAAACGGTCTTTGGTCGGCGTAACCACGACCCCGCTCTTCTTGCCGGGGGAGGATTACAGCGACAAGGACGACAGCAAACCTTTCACTTTGGTCCTGCTCAGCGGGGGTGGTCGCCTCGAGTGGCCTCGTCAGCGCGGGCTGATGGACGACCCTTCGGAGGCGGCGCTGTGGCATAGCTACGGGCTTCAGCTGGGCGATGCCATGGGTTACGATTTGATCTTGAAAGCCCTGCCGCCTGGGGCACAGTACGTGACATCCCAGAAGAGTATGCTGCTGGTTGTGAGTTCCAAGGGACGGCCTTCTGATGTGGTAGCGCGTCTGCGACGAGTGTGCAACCGCGCCAACGAGGCTGTGCTGCGTTCACAGATGCAGTTCATTACAAGGAAGGTGCGCCCGAGGCTCTTTGATGAGGATGACACCACCCCTGGGTGCATGTACCCCGCCCCTGCAAACGTGGATACAACAGCGAGTGATGAAAGGCGACAAGCCGAGGTTTCTAATGTGGCGGCGGTGGCGGCTACCTCCCCCGCGACTGAGCCTGCCGGTCCCTCCGTCGCATCTCTTATAGAGCACGCGGCGCGTAACTTGATACCCATCCGAATTCCTACTGAGGGGGTTCTGCTGCGCGAGGGCCTCGCCCCTGCAGAGGAGTGTGCCATTTATTTCGTTGTCGAGGGCGGCCTCGCTGTTTCTCAGCGTATCTGGTCGCAGGACCAGCAACGGCTCCTGGCCGAGCGGGCGCAGCTCGTGCGCAAATTGACGCCAGCGACTGGTGTTGCCCCAACAATGGATTCGCTACCGGGAACGGATATCATGGAGACTGCGCGTCTGAGGCCTGGCGCCTACTGTGGTGAGCTTGCCTACCTCAACGAAGATCCTGACAACGTCGCTTCGCTAGATGCGGAGTGGACCGCGGCATACTGGCAGAGCACGCTGGTTGAGCCCATCACGAACCCCAGCCAAGGTAGCAGACGTGGTGACTTGGCTCAACCGTCTCGTTCTGATTTAACCGGTTCTTCGGCTGCTAAAGGGGGACGAAAGTCTCTCTTCAGGCGTCACAGAGCGACGGTGGTAGCGACGCAGGCATCCTTACTCTATGTGCTGCTTCCGCATGCTGCGGACCAAGTATTTGTGGGCCCCGTCCTGCAGCGAATGCGCGATCACATTCATAGTGATTACTCAAGCTACCGGCAGCTGTTTTCTGAGTATGAGAAGCTGTACAAGTGGGCACTCTACAAAGAGCGTGTATTGTGCGATGTTTCAAGGAAGGTGCCAGTGACTTATCGTTAAGGGCACACCCCTCCGAGGTGTGTGGGGCGGGGGGGGGGGGCAACTGGAGGACAAGAGGCATGTGTGCTGGAGCGAGCTCTTTGCTTTCCCCGATTCCACTGCACACGACTACGGTTGGCATGCGCACACATGCTCTCACGCATACCGGAGGGGAGACCCGCATGCCTCTCTGCGTATGTGTGCGCCTGTGTAGAGGGTGTGGCGGTCGGTACGCTTTTCTTTCCGACTTTTCTTTCTCAGACGACATTCTTATTCTCCCCCCCCTCCCCTCACACACACACACATACACACACACACACACACAGAATCACGTCCTCTCTCCGCCCAGCCCCGCTCGATTTCTTATCGTGTGTATATATATATGTATGCTAGACACTTGTTGTTGACGGGACAGTGATGTACACAAGCGCACATATTCGGGTTTGTGTTTATATACTTGCAGCTGTAAAGTACCCCCTCCCCACCCTCCCCCCCTTCCACCCCCAACCAACTCACAACAGATGCGCAAGCGCCATGCCGCGTATAGGGCGCATCTCTACGGAGGCCGTGTTCTTTATCGTGTGTGTTGTTGTGTTGAGCCCCCTTTTTTTTCTTCGAGCCGTCGTATTTTCGTGTTTCTTTTCCCCCCTTCTCGCCGGCGTGCCTGTGTCTGTGTCTGTGTGTGTGTGTGCTGTTGTCCCGTCCCTCTTCGTCTACCCACCATTTAGACGTTGCGTGCCCTTCCTTGTCTTGCATCTCAATGTATGTTCATCTTCCTGTAACCGATAGGAAGCTCCGTGTCTTCTACCTCATTGAAAAAAAAAATAAAGCCGAAAGATGCACACATAACGAGTCTCAATTAGGACCCGGTTACCCCCCCTCTCTGCATCCTCGCTCTGTCGTCTGCCCCCTCTGTCTGGCTGTCTGTTTCATTCGATCGCTCTCATTTTTCTCGCATACCTTTCTTCACCCCCACCCCCACCCCCACCCTCTCTCCTCCTCCTCCTCCCCCTCTCCCCGTTCTGTTCGCTTCACCGGAGGCCTTACGGACGAGTTCACACATCGAAGCGAGCAATACGCATACACACACATACACATACATACACGGACAGTAACAGACAGCCACAAATCTGCATGACTGACGCGTACACTGAACATAATAATCAGCCAGAGGGAAGAGGGGGACGTAGATAACGGGCCCCAAACACTATAGAGCCAAGCCAGCTAAATAAAAACGAAGCGAGGAGACTTAAAACACCCTCTGACGTGCAGGACGCGCACACATCGCCTGCAAGACGTGAACAACACAGGGAGACCCAGGACATGCGTGTATAAAAAAAAAAGTAACGCATCTCCTTGCTTTGAAAGAAAAAAAAAACGCTGTGTTCATTCAGGCGCTCTGTGTCTCCAGTGCTTCCTCGTGTGGGCAGACTACTTGCCTCCTTGAGCCTTGATCAGAGCGTCCGCTGGATCGCCATATTATTATCAGCACCACTGTGGGAAAGTAAAAAAAAAACACCTCAGTGTGGGGCAACGAGGTACACATAAAAAAAAAACACACAAACGGTGACGCCACCAAAAAAAAAACAGGTTTTGCCATAACAGCCATAGCCACCCACATCAACCTGTTACGCTTACTCCAACCCTTCTGTATAGATTTATTGATCTCGTTGTTGTTGCGCCTGTCTCTGCGCTGATCTTCTTTTTCCAAGGCGCGTGTGTCTACTAGGTGTGTGTGTGTGTGCATATTTTTGTCTTGGCCTAGGAGCCTGTCGTTTTTTTTTCCGTTTTTTTTCTGTGTTGGCTCGTATGCAGATCATCAACGAAGGCTCGCTGCGCGAGTTTTATGCGCACCTCTACCCCGTTGAGCTGATTTATCAGTGGCTGGCTTACCGCTTTACCAAGCCCCGTCCTCCCGCGGACTTCTCCGTCGAGGTGACAAGAGCCAACACTTCGGCAGCGTCCGGAGCTGACAGTGGCCACGGCGTCTGCCATGAGACGGACGTAAGTGCAGACCCAGGCGATGCCACGGCAGCGGCCTCGAGCTCGAAGGATGAGGATACCAAGGAGTGGCTGGATGCCAAGGGGGCTGCAGCAGCGGAGGGCTTCTTTGCACGCCGGGAGTTCTGCTTCACCCTTATTGGTGATATTTTCACACGTTTTAGGAGCTATCGAACTGCCGACGAGCTACGCGCGGAGCTGGTGCGTGCGTTCCCTGAGAAGATAGACGTTGGTGCTGTGTACAACATTCGCCCAAACCAGAAGCAGGGCCTTGCGAACGTCTTCCCGGTTGAGCGGGAACTCGTCTTTGATATCGACATGTCTGACTACGACAATGTGCGGTCATGTTGCTCTGGCAAGAGCATCTGTGCCTACTGCTGGGCATGGATGTCGTGCGCGGCGCACGTGCTACACACACTACTGCATGACGACTTCGGGTTCCGATACATTCTGCCCGTTTTCTCGGGCCGACGTGGGATTCACTTGTGGGTGTGCGACAGGCGTGCTAGGCGGATGACAAATGATGAGCGAACGGCGTTGGTTGGATATTTGACTGTTGTGGCACCAAAGACACTTCGCAGCACCGTTGTGGCCGATTTGGCAAACCATCGCCTCAT
Source organism: Porcisia hertigi (assembly GCF_017918235.1). Classification (NCBI taxonomy): domain Eukaryota; phylum Euglenozoa; class Kinetoplastea; order Trypanosomatida; family Trypanosomatidae; genus Porcisia; species Porcisia hertigi. Next base: position 159,538 of record NC_090581.1, on the reverse strand, counting down.
TCACCCAACCGTTCGCCACGCTCTGCGCACACAGCTTGACCGCGCCTTCACCGCGCTATTTGTTACGTCCCCTAGCGATAACCCCAACAATATCCAGCATCACGCCAAGGCTGCCTTTATCGTTCATGATGCTACCTTGGCTGTGCTGAAGCTCGGACGCCGCGACGCCTTGAATCGGTTCCAGCAACACATTCACTTCCAGCAAGGCAACGTGCTTGATTGGCCAGCGTACTTGCGTGCCCTCGGCTCGGAGCAGGAAGCCACGGACATCTTGTACGCCGTACAGCTGCTGCTCATGTATCCGCGTCTTGACGAGCACGTTAGCACGAGGCGCGACCACTTGCTGAAGCTACCGTTCTGCGTGCATCCCGGCACGTCCTACCTGTGCTGTCCACTGGAGTGGGAAGAGGTGGATACGTTCAACCCGACCGAGGACGCACCGAAGCTCCAGGAAATGCTACTGAATCGAAGCCTAGATGAACGGTGGACGCTTCCGCTAGAACGCATGCTAAAGGAGATGCACGCAGACGAAGACGAGAACTTTTCGTGATTTTTTAAAAATGATTCGTCACCGTTGAATGTCTGTGTGGTCGGTGTCACCCCCCTCCCCCCTTTCTTCTTCTCCCCCCCGCCCCCCCCCTCTCCGCGCCCTACTTTCTACGCGCATATCATCTACTTCCCGCTTGATGGCCTCCCCCCTTCTTCTTCCCCCCTCCTCTGCCCTCTTTTCTTCTCTCCCCATAGAAAGGCGTTTTTTTCGCACCTCCCGCGTCTTTTATTTTTTTTGCTCCGAGTGCTCGTTTTTCCCCATAGAGAATTCACCCGCCTCTCTTTTTTTTCTCCCCCTCTGTTAGGTACACGCGAATTGAGGACAGGTAGTCTTTGTTGCACCTTCTATTGGACCCCCCAAAGAAGGGGAGAGGGCACCCGAGGTGCATGTGTGCGGCTCCACACATGGAGGTCAGCTTTTCGGTGTTGTGACCTCGTGGAGGCTCTTATCTCGCTACGCTACCCCCTCCTCCCCCCCTCTTCCCCCGGGCCTCTACTTCGCCTCTCACACTCTTCTTGAGTGGGGAAGGGGGTAGCGTGGCTGTGCAACTGATTGTGATTGAAGTAACCCCTGACAGATTTCCTTGTTCATCACCGTGGGCTGCTCTGTCGCTGTCTGCCGTTTATTCCCCTACTTTTTTTTTCATGTGTTTGCTTCATGCCCCTCCGGATGACTGCGGCTTCTGCGATGAGTTGGGTGAGCGGGTGAGCATGGAAAAAAAAACAGGAGAGAGAGGGAGGAGGGGAAATAGGAGGTGGGTGTGAAGAGGTCTATGAACATCAGGACTGGTTCCCAGTCGAGGCGAGCGTCTTGGTCACTTTCGAGTACACGGACGTATGGCACTGATGAATTTTTCCCCTCGTTTGACTCAGTGGTGACGCGTACTGTGGCTATATGGAGGAACCGAGCATACGGTGACTTTGAGCTAAAACGACTTGTAGAGAGGCGTGGGAAATGTTAAACCATTGCGTATGGACTCCCCCATCTTTTCGGGGCTTCTGCGTGCATCCAGCGTATTCATGCACACGTCTGGGCAATTATTATTATTTTTTCTTGTCAACGTTTGTCGATGTTACTTCCTTGGGCGCGCTCACATTTCATTACCCTCATCACAGCTGAATGCAGTGCTGGCCACATGTCCACACTCCCTCCACCACTCCTTCCCTCCCTTTTCTTCTTCCCCTCCTTTTCCTGACATTCACTGTGTTCATTGGACCCCCCCCTCGCTCACACTCACACTCACACTCACACACACACATCAATAAACGCGTACGCACACGCTCAACTGACTCGGCCATGTTTGTTTCGCAGTTTTTTTTTGTGGGTTCTTGCGTTTTTTTCCATTTTCACCGCCCTCGTGAGGGTCCCGGATAATGTTCTTTGCGCCGCCATCGAAAGTTCCACGGACGCAACGCTTGACTGTGACGAGGAGCTCAACAGCCCCGTATACCTACAGGCGCGCAACAGAAGCCGAAAGTGGCCTACGTGAAGCACCCCCGACGTCTCTTGATGGGGCGGTGCTCTGCGACGCTGCGAACGGCTGCGCAGTGTCAGCCTCGAGTTTTCTTTCCGGTGCCGGCACGTATATGTGCTGGCTGGTCGATGAAAATAAGAAAATCCTGCGTTTGTGGAACGTGAGCCATACCGGGTGGGAGACGGCAGCGCCACGCCTTGCGGAGATCCCTTATTTCTCGGCTGCCAAGGAGGGGCTTCCACTTTTCGTGAGCGAGATGAATGGGGAAGGTGAATCGCTGGCCTTTTGCAGCGAATACGGCGCCATATCGACTTTGGATCACAGTATCGAGGTGCAAATGATCGACGAGGACGACGCTGACATGACTGCCTCCTGTTTTGTCTGCGCGCGGCGCCTGCTCAACGCGGAGGCGGTGATTGTGACGATCGTGGGGACAACAGCAGGGGTTCTAGTCGTGGATCTCAAACATGGCGGGGTCCACACGACAATTAAGTTCGACAGACGTGACCCGACGTCTTTTCGATGGGCACACGGTGCGTACAACAACCTTCCACAGCACCGCAGCCATGACAACACGGGGAGTAGTGCGAGTCCTTTGTTTGCAGTGAAAGCAGAGGAAGAACACACGCAGCGGCTGTCTAATGAGGATTCACAGATGAGGCACCCCGTTGCTACCCCAAACTCTTCTAGTTGGTTGTGGCATTCACTCAAGTCCTTGGTTACTGGCAACAGTAGCATGAGTGACGGTTCCCACGATGGGAGGGCCTCCGCGCGTCTTTCTCAAGGATCCACTTTCGAGGACGCTGGCACAACTGGGCAACCAAAGACGGGGGTTGCGGATACGGAATACGCATCATCCCTGTGGCCCTTCTCAGGTATGTGCCCGGGCCGGCGTAGCGAGAGCCCGTTTGCCTTCACAGAAGTCAAGCTGCGCTGTGCGTATCCCGAGCAGGTTATAGCCGTGAGCGAGGCGGCGGAGGTGTTTCTGCTCGACTTGGGGTTTATGCCCCCACCAAGGCCAGGGGCGGCGTTGCAGCCACGCATCACGGTCAAATGGGCCACGTCGCTTCCGGCGTCTCTGGGGCGCAGCGGACGCGTTCTGTGCTGCACGGAAAGCCGCCACAAAGTGTGTCTTCTCTACTACGTTCGTGACAGCTCGACGCACCCGCTGCCTGCGCTGTGGCTTGTGACGCTGGACGCCTCTTTTGGAAAGGTGGTGAACTATGTTGTCCTGAATGCCGTCTCAGCGGTCGTCAGCGCTGCCGCGCGCCTGCCGCCCCACCACATCAAACTCTTTTCCGACGACGGCCACCGTCAGGTCCTCATCGCCCTCGGTGCCTATGTGCTGCGCGTCAACAATCAGGTTGGGGTCCGACAGCCATGCTCTAGCGAGGACACCGTCTGCTTAGCCCACCTTGAGCAGCCTGTCGCGTCGATTTTGCGAGAGGATGGGAGTCTCGTTACCCTTGACGCTCATGGCCCACACGTTGTGCTGAGAGATGCCCTGGTGGGTCGCCTTACCACCGTGGTGGACGCTGGCGGCAGCACCCGACCCATGCACGATAGCGATCACCTTGGTGAGACGGAGTTGAAAAGCATTCTGGATGCCGTGCGAACGGACACCAAACTGTCTCTGGACAATGCCGTGCTTTACGCCAGTGAGTCAATCTCTTCGGCGCCGGAGTGGCACCACAGTGGAAAGTGTAGTAACGGTAGTGCTGGCATGGAAACCGGCAACTGGGCCCGTCGCAACCTCAACGTCGAGGATGAGAACATAGTGCTGCGCGTGACGCGCCAGCTGATGTCCCAGCAGCAAGCCCACCGCTCTTTCCTCATGGCCGTCCTCAATCACGAGCAAGTGCACACAAAGCTATCGCCTGCTACGATTGCACAGTTGCTTTCGGTCCAAGAGGCGCTCGTCTCGTTGTGTGCGCTGCGGAGTATGCAGAATGTGGGGTTGCAGGGGCAGCAGTCCTTCAGCACCGACAAAGATAGCATCATGCAGGTGGTTCTGCCTTCCGTCAACGCTATGCTAGACATTGTACCAGGTGGCAGTAGTGCATATCTACTGCAGCGCCGTCCCTCTCGCCATGACGCAACTCAGGACAGCGTCCGCGATGCATCTCAGCTGCCAACGGCAGCGCGGTTAGTGACGAGCAGAGAGCAGATGGAGCGCTGTCAGCAGATGATGCGACGCGCCATTGTCGCGGTGGCGGAGAGCATCCGAGCAGAGTGCACGGCGTCACTGAGCGACGCCTCTGGTGCTTTTCAAGGGAATGTACAAGGCCTCACAGCAGCGGAGATTTGTTTTGCCAACCCTTGGAACCTCGTGCGACTCCTTCGCTTCCTTGAGGCGTCGATGTCCGAGGTGCGGCGGAGTGTCTCTCTGACATTGGAGGAAAAATTTGCGGAGTGCTACGCGGCTGGGTGCATCTACGTGGTGGTGGCGCAAACCGTTGTAGAATCGCGTGAGGACGTGCGGAAGGTGTACCCGATCCCTGACGGTGTCCTGTCGTTGATGTGGACCGGCTCCAGTGATGCTGTCAGCGGTGTTGCACTGTGTTTTTCACAGGCGTGTGTGCAACTTTCGAACATGCTCGCTGACGTTTGCATCGTATCACCGAGTAACAACCGCGGCGACAGCGACAGTCCCCCAAACCTCATCACGGGCGCAACGTATACCGCTGTGCTTGCGTCTCCCACACACGCACAGAAGTGTAACATGCTGGACGTTGTTGGATACCTGCTGTATTTCTCCCTTGCCCAGAACCGTCACCACGACCGCCGCTTTGTCGCTTCAACCGTGACAAACACTCTCCTCCGCGAGCCTTTCCTTACGGGTCCGGTTGGCTATCCGTACGGAGCCCCCACGGCATCTCGCAGCTGCCCCGAAATCGGGCGCCGCGTCCTGGGCGTGTGTGAGACGTTGGCGCTCCGCTTCGATGCAATGCCGATCCTCATGATCTTTGCGCTCTCGACTCCGGTCGACGATCCCGCCAGTTGCCCGGAGGTGTACGAGCGGCTGCAGCGATACTGCCAGCAGAACCGTTTAGTCCTCGACGCAGCCCTTCAAACACTCTGGGAGCAGCGCCGTGAGTGGGAGCTTCTGAGTCTGCCTGCCGTGCTGCCTGGTTGTCCCGACGCACGTAGTCGCCGGAACAGTTTCTTGGAGGCCCACGCAGCGCACCTGCTATGGCTCGCCGACCCGAGTCGCTATGATGCCCTGACGGCCGAGGGGCATGCGAGCCCACCTTACATCCCATATGGGGAAGATCAGCTCAACCATCGCAGCCGGTGTAATGCTATGGCTCGCCTGGCGTGGGTTGCGGCCGGGGCCACGCCCTCAAGCCGCGTCAGCGACATGCAGCTATCTGAGTCGATTGTGGCGGCGCAGCAGGAGTTCCTCGCACCGGCCTATAACGCGGTCACGCTCGGCCCACAAGCAGCTGTCCAGCGACTCTTGGAGATGTCCGACTGTGTAGCCGCGTGGGTGCAGGCAGCTGTTATTGCCAGTCGCACGATGCAGCCGACGAATGAGGACCTGCTTGTGCAGGTACTGCGGCGCTGCCGTGCCCATGATAGTGAGTCGCGTCTCAAAAGCATATTTGAAAACAGCGTTAGCGAGCTTGAAACGGATGCAGCGTTGCGCCAGACAGCGCTTGGCCAAGCCTTGATGGCATGTGCCGAGCTTCACGACGCCGAGACGCTACGTCGCGTGTGTGAAACACTCTTGACTGGCGAGGAGTTGACCCTGCTTTTATCGTGGCTGGCGTACTTGTGGACGGTCAGTCACGAGAGAGCATAACCCCTGGAGAGGGGACTAGACAACGAACGCGAGGTGTGTGTGTGTGTGTGGCATACCAGGGATTAGCGGACGAGAGAAGCGATTCTGCAGGGGGAAAGGAAAGCGAAGGAAAGAAGAAAAAAAAGAAATGCGTTAATGCCTTCCGAAGGGGGAGGGGGAGTGGAGGGCGCGGGGGCAAAAGCCACGCCATCCTTTCCCTTATTCACTTTTGGAATTCGCCTGTCGCCTGTGTGTGTGTGTATGTGTGTCTTTTTGCCTATGTACGCGTCGGTCACCAGATAATCATAGAGTTGCCCTACAGATGCGCATGCACGTGTGTGTGTGTGTGTGCGCGCGCACGATTTCTTCGTGCCACCGCGCAGACAACAGGAAAGGTGCCGAGGACACATGCCCACGCGCTGTAGCTGGCAGCTTAAAAAAAAAAGGATGAGGCAACATCAATACTAAAATACGCGGCGGGCGCCAGCTATCATGCGCGCGTTCTGTTGGTGGGTCTGTTACAGCTCTTTGCGGTCGCCAGCTGGATAGTTGTTGTGTGTGCTCTTTTTCCCCGTGGAGGGGCCGGGGGCAGGAGAAAGCTCCTGGAACCCCCCCCCCCCTCGGCCACACACACACACAAAGAATCAAATAGAGGCAAGCGAAAGAAAATATGCTGTTATCGGTCCTCAATGATGGAGGAGATCTGGGCCTATGCAGATGGCTAAGTACGTGCTCTCGGTCAACGATGGTAAACACTTGCAATGTGAAGGCCTCTCTTGGCACCCCTGCCTTCATGTGCTTTATTGCATTCTCTTTCCACTCTCCCTCCACCCTCCCTCCAGTTGTGGCTGGTGGTTATCGTCGTGAAATGAATGGACGGATGTTGAAATATGGAATGTAAAACCCACACGACGGACACAGGCACACACACACACACACACACCTCTTTTTATATACATCTCTCTCTTTCTATATATTGTTTGTGTAGTGGTGTGGAGATCAGAATAATTGGCACCACGTCCACGTCGCAGAAGCAAACTATATATATTCAAGGCGCGGGGAGACCTGCTCGTTAGCGCTTGTAGCTGTGTGAAGAGGGTAGTACGCCTCCGTTGCGTCTGTGGCAGGACATCCGCACTACACTCCAATGGGAGACACTTTCTCTTTTTTGGATGCTCTCCTTGTTGCCAAGAAACACCAGGCCACAGTGCTCTTTGGTCCGTGGGATTTCGAGGGCAATGGACGCATCGACATCACCCAGCTTCGTCCACTTCTCTTGAGTGTTTTTCCGCCGCCGTCATTCTGGTCACAACAGGGAGGCCCCACCGCCGCTGGTGATTATCTCTCTGCATCACAGGTGAAGAAGGCCTACGAAAGTGTGACGAGGAGACGATGGCCACCTTCCTGCTTGCCCTCCGCCGTCTCCGCTCCGGCGCAGGATAGCCACGGTTACCAAGGCCTGACTCCGCCGGGACCCACACTTTGTGAGGTCCACGCAATTATTGACTTTTTGTGCGGTGGCGAGACGCATGCAAGGCTCGAATCATCGACTGAGCGCCGTGACAGTATTGAGGAAGATGCGCCCACGGGGCTGTTTTACAGTGACGGACCACGACGACGGGGTTCAACGAAAGCGGCGGCCTCGACTTGCGCCGATGGCCGCCCCGCCGCGAGTCACACAACGGCGATGAGTGGCGCAAACCACCTTTCCAGTGACGCACGGGTTACTCTCTTGTACGGTTCCATGGAGGCCATCTACCGCACTTTCTGTCGCGCTGCTGTCTCACCGGGAGAATTGGTATCGGACACGCTTCCCATTGACGCCACGCATCTGAAGCGCCTCGCGTGGAATGTTGACGCGCGGAAGCTCAAGACGGGGGAAGGACACGCACTACATCGCCTCCTTACTGCAAAAGCAGCCCTCGTTGAGGCGACTACATCCACCGCTGAAGAGGATGCCCACCTCACCAAGGAAGCGTTTGTAGACCTCTTGTGTACTTTGTGAGGGCAGTGCATGGCGCGGACGCAGTTGTGTGTATCTAGGAGAAGCGAAGGAGGGTGTGTACAATATGCTGAGAGAGAGAGAGAGAGAGGAGATACGAAACCACGATTCTCCGCGAAGCGAAAGGCAAATGTGGAGGACGAGAGACAAGGCTCACTTGAGCGCACTCTCTCACGCTGTGAATGAAATCAAGTACAGGGAAAAGGATTTGAAGGGGAGGGGGGGGGCCTGGACACGGAAGTCAGCTGTTCGCGTGTTTTCGGTGGTACATGAGAGGTTCTGGTGGATCTCGGTGGTTCGTGGTCAAGGGAATCGCCCCCCCCTTTTTTACACAGATCCTCGTAGAATACACGGTCACCCGCGCCTGCCTCTGCCCCCCTCCCCTCCCCCCCCTCTCCCATCGGTGTTTTGTATTCCTTTCTGTGGCATTTTCATTCTTTTTCCCTCCGTTCTCCCATCTTTACACCCCCACCGGTGACAGGGGTCATCGCCTATCCCTCTCTCTTACACGCGCCCCCCCACAAAAAAAAATAACACAGCCACAAATAATGCGTCAGAATGAACCCAGAAAAATGGCCAACTCGGTGTCCTTATCGGTCCAGGCCTCGATGCAGAGGAGAGGCAGGGAACTCTCCTTTGAGAGGTCGCCTCCGGTACACGCCCTACCCTGTATTCAAATGGTAGACCAGGGCGAAGCAAACGGGGCGGCGAGTAGTGGTGGTGTTGGTCAGTGCCGCCGGGTCTCAAAGTACGTTTCCGAAACGTCTTTCGCGGGCAGTCTTCCCGACATCACAGCAAGTAGCCTCCCTGGCAGCAGTGTTGGCTTCTTGTCGCCGGAAGAGGAGGCGCACCGGAGCACTTCTGAGCACCTCGCCAGGCGTTTGCGACAAGTCCAAGTGCAGGAGACACGGCAACGCACATTCATTGCGGAGGAGGCTTCCAGGGACTTCACCGACCTGACCCAGCGCCACGGTGCGTACCTTGAGATAGCGATTACCTGCGCCATGCTGCGAGATGCACAAAACAAAGAGGAGGAGGCCGCTCTACGGAAAGCCCAAAGGTGGAGGCTGCAGATTCTGCAAGATACTCTCCGTGACACCATCGCCGAGGAAGAGAAGCACCGTAAGAATCTTTTACACACAGAATGTTCAGTGCGCAGATCGTTGGCGCAGCTGCAGCGAGCCGACGCTCACCCACTGCTACAACAAGAGGAGTTTCTCCGTCTCTCACATGCTGAGCACGCCAGACGTTGTTTCCTGCATCGCATGGAGGCAGAGGAAGTGGAGGCGATGGGAATCCCATTTTTCGCACCCATTCCGTCGAGTTTTGCTCCCGGGGCGACTGGTAGTCAGGGCGCCTTGGAGCAGAGCAAGCTCGACTTGATGGCCCAGGAGCAGTGTCCGTTCAAGTATGCGGCGCACTGTCCTTACACCTCACAGCGAATCCGGCTGCTAGGTGCGCGCTGGGCGGCTGCAGTGGCCAGCAGCGAGGACACGCATAGCGCTGCTTCCTCGCACCGCCTTGGCGGTTGCCGTGGGCGTCCGTTCTCCGGCACTCGAATGTTACGCAAGTGGATGCGACCGGGGCCAGGGATCACCGAGTTCGGCAAGCAGTCCATACGCAACTCTATGACGACACACTACAGAGGCACCACCGAACTTTTGCCTGGATTGGCCCTGTAGTCTTTACTGAATCTTTGCAGTTTGCAGGTGGGGGGAGGGGGAACGGAGGGAAGGGGTTTATCAGAGAGCCCCCGCTGTGGCATAGTGACTCTAACCCCCCCCCCCCGCACCGGTCTCATGCCCGCACTTTGGTACTCTCACGCTTCTGTTTTTCTCCATTGCGAGTATTCTCCCTGTGGTATTCCTCCTCTGATTTTTCGACGTCCGTTTGCTGCTGCTTTTTTTTTTCACTTTTGAACTCTGACCAGATGTACAACGTGGGGAGGTGCGAGGGCGGGCGGGCTCGGTGATGCTTCTACCAAAACATCGACGGGAAATAGGCAGTGGGCCCCCTTCCTTTCCCTATGGATCTCCCATCCATTTTTTTTTTCGCTCGTTCTCTGATACTTTGCACCTCGCCGATTGTTTTGTGCCGGCTCTGCTCACCACCTCCTTGGTATCCTGCGGGACCTCGGGTGTATCGGTGCGTGTGAGTACACATTGCAGCACAATGAGAGGGATCCGTCGCCATCATCATCACCACAACAACAAAACAAAGGGAACGTAGCACGCAGAGACGCTCATCTTCCAGATGGCTGGTGCGCAGGAGTTGTCAGGTGCACATGTACATCACTCACTGTTTTCGCTTTGACGTTTTTTTTTTTTCCAAGGGGGGTGGGGGGAAGGGGGGCCTCCGCCTTTGCTGTTCTTGTGCAATGAAGAAGCCGTAATGCCATCCCTGGCACATACTGTATGCAACACACACCCATTTCTTCTCGTGTGGTCGCCCTGGTCACCACCACCCGTTTGGCCTGTCTGCCCCCTTCTCCCTCGTGATTCTTTTTCTCCAGTATTCGGGCGCCAAAAATTCACGAATGTCCCTTCGAAAGGTAGTTCACGTTTTCGGTGTTGCTCGTTGAAGCCTTGAAACTGTCTATAATCTTCTCCACTGCACTGCCTCGCCCCTTCTCTTCTTTCTCTTTACTGTGGTTGTCCGGCAGTCGCACTTCCCCCACGGTGTGTCAGGCCACCCCATTGAAGAAGCCTTCCGCTACACGAGGAGGCGTGCATCCCTCGTTCCCCCCAACCCCACCCAACCACGCGCACTTACATGGACACAGGTGCTGCTCTTCATGGAGTGTATCTCCCGGCCCACTATTGACTCATCGATTCGGCTTGCCGTGGCCATTGATAAGAGCATGCTTTCTTCTTCCGATGTGTGTCCGTCGACAGACGACACCTCGAGCGAAGGCCTGCAGACTTTCATGGCCGAGCTCAGCCGCCTTGAGGCCGTGTCGCAGTCGCGTGCTCAGGAGCTCGCCCACGCAAGGACGGTCGAGAGGGAGCTAAGTGAACACCTAGCGTCAGTCACACTTGCAGCGCAAAAGGCGCGGCAGATACGATTGCAGGCGGAGCTCGACGCTGCCGCTGCGCAGGTAGGCAGCGAAGAAGCGAGGCGCGAGGCTGCAGTGCAGCGGCAGGGACTTGATTGTTTCTCAAGTCAGCTCGAGAGCTTGCTAGCACGGAGCACGTCTCTTGATGCAAAGAAGGAAATCGCACAAAGTTTCGAGCGCCAGGACACTTTGCACGACGGCACTGTAGCCAGGATGGCGGCAGTGTTCGCAGCGACGGCGACGTCCAGGTCGCCAAGCGCCTCTGAAAATGACTGGCGACTGTGTCGTTCCATGGACTGCATCTCCAAGCATCCACGGCTCTCAAAAGTTTTGCTAGCACCTCTTGTGGAGGTTTTCACAAAACTAGGCGCACAGTACATCACCGCCTTGGGCGACACGCACTCCCTGGACTGCTCAGCGCCTGCCCTACACGCGTTGTGGTCGTTGAGTGCTTTTAAAGAGTGGCTGTGCGAGCGGGTTGGTGGCACCCTCACAGATGACGACATGCTCGTTCTTTCATTTGTCGCAAATGTGATGACTAATCCCGTATTCAAAGATTAGCGTACGCTGCTTATTTGGCCCCCCTTCCCCCCTCCCCCCTCCCCCCTACTCCCTCCCTCCCTCCCTTCCCCAATACCAAAAGGGGTTCCCGACATATTCCTTTCTCACTTTTGTTTTTTTTTATTCGTGAAGACGGCGACTGTTTTGGTTTTATACATTCTTCAATCGGGGTGTGCAGCCGCCTGCCCTCCTCTCCCTTCGCAGCACACAACACGAAGATCGGATGAATGGGCGTTTTTTTTGTTTGTTTGGGGGTGGGTGGGGGGATGGGGGGGAGGAGGAGGGCGGAATAATGAGCCCCATTTGATGCCTCACCACTCCACCAAACCCCTTGGGGCACCACCAGAAAAAGAAAACATGGGTTGAGGGAGAGCACAGGGTGGGGGTGGGGGGACGTCGTTCTTTTTTCTCTCTCCACTGCTACACTCAGTTCAGCTAATAATATACACACGACAAATATATATTAGATATATATTAGATATATTTATATATATTTATATAGGGTGAGATGTTACTGCCAACACCAAGAAACGCAACAGATCGCGAATCACAGAGCGAAACATGGCCAGCTAAGTAGCGGTGAGGAGATGAAGGAGGGTCCACAATGTTTGTGAGCGGTGTGCGTGTATGCAGGTCAGCTTTTCTGTGTGCGGGTGTCTCTGTGGAAGTATCGACTTTATTGAAGGGTGTGATAGCGTGACCCGCTGTACTTTGTGTTTTTGCCCCTTGGGCACAAGCGAAGAGCGGTCGTCATGTGTCTTATTCCCCTCAGTATCCCTCTCACTTGACTCTTTTTTTTTTCCAGGTGCATACACCGACACCCACTCGAAGCGGGTGCGGACACGGAAGACGTTGCATTGTGATGGTCTCGATAAGGGCACTGACCATAACTCTGACCTTTCTGTAACGTCTGCACTGCTCTTTCGGATTCGCCATCTCCCGAACCCTTGTGAGTCTAGGCGGGCCGGTCTTCTGTGTTTGATCTCTGTTTACTTGGGTTTGTGAGGAGATTCGTGCCACTACCGTATCCCTTTTTTTTTCCTACTCTTCCCCCGCTTCTGCTCTTCTCCCCACTGTCCACAAACACTGCGCCAAGTACACATTTCTCGGTCACCACTGCGGGGGCTGGTTGTTGATGCTTTTTTTGAGCTTTTGACGCACCTTCTGTCACTGCATCGTGTGGCCTTTGTGTGTGTGTTCAGGGGAGAGGATTTGGGAGGGGAGGGGGGGGGCCTTCCGTACTGCGATTATAGGCGTAGTCGTGGTGTTCGCAAAAAAAAAATGTTCACCTCGACTTTGGCGGTATGCCGATTGCGCGGAGCAGAGTTGCTGTCTGGCGTGCCGCTCAGCAAGGAACTACTGAGGCGAGTACGTACGAGTACATCACTTCTCAGTAGGCCACCATGTCTTGTCGTGGTGCTCGTCGGTGACCGTCCGGATTCGATTCGCTATATCGAAAAGAAAAGGCGCGCCGGCGCGGAGTGCGGCATCGAAGTGCGTCTCGTGCAGCTTTCGGCGGTCATTCGGCAGGATGAACTCCACAGGGCGCTGGCAGCTGTCAACAGCGATGTCGGAGTCGATGGTGTCATTCTCCAGCTGCCGCTGCCGCCTCATCTGCGTGCTCGACCCGCACTGTTCCACATTCACCCCGGCAAAGATGTGGATGGTCTTCACCCCTTGAACACTGGCAATCTTTTTCTCCAGGATCGCAGCTCACTTTGGCGGACTAGACCCTCGGGATCCTCGGCGTCGCGAGCGCCGCCTGCCGATCAACAGGAGCCCGCGATCGCGGACGCGATGCCGCTCCTGCTTTATAACGGGGCCAGCGGCGCTGGTGCATCTCACCGCCTCCATGAGCCGACGTTCTTTGTTCCTTGTACCGCTCTGGCAATCTGCACGATCCTCTTTTCTTATCTCAACCGCACACCCGCCTTTGCGCACGGGCTGCCGCCCGACCACAGCCAAGACGTGTCGGACTCAGATTCCCTTCTAGCGCCCCCGTTCTTGTCCTCGCCCTCCGACCCTAGGGGGAGCCCCGCCGGCGGCAGAAGCACGAATCCCCCCCGTCGTGACCTGCATGCTGTTATTGTGAACAAAAGCGTGGTGGTTGGGGTGCCGACCGCCGCACTTCTGCAACGTGCAGGTGGTTTCACTGTTACAATGTGTAGTCGCAGCAATTCCCTCGACGCGGTGCGACGCCTGGCGCGTCAGGCGGATGTGTTAATCACGGCTTATGGCGCAGCCAATGTTTTTGACAGGTCGTTTGTCCGGGATGGTGCCATCGTGGTCGATGCGGCCATCAACGAGTTGCCACAGGGAACAGTTGAGAAGGGCGCACCGGCAGAAGTGGGCTGTACTGCGCATAAGAAGCGTCTCTGCGGCGACGTCGACGTGGAGTCGGCGTCTGCTGTGGCCGCGGCGATCACGAAGACACCAGGGGGTGTTGGCCCCCTTACGGTGTCGCACCTCATGTCGAATGTGTTGAAAGCCTATCAGTTACGCGACGCTCATCCGCTGCACAACGACGACTTCTACAGAGAGCTTCTGAAAATATATGGCACGTTTGACACGAGGAAAGACGAAGCACCACATCTGGCAGTACCGCTCACGGCAGCTTCACAGCCGACAACCACGGATGCAGGAGTGGTGCGGAGGACGACGGCGGCAGTTACGCTCGCGTGTGCTGCGGCAGGTGCCCCAGACGCCCTCCAGACTCCACTCTGTGAAGCAGTGGAGCTTTGTGCTGGGGGAACGGCCGTTGTCGAGGAGGAAAAAGACGATCTCACTGACAATGAAGATGCCGACAACGAGAGCTACCACGTTTGAAAAAAACCCCACCGTATTGTTCGGGACTACTTTCTTTTGTCCACAAACTAGAGGCGGTGTGCTGAGCGCGGGTACGTGTAGCTGCAGACGTTCTTTTTTCATTCCCGTGGGACTGGGGGGGGCACAGGGCTTGTTGGGGGTGATGCGAAAAAGACAAAGGAGGATATGCAGTGAAACGCAGGGGGGGGATGCTGATGTGATCCATGGTGGATGTGGCCCTCTCTTTGCTTTTTTTTTTGGACCTTCACCACCCCTCTTGGTGGTGGTGGTGGTGTGGTGACTGCTACGTGGAGGATAAAGTATACGATGCCCACATTCGGTCTTGCTGTGCGATGTGTCCCCGATCGCGTTGTTTATGTGGAAGCTCAGTCGACTCACCGTATTCTCTCTCTCTCCCTCTTTCGTAGTGACCGTGTGGGTTGCATGGCAGGTTTTGTTCAATGTTCTTTGTCGTATTGATCTTCCTTCTGCCCCCACCTCCCCCCTCCCCTCCCCCCCCCTTTTCTCCCCTCTATAAGACAACGTCGCCTCATTTTTTTTTTTCGGACGTGTTTTCTGGCCCGCGAGTATTGTGAGGTTTTATTATCATTTCTATTAACTAATATACAGGACCTGTTCCCATCCATGTGTGTGTGTGTGTGTGTGTGTGTGTGTGTATCGACGTTTTCCTCTTGTTGTTGTTGCTGTCCCCTCTCTTTCTGTTGTCAAGGGGGAAGAAGGAAGTGGAGGCGAGTATATGCGGTGGTGGTGCACCGAAGGAAACGAAGTGAGTTGATGACCTTATAAACACACATGCACACACACACACACACACGCCTTCCTCATTGCTTTATCCTCCCTCAGCCCTACCCCCGTTAGTGGTCGCTACGGTTGTCTTGCCTTCAAGGCCTTTTGAATCACCGAGCGAGTGCTCAGCGTCCGATGCACACACACACACATATATATCTTTGCATACTTTTATAAGCACCTGTACATGTATGTATGTGTGTGTGTGTGTGTGCTCCCCTTGGGGGGGGGACGGAGGGACGGAGGCTTGCCACGGGTATGGGGGGGGGGAGGGGGAGGGCGTATATCATGTCTCACCTCCCCCCCCCCCTCCCCCCCTCCTCCTCGGTTACCCCGACAGAGACCTGTCCATGTAGCGCTTCATTTCTGCACCCACCGCACCGCCACCTCTTTGGCCCATGCCTTTTCTGCCTTTTTTTTCCCAGATTGTTTTCTTTTAGCGACTGCATCCGTGTGGGATAATTCTTTTTAGCCCCCAACCCCCTTCCCAAAGGTACCCGCGTTTTCCCTGCACATGTGGTGGTGCTTGTGCGCCGTCGGTTTGACGAATGCCTTGCTCTTGTCCATCACTGGCACCTGGCTCTGTTCCAGCCACCCTATTTCCTCAGCCCCTCATTCCCTGTATCTCTCCGGGGCGGGGCCTTCCTGAGCACATTCTAGTAGTCTCGTTGGGATTGAAGCCGATCCGCAGGACATCTTGTATCACACAAAAACTCCTGCCGTCTTTGTGTCCCCTCCTCCCCCCCCTCGCACACCTTCTCTCTCGTTATTCTCTCTGTTTTTTTTGGTTCCTTCTACAACATGTGTCATGGCACACACACGCCCACGTATCCACTCGCACTTCTCTCTGTCGCAACTGCCCCGTCTGGAAACACACTCAGCGTGTTGTCTTCCCCCTCCTCCCCCTATCGAGGCAAAGGCATCATCAATAAAAAAAAAGCGTACTCTATCTTCCCGTACCTGCGTCTCCTGCGGTTGCGGCCGTGCAGCTTCACTGCCCACTGACTTTCTCTGACGGCATCTGTCCCTCACTCCCTTTATATATCTTTTCTTCTCCCCCCGTACTCGTGTTTTCACCTCCCCCTCCAAAGCCCGTCATTGTGTCGTGTGTAGTTGTGTCACTGACAAGTGCGAAATCAGTTTTTCGTTTTGTTTTGGTGTGTGTATGCGTGTGACTTGTGCAACGCAACGTTTTTTTTTTTGTGGTGGAGGGGAAGTCTTTCGCTCATTTGTGTATTTGTTTCCCCATTGAAAAAAGGAAAAACAAAAACATATATTTGTTGATTGTTCATATCAACGTGGTTGTTTTTCCTTTTCACTGAGATTGAAGCTGCCAGCCTCCTCCCCCCTCCCCCTCTCTCTCCACCACAAGCCTCTCTTGTACCTCCCCCCCCTCCAATCCCCTTACCTCCGCACCGCTCCGCGTTCTTTCTTTTTTTTTGTTGTTCACTGTTTGAAGGAGGTGGAAAGGGGGGAAAAAGGAGAGCGTCGCGCTTGGCATTGGGTCCACTCATCGGCCAAGGCAAGTTGAGGTATATATATATATCTTTATCCACGCCCATATATATATATATATATAATATAATATATCTATATATATCGTATATATGTTTGTGCCCTACATATATACGTAATATACATATATATAATATATATATATAAATACTTACATAAATAAGTGTGTGTGTGTGTTTTATACACAACATAACCCAGAAAACTAATTAAAGCATCAACGAGGGAGAGGGTTAAAAAATACGAAAGGAAAAAAAATACGTCTGTTTGAAACGAGAAGGACAAACCCAAGAAACTATCAAGGCAAACAAAAAACAAAAAAGGGTGACGTTGCCCCTGAGAAGACGGCTTTTTATCTGTGTGTGCTTGCGTGTCACTCTGTGTTGATCATCGCCCCCCCACCCCCCCCTTGCGCGTTCACTCTACGGAATTTCGAGAAACAGAAGGAGCGAGTCGTGTATTTTTGAGTACGGCGCAGAAAGTGTGGAGACTTCCACTCCTCACTTTGTTCTTTTTGTGCTGTTGCTGGCGGGAGCGATCACAGTCTCTCTCGCTCGCACACACGCACACGTACACGCTCGTATTTTCACGCGAACGCCGAGCTGCAGATCCGTGCGTGTTGTGCACAGAGGACGTTTCCGCCCCCTGTAATTACCCCCCCCTCCACACACACACACACACAAAACTGTACACACCCTCTGGAAAAAAAAAGAGCAAGCCGCTGCTCCCTTCTGCCCCCCCCCCCCGCGCACTGCTAGACCAGAAGCAGTCAAGCACGTCCGACGAGGGGTGTCTCCTCTCCTTTCCCCCCTTGGAGTGTGCATCCCTCCGCGAAAAAAAAAGCGAACGGCTCCCACAACAAGAAGAGCAAAAATAGACACATTCTTTTTCGTTTTTTTTTCACCTCACCTCACCCCGACAATCGGAACGAACAGGCTTTCAGGAGCATACGTTTTTTTTTTTAGCTCTGCCACAGCTGTTTTACCCCCGCCTCTGCTCTTCTGCCCCCTTTTCATCGCGTGTGTAGTGCCGTTTTTTTTTTGCGCTTTCTTTTTCTCGCTTGTTTTTTCCCCTCCTAATTTGGTGTCGATAGGCGTGTAGCCTACATCCCTCATCGTGTGTCTGTGTATCTCCGTGGCCTTTGCTTCCCGACACACAGACTCCCACCATCCACACCATCCCCCCCCTCCCTCCCTCCCTACCTCCTCCACTCTCCCTTACCGCTCCTTGTATATAGGTATTCCGATACATTTTTTTTTTGGAGGTGGAGTTTTTTTTTCCCTGTGTCTGTGTTTGTGTGCCTGTTAGTCTGCCCCTGCGTGCGTAACACTGTTGATATCTTTGGCTTCTTCCATTCCATCATCCCGTATCAATTCCAACTCGCCCCCTTCTCTAAACACCGCACACACGCACACACATACACACCAAGCATTTGTGCTCCTTCGAATTCACTAATACCTTTTGTTCAGGGTTTTTTTGGCCGTGTGTGCACGCTGCAGTTCCCCCCCTCCCGCAAAGGGTATAGCAAAGTCGCCGGATCCGTTTTATTTACCATCGTGGGTGGTGATGGTGCTTGTCGGACTGTGACATCGACTTTTTGGGAGAGCTCTCATTTGACGTGTGTCGAGGCTCTCTCTCGGTGTGTGTGTGTGTGTGTGTGTGTGTGACTTGGTTTGAGCTCCGTCTTTTTTTCTGTTTTCAACTGCTGCTGTGCCACGTGGTCATTCGCGTTTAACCCTTTTGGTATATTTATATATTTATATATATATTTATATTACTATTATTTTCTCCTCCTCCTGTTTCTCTGTTTAACACAAGGGGTTCTGTTTATTTATTTCTCGCCCCTCTCCCGCCTTTGCTGGGTTTCTGTGTTCTCTGTGCTGTGTCTATCTCTCTCTCTCTGGTGTGTCTGTGTTATGCATGCCCTCCTCTTTAGCTGCTACCCCCCTTTTTTAGCTGTTCTGCATTGCAGCATAACAAAATACAATTGCGGTCGCTTAGCTATTTTTTTTTGCTTTTTTCTGTACACCACTTTTTTTTCGTGTGTGTGTTTCTGTTGACGTTTCTTGAACCTCGCTGTTTTTTTCTGCCCTCCCCGCTGTCGCTGGTGGTGGTGGTACTTCAAGGGACGTAGTGATCTCCCGACCCACCCACCCTTTCTCGCGCTCCCCCTTCCCCCTCCTTACACACGTCTGTCAGGAGTTCCCCCCCCCCCCTCTCTCGTTGATTTTTTTTTTCATTCAGTCTTTTTGTTTTGCGTGTGTGTGTGTGTGTGTGTGTAGTTGAGTCTTTTGATTTTTTCTTGTTCAATTTTTTCAAAATATTTTTCTTCTTTCCCTCGCACCTCATTCCTTCTCTTCTTCTCATCTCTCCCCTTTCTTCGTGTTGTTTCTCCGGTTGTTTAGGAGCTTTTTTTTAGTATCTCGAAGCGACAACCAAAGTATAAAAATTTTCTTTTTTTTGTGTGTGTGTGAGAACTTTTTTTTTTTGTATTATCTTGTAGGTCGTACTTGATTCAGACTCGGTCGGTGTTTCGATACTTCTCATCTCTTCCCCCGTCCTTGCTCGGCTTTGGTGTAGTGCTCCCTCGTTTCTCTGTTTTTGTGTCTTCCAGCCGTGGCTCACCATTCCTGCCTCCCCCCCCTCCCGCTCCCGAGGTTTAGAAATTCCAACGATTGGCTTGACTCCTTCAGCTGCTGGTCACCATTGTAGTTCTTCCTCACGCTTGTGACGTGTGTGTGTCTAGTACCAGTGAATCTCCCCTGTTTCCTCTCGCTTTTGGGCTGGGGCTGTTGTTTTTAGCTCTCTGGCGTTACTCACTCGTGTTTTTTTTTTATTATCCCCCGCTCAATACTCCAGTTCTTCCTCACACCTATTCTTACGTAAAAAAGGCGTCGTCTTTTTTGTGTGGAGAGGGGGAGGTTAACCTGCAAGAGGGACGGGGTGGGGGTAAGAGGGAACCGCTGCTATCGTGGCTGTTGGTAGCGGCGGTGTTTGTTGTGTGTGCGTGTGTATGTGGTTGTCTGTCTGTCTGTGGTTGGTGTTTTTTTTTTGTTTTCCGCGGAGGGACCAACAGAAGCTACCTAGTCTGACCTCTGCTCCCCTCCTTCGATTGTTTTCGTGTGGGAGTCAGCTCGATCTCCTAGCGATTATTTGTTTTCCAATTTTCAAATCCTCCGAAGCGCCTATTGATTGTGTGCGTGTGCGTTTGTTCCAATAGTGTTTTTTTGTTTTTCGTCCTCATTAGCGCGTGTCTCGCTAACCTACTTTTACCATCTCACAGCTCTGTCAACCTCTTCGCGCCATTGCTATCAGCAACATACTTATACAGACACACACACACACACACAATCTTGTCTATATTGAGAGAGACGAGAGAACTTCCTCATCTTAATTTTTTTTCCGGCACCTTCTCTGTTTTGACATTTGTGTCTTGGGTCTCCGCCCTCTCGTTCTTCCCCTTCCCCCCACGTTGCCCCCCCCCCTTCCTCCTCCCTCGAGATACTGAATCTCTGTCGCTGTGGACGCACCCATGTATTCTACTGAAGACTCTAAGAGATACGGGGCGGCATGTGCCGATATAGGCACACCCCTCGCTGATTGCGCTGCGTTAACCCAGCAGCGACGTCATTATGAGAGACGTGGTACTCTGCCGCACGCACGCCACGTCCTGCCGCCGCGCTTGTGTGCCGCTTCTGGGGGTACCTTGGTGGGTTCTCTCGCCTTACTAGCGGATGTCGCACCGACGTCTGTTGTTGCGGATCCGACACTTACGGATTGCAGCCCGCTGCGTGCGGCCAAAGCGCACGCCCTCACCGATGGTGCGTCCTCTATGCCATCCAGCTGCGGTGCCACAACGGAGACGGACAACCGCTTTGGTGCCACCCAGAGCGATGTTTCACCAGCCCCTGCTGCGGTGTCGGGTCCGGGACTGTCGTCCAGGGCGCCTCCTCGTCTCACCACCACCACCCCTCCCTTTATGCCGAACGTGTCAACGTCGCACTCAGTCCTCGCCGAGGAGAGCGCATCGTATGCAGGGGTGGGCCCTCACGCAAAGTTGTACAGGGACCCTCTTTTGATGCAGCCGTTGTGCAGTAGCCCGCCACACGAGCACCCGGGAGAACGGGGACACCGTGCCTCGTCAGTGGCCGCCCTCTTAACTTTGGTGCCGATGCCGCAAGATGAGACGACGGCTTTGTCGTCGGAGTGCTTGTCACCCACTACAGTAAATCGAGTACCAGTGCCCCGCCCAGTGATGTACAAGCCCAGTGGTGCTCATGAGATACGAGGGGTAACCTCACCAGTTGCGACCCCTAACGGAAGCCCCACCGGCGTCAACAGCGCGGTGGCCACACGTTGGGTGGCGCAGCGACACGGTCTTTTGTACGACCCCCCGTTGTCCTTTGCCACTGTCCCGGGCGGCGGTAGTTGCGGTGATTCCCCACGATGCCATCCCGAGCGGTGTGAGGGGTCCACCACTACCGCGAATGCTCGGACTACTGAGCAGATCCGTGAGCGCCCCAGCGACGCCTCCCGCCCAGCGCCCTTTCCCTTGCCGCCAGAGTCCACGGCAAACGTCTCCACACCGACGACTTCAGGGGCTGGCGTGGCCGTAGCCACAACAAGACACCTCGACGTCAGCAACTACTTCAGCGGCGGCACGGCCCCGTACAGCACCACCGGAAGCGCCAACGGAGATCGTGAGGCGCAACCAGGCACGGGCGAAGGGCTGCGCCGTGCGGTATCCTGCGATACCCTGGTTTCCGTCGGCTCCTCGCGCTCCAAACCGGTGCTCACCCCTGCTGTGCACGGGCCTACAGGGGTGTCGGGTGCTGCATCCGGTACAGCGTCTAACACCACCACAAGTGTAACGTACACGCGCAGAAACGTTTGCCTTGGGGCTCTGGACCTCCACGGGAACCTTGTCACCTCTCTCCCCTCACTTCTCGTGCAGATGTCGCAGCCTGCGGGCGATCACGAGGAGGGGGATCAGCCGGAGACTCGGCTCGGTGCAGCTTCACCTCACTCTTTCACCCAGCAGCTCCACCAGCGCAACACGCTTTCCATGCAGAACTTGATGGCACACACACAGCAAGTAGGGGAGATGGCACCAGAAGACAAGGTGAAGCGTTTTCATGCAAAACCAGACGGCGGCCTTCTCGGTATGCATCATAGAATTAAAGGCACGGTGATACAGCGACCTCGCTGCGCCTACACGAAGCCCTGCAAACTGCGTGTAGCTTCGTCTGCCGCGTACGCTCCGCCCACCTCCATCACCTCGGCGGCGGCGACAGCGGCGGCCTCAAGGTCTCAAGTCGGTTCGCTGAAAGACGTCTTGCAGGAGTGCAATTTTCTCTCTCTCAACGATGTCGTGAGCGCCATTGCTGACACGCATGTGCATGAGCTGCGCGAGGCGCGGCAGCGGCTGAGCAGTGCACACGGCGACAGCAAATACTCGGACAGTCTCTCAACTTCCATGGTCACGAACCCGTCGAGTGCAAACGTGCTGCCTTCTAATGGAGCCCCGCTGTTGTCGACAGGCGACGAATCTGCAGCTACTGCAGGCTGCCCCCTCGGGTGTGCTCTGTCAGCTGCCTCGTGGCGTCCCGCCGCCTTACGCCTGGAACCGCCGGCGGCCGGCACCTCTAGCGCTCGCGGAATCGATAGCGGTGAATGCCGCAGTGCGAGCGTGAGTACCGATAACACGTGTCCTCCGGCTCTGTACCTTTCTATGCGGTCTCTCGACACACAGCAAGTATTGACACTCGCTGCAGCCATTACGGAGGCTTCGCTGAATCTCGATCGTAACACCGAAGTGTCCTTCGCCGGCTCTACCGCAGCAGCTGTCGTATCACCACCGCCACTCTCCGGTACGAGCCGCGCCCGGCTTTCTGGAGGAGACTCGGAGACGTTTGCCATTGCGAACACCTCAGAGGCCGGGGTTGATAGCGTCTCTGAGGCCCCCGTTCACACATGCGATCCCCTGGAGCGCAAAGTGCTGCGACAGCAGTTTAATGGGGAGATGGATGGCGCTCTTGGTCATGAGAGGGGGGAGTCCTCAGAGGACGGCTCCGGGAACGCTATGTTCTCTTCGGGTCGAAAAGCCAAGGCGTTTGTGCCTTCTCTGAGAGCGAGTACGGCAGCTGAAGGCCGATGTCCCGCGACAGCGTTTTCCTCTGAGCCGCTGCGTGGGGGACGGCACTTAGCGAGCTGGAAAGGCCTCTGGATGGAAGAGGAGACGACCAACAAATCGTCTTCGCCCCACACCGCTGGCGTCATTGGCACCATGTCGCCTCAGATTTCAACGTGGGTATTGCTGCAGCCGGAGCGGAAGAGTTGTAGCCCAGATAAAGTTGACAGAGGTGGTGGTGTAGGGGAACAGGGAGAAACTGGCATATCAAGCGCGACACTGTCACGGGCCCCATCGCAAGAGGTGAAGATCACTGCTGAAGGTACTATCCCTGTTGCTGCACGGCTGCCTGAGATCAAGTCCATTGCCCTCCTTCCCTTCGATGACGAGCTCCACACTGTGTCTCAGCTGCGGCAATGGGCCCGCAGCATTGCGCGGCTGGAGCAGCTCCAGCCAAGCACCGATACGGAGGTCACGACTTGAAGCACACATGTTGTAAAGCTGTTTTCTTCAACTTTCCATAGCTCATCTGGTCAGCTGGTTTCGGTCATGGGTCTCTGCACATGCGCGCTTTGTGTGGGTGTGGGAGTGCGGGAAAGCATGTCTGTCGGTCACGCGCGAAGATTAGGTTGTCTTGATGCATCTGAAGCGGCGTAGTAATATATTTATATATGTATATATCCCCATAACCCCCCCCCCCTCCCCCCGTCTCTGTGTTGTTCCTCGTTGTTTTTTTTTTCCTGGTGCTGCTTGATTGGCCTGGTGCTCGTTTGAGAATCCTCTACCCCCCCCCTTCTCCTCCACGACGATGATCATCGCACTTATTCCGTAGCACGTCTGGAATTCGTTCAGCCCACTGCACACCGGTGACTTTCCTCTCGCCTTGGGGAGGGGGGGGGAGGAGGAAGTACGTGTAGAGCACATTTTTTTTTTGCGGAAAACTCATTCTGGGGACGATCGAGTGAACATCTCCGAGACAAGCTGTGGTTTAGGACAGACTGACATACGTCCTCGCTTGCCCCCGCCCATGATGGCTTAGTCTTTGACAATCCGTCTTGTCACCTGGCAGGTAGCAAGACACAACCCTTTCACTACGGTCTGCGCTCACCAGCTTGGCCTGACAGATCTCGACCCTGTTATCGCGTCGCTGGAGCCGCTCAGTGTAGGCGTTTGCCCAACTGGTCTGGTCTTGAGTTTTGTAGAAAGTTCTGGCGCCTGTGTGTCCGGCCCACAAAGCAGAGTCGAAGAGGATCGACTTGGGATGCAGTGCTGATGAGGTGGGTCACCAAAAGGCCACACTACGCCTTTTCTGCGGACGTCCCTAATCTGTACCGCCTCCCGCCCCCACTACACCATCGAGTCTCGCAAGCTCTCGTGTGAAGAGTCATCGGGTCACATACTATCCAATGCGGGTAGCCTGAGGCGACGTAGGGAGAAGTCTGTTGTCTGGGTGAGAACACGATCTGAGCACTCCCCGACGTGAAGCTGGTCAACCACCGCCGTGAGCTCTTCCTGGAACGCCCCACCCCCCCCCCCTTACCTGGGGCACCGTCACCTGCACGGCAAGGGCCACAGCTGCCGGTGCCGAGCGCGGGATCCCGCGTGCCACCAGGATCGCTATAGGCAAGAGGTGCACCCAAGCCTGCCCGGCGCTGCAGGCGTGCACACGCATCGCAAATGGGGAGCCTGGCGGGGCACGGCCAGAAGAGCCCGTTGGAGGCGTGACTGGATGCGACAGCTGCTGACGTTTTTTCGCCCTAGGCGGCCACAAGATGCAGCTGTTTCAAAGCAGAGGCAGGTGATGTACTGGCTGATGTCGTGGATGAAAGAAAAACCACTTGTTCAAGAATAGTGTGCCTGTGCATGTGTCCATGTTTTACTAAGCCCGAGGCATGCGTGTGATACCGGTAGAGGTGATATATATATATATACGTTTTGACGTCCCCATCTCCTTTCCTTGCAGAGGAGCGCCAAGAGAAGAAACTCTTCCCCCTTACAAAAAAAAAGATGTGCTTGGGCCGCAGAGCGACAAATACAGGCGAACCCAAAGTCCAGGCGTAGTGTAAACAGCATACGAACAGCTCGCTTGAGGGGGTCCACTTTCTTGGTTTCACCCTAGAACACCTTCCCTCCCCCTCAGCGAGCTCGTTTTTCTGTTTTTTTTTTTCGGAGAGGACGAAAGCGTAACGCGTGTGTTGACAGTTCCATGCGCGTTGAGGCATACACGCATCCACTGTCACCCACACACAGAAACCACTTTCAACGCGCGTGTAGAGACAGCCGTTTAGGCCACTCTCCATCCTCATATTTTTTTCTCTATTTTGAAGACGTGTGTAGATGTGCGCGGGTGTGAAGCGTATGGGGCAGATAAGAGCTGTTGAGTGGAAGTGCACGAAAGAATGCGATTCGGTTTTTTTTTCTGTACGCGCTCGGTCTCCGTTTAACACATCGCTGTCACGTTGTCCCACAACCTTCTACCTCTCTTTCACCCCTACCCCCCCTTTTTTCCCCTCTTTCTCTCTTCCGCATCCGTTTGTGTTTTCTACGGCATACTGGCCGCCGTTGTGGGGGATCCTTCCACCGCCCCGCTGACTCCCATATGCCGCCACACAACCCTTTTTTTTGGTATCCTCACAGGAATCCCACGTGCACATGCATTAACAAAACATACACATATCTCTGTATCAGCAGTAGCAGCAGACCGACACACAAGCAACACTGCTGTTCCTCAGCGGTACACCTAAAATTTGCGGTTCCTTCAAAAAAAAAATTTTTTTCCCTCTCGGTCAACCCCACTTCTACTCCTCTCCCCTTTTCTCCTCTTTACCCATCGTGTTTCTTTGATCCCCCTCTCTCTCTCGCTCTTCCCCGCACGTCGACACAATAAAAAGGGGGACGGGATAGGCACACCACGAGAACAACATACAAAAAAAGGGTGAGGCAGAAGCGACGGTATGGACGGAGAAAAGTTGAGCTCGATCAACCAGCTGCGTACGCGTTTTCCGGCGCTGAGTGTCTCGGATGCCCGTGCGCTGCTGGAGCGACACAACTGGAACGTCGCTATCGCTGGCGCAGATGCGGAGCGTGATGAGCGACAGCGCGCCAAGGCGGGCGCGGCGAACTACTTCGTGGGCGGAGGCACAAAAGGCAGTGGCCAGCAGGTTATGGCGCCACCAGGTGAGAGTGATGGTAGCCAAAGTGGCAGTGGAGGAATGCACTCCTTGATCGATAGCATTTTCAGGAAAGCGCAAGAGGAGGGGGCGAAGGAGGGTGAGGGCGCTGGCGGTACTGGCGCCGAGAGCAGTGAGCCGCGTGCGTTCTACGGTCGAGGTCAGCGCCTCGGGTTCACCTCTCACCCCAGTCCATATATCGCCTCCACACTGCGGGCAGAGCGCACCGTCTGCGTGACAGTTTACCGTAACGGTTTCGAGGTGGACAATGACATGTTCGTGCCCCTTGACAGTGAAGAGGGTCGTCAATTTGTCCTGGCGATGGACAAAGGCTTCGTGCCACGCTCGCTCGCTGCGAAATATCCGAACACAGATCTCACAGTAAACCTGCGCGACTGTCTCCAAGAGACCTACACGCCACCAGCGTACACCGCATTTCACGGTCAAGGTCACCGCCTCGCGACCCAGAGCAGTGCCCCTGCCTCGTCCGCTACACCTACAGACCCCTCAGCAGCGGCGACGGCGGCTACTGAGTCGAATACGCCATCGTATGACGCTTGTCGTACTGTTGAGGTCCACAGCGATGAGACGACGTCGTTTGTGGTTATTCTGAACACGCGAGGGGAGCGGCAGCAGGTGCAAGTGAACCCGGAACGACACACTGTAGAGGATCTCTACCACCTCGCCCACATGTATCAGCCAGAGCTGGTGCACTTTGTTTTGGTGGAACGCGGAATGCCTCCCCGTCGTTTGGAAAACTCCATGCGATCACTGACCATTGCGCAAGCAAAGCTCAGTCGGGCCGTTGTTGCCCTTCAGCAGCTGTGACAACAGGGAGAAAAAAAAAATGAGACGTCAAGGCGCCGAGAAAAGCGGGTGCGTGTTCGGATTTAATGCTTGTCAGTGCAAGAGCGGAGAAAAGGAGGAGTCCATTGCCGTCTATGGCAAGGGCTCGGCACCAATCGTTGACCACCCCCCTCACTCACTTGTTGAGAGAGGGAGGGACGACCTACATCCGTTGTCCCTCTTCTTCCCATTCCCACCCCTGCACCCACGGCACGTTGCTCTGGGTCGAACCGCATGATGAGAGACTTTTGTTCTCGTGTTAGATTAGTATACCGGTGTGGCAATTTTTTTTTACTCCCGGCTGGTCCGGGAGTGAAGTTAGTTGCATATTTGTCAGGGTTTCTGAACCGCTTTCCCAGGAGCACCACCGCTGGCAGAGTTTTGGCCAGTTCATTTTTATACATGCAGGCCTCTGGATCCATTCGGTGACGTTGTCCTTCCCGGATACACACACACACACACACACCTATATATTTTTATATACACGTACACTAGAAGTCCATCCTCCCGGTGGTGGTTCCTCGGCATCGTTTTGACGGTCGCATTTTTTTTTTACTCCAACCCTCGCCCGCACTCAATTTTGTTTGCTTCAAAAAAAATGCGCCATTTGTGGTTCATGCAAGGAAACATCCTCTGGATTGTGTGGGCATCTCCCCCCGCCTGTCTCTGCACGCACGCGTGTTCTTTTGCTGCGGGGAACGCGCGCGCGTGTGTGTGTGCACTACTACTTCTCCGTCTTATGGAGACTCACACCCATCATCTCCGTGATGGTGGTGCGCTGATATGACGTACGCACATGTGAATTCGTGACGAGGAGGATACAACCACCCACACACGAACTCGCATCCCTGTGAACTCGAGGCCTACCCATACCATAACGCTCTTCGAACGAACGTGTTATGCCATCCACACCAAGGGCGATGTTTCGCGCGAGGAGGGGGCAGGGAAAGCGCGGGCTCTACTAGAGGTGAAGGAAGCTGACAGAACGGGATGCGAAGGTGATATTACGCAACCATCTTTCTCTGTGTTATGCCCGTACGTTTGCTCTCGCGTGTGCTCCTAGTCGCTCCTGTGCGCCAAGGTTGCCCCCCCCCCCCTTGTCACGTCATCGCATCCCCCCCCATCCTCGTTTTTTTTTTGGGTTATCCTCTGTTTCCCCTGTTATATGTGATTGTGGTTGTGTTACGCGTTGCTGGGGACGTGCTTGCGTGAATGAATGCATCCTTTACATGGGCTTTTGGTGCTCCGTGGCATGCACGCACACACGCACACACACATGCATCTATAACGCTACCCAACACGCGCTCAGTATGATGTGCTTGTCTATCATGCATGACGTTCATATAGGGTCTTGGCTCCATTATCGATAACACCATCTCGAGCGTTTCCCATCCGGCGCATCACTGTTCTTGTATGGATTCGCGCGCGTGTGTGTGTGTGTGAGTGTGTGTTTGTGTATTTTTATTTTTTTGATAGCCGCAGTACCGCATGCTGGTACACATCACACAATAAGTGGACATAATTCATCTTCGCACTGCGCGCTGAAAAGGCGCAGACGAACAGCCAACAGCACCAACAACAAAGGCCTGCTGTGCGAGGGAGGGTTTATGGGATTCACATCTCGGCAGTAGTAAAAGGGACAAGACGATGCGATCGTGCCTGCCGCGTTTGTGTGTGTGTGACGGCACTCCAAAAGCGGCTAGTGGTCTCCCGTACGCATCTGGCAACTGGGCCGCCCTCCGCACGAATGTGGCGACACCGCCGAGGGAAACAGTGAAGGAGTTGCTGGCACCATCGCGGGTGCCAACGCGTCACTACCAGCGCAGTTTGCCTACGCTACCACTTCCGACTCTCAGTGATACACTGCAACGTTATCTGTCGGCCGCCCAGCCACTTTGTACACCAAACCAGCTGGCCTCCACGAGCGCGATTGTAGCCGCATTCCTGGACGGTGAGGGGCGCCGCATGCACGACGAGCTGCGCCGCACCGACAAAGCGAATCCGCACACCTCTTACATTTCTTCAGACCTATTCGAGCAGACTTTGAGAGAGCGAAGCGCGCTTCCGCTGCGGTCGCACGGCACGTGGCTGATCCGACCAGATCCGGAGAAGGAGGACATGCTAGTTCGAAGCGCCTACTGGCTCTGGGCTTCAGTTCAGTTTTATAAGCTCTACCTCGATAATGAACTCCGCCCTGAGGTGCGGTACGTAGTGGATGGCGGCGTCGGGAAAAAGGACGGCTACTGGACGACAGACTGGTTCGAGCGCACCGCGGCGCTGCTACCAGATTATGTCAGCACCCCGTTCGTCTACGGTGCGTCGCTAGGGGTTGTGCAGCCACTGGACATGTCGCAGTTCGACTGTCTTTTCAATTCTTCTCGGATTCCAGGCGTCCTCCAGGATGAGATAAAGCCGGTCGGATTCGTACCCCACGTATTGGTGCAGTATCGCGGTCACCAGTTCCTGATCACCGCAGGCGATTCAGATTGCGTACCCTTGTCTATTGACGAGCTGTATGCCCAGCTGCGTGACATTGTGCACACACATGTAGCACCGCCGAGCACCGACCCGAGCGTCTTCACGGCGTTGCCACGCACCGAGTGGAACGGTGTCCGGACGATGTTGCTGCGGAACGCCACCAACTCCCAGAGTTTGGCAGCGGTGGAGGAGAGTATGTTTGTACTGAATCTCGATGCAGACGACGAGGGAGAGGTTGCGAGGGACCCAATGTGTGCTGTCGGGCTGACGGCCAAGTCGCCCTCTGTGCGAGCCGGAAACCGTTGGTGGGACAAGAGTTTGTCGGTCACTGTCAACAGTCGAGGCGACGTTGCCGTCTCGGCTGAGAGCAGTTGGGGCGATGGAGTGGCAGTTCGGCGTTACGTCAACGACGTGTATGCCCTCGCGCGTGCGGCTCATGGGCACGTGCTCAGGAAGGACGCGGCAGCAACGCATCGAATTCGCCAACTTCAATGGCGCATCCCCGAGGAGCTCGCCATGGTAGCGCAAAAGGCTACGAAACAAGTCACCAAGGACCGCCAAGATCTCGATGTGGCGGGTGGGGTGCTCGACATCGCCGACATACCGACCCCCACTGTAGAGGCCGTACTTCAGCTAGCGGCACAACTCGCGATGTTTCGTGTGCAACAGCAGCAGCCGGTGAACTGTATGCAGTATATCGACATGCATCGCTATCGCCGCGGTCGGAGGGAACAGCTCCCGCTTACGACGGTGGAGAGCACGGCTTTCCTGCTGAGCATGTGTTCTACTGATCGGAGGAAACAGCAAGCAGCGTGCCACGGGGCATTGCGGCGCTACAAGGCAGAGAAGCATGCGGTCCGCCGTGGAGGCACCAAACTGAGCCATCTGTTTGCTTTGCGCCTGACAGCGGAGCGCTTTCTTGGGTTTGTTCCTCACTTGTACCACGATCCTGTCTATGCCCTTGTTACTCGACCGGCGCTGGTTTTCGAGATGGTCGAGGCGGAGGCCGCTTATGGCCGCGGCTTCGCTCTCCAACCGTTTGGCTGCAACCTCAGCTGTAGCCGCACAGGGTCGTCCCTTGTGTATCAGGTGACATCGTCGCCACCTTCTTCTTCGTGCTACGCCACCTCAAGTGCGACCTTCGCACCAGCCTTCACGAGCGCGTGTCAAGAGATAGCAGCTCTTCTGGTGCCAGGCTGATGTGGGCAGCGCCAAATAGTGATAGGGCAAAGTGGTGTGGTGGTGGTGAGGACACGATGTACGCACGCGCTGTTTTCATGTGGGCCTGTGGCGGTTCACCTTCATTCGGTGAGCGGGGAGCGCCCCCGCACCCACTCTCCTGCGAGTCAACCCCGTGTCGTTCCAGCGACAATCAAAGGCCTGGGCCGGCTTACTCTGAGAAGAAAAAGAATGGAGAATGGTCGAGCAAAAAGGGGTGCAGTTGAACCAGCACGCACATCCTCGCCCCCTCGGGGTCACAGAGAGGGGGAGAGGCACTCCATAGAATGCGGGGGTGGATGGGTGACCCGCTTCTCTGGGGGAGGAGGAGGTGCCTGTCGCCTGTCATGTCTCTTGTTCTCCTCGAGAGACATTCATACACATACGTGTGCATGTATGTGCATTCATGGAGAATGATCCACACATGTGTGTGTGGGTGTGTGTGTGGGATAAGGGCTTCTCTTCGCGTTTTCTACTATGTGAATAAACCCGCCAGCCACTTTCGCTCTGCTCCTCCACCTCTCGAAGGCTGGTCAGAGATCTCTTGCACACACACACACACACACACACTCTTTCTCTTTTTGTTGTTCTGGTCTCCCTCTCAGTGTGAGCTGCCTCTGCTTCCTCGCCGGCGTGCTCGTCTCTTCCTTTTGATGGCTCTCATGTGTGCCAAGACGGGTCTCGTGTACATCGAGTTGAATCCAAATTGCGAATTTACAGCCTCCTCATCGAATGTGTCCTCGATCCTCTCAAGCCTCAGGTGTTGGTGTGCGTATTCCCGCCCTCCCCCCCCTCTCTCTCTCCCTGCAGCCTCCCTGAGGGGATCCCACTGCGCCCGTGGGTCCAAGTGCAGCACTCCACAAGGGGGGTCATATGCCTCCCAATCGCTCCCCGGTGATGGCAGCGACACGATGCAGGTGCGAACGCGATTCTCGGCACGTGCGGCACACTGGGGCTGGATTGGTTCCCCCTCAACTCCCTCTTGCACGTCCCCGTTCTCTTGGCATACCGGTGCCTCCCCATGTCACTCTTTATGGTCCCTCTGGTGCCCCCCCCCCCCCACCTCCCCTCAACTCCCCTTTTTATTCACACACTCGATCACCAGAAAAAAAAACGATTTAAACTCCGTTAACGTGTGCTCAAAAAAAAATTCTTTTTTTTTCACATCACAAATATTGAACATTTGGGTTTTTATTCTTTTCCTTCACGATCACCTCGTCTTACCTGGCTTCTTCTGAGGTGTCTTTCGCTTTTTTTTTTCTGGTGTCTCTTTACTCGACCCGCATCGGCGGCCTTGCTGGTCCCCCACCAACCCCCTTCCAGTCCATCTTTAGTAGAACTCTTGCTCGCGGGTCTCCTAGTAAACATAGTCGGAGGTCGGCCCGTTGTCCACTGTGGTTCACCTGCGGTCGGAAGACCCCACTCTTGCCTTTCCATACAAGAGAGAAAGCGAACGCGACAGGCCCTGCGTGTGTGTGTGTGTGTTTCCGCCTTGTGCTGTCGAAGATGCCCGCCAAGAAAACGACGATGTCACCCGCTCCAGAGAATGGCGAAGCAGAGGAGCAGGTGACAGTAGGCGTCGTGAAGGCACCCGGAACGACACCAGAAGAGGCTCCCGCGGCTCCTGCTCCAGTGTCTGGATCGCCTACAGAAATGTACAGCCAGCTGCAAGGAATTTTGTCGATTGATGGTGCCCTTGTGAACCGCTACCTTCCACAGGTGCTGGAGCTCGTACAAGCTGCCGAGTCTCCCGAGACGCCGATCTTGTTGAGGGTGCGGTTTCTGGAATTTGTGGGCCAGCACGTCGCCGCTGTACGTGACAACAACGCACTTCGGAAAGTCGTGACGTCCCTGGTGAAGATTGTCGGCGGGTCTGACAACACACCGCAGCTCCTGATCGCCGCCGTTCAGGCTTTTGCGGGGTTGGGCCCCGTCTCCGTGGTCGACAAGAACTGGGAATACCTCGCCCGTGAGGGAGCGGATGTCCTTATGCAAGTGATGGTGGACCGTGACGCGTTTCCAGAAGGCGTGCGACAGGCTGCATCCAAATCGTTGGACTCGCTGACGAGCAGCGCCTTCCGCTCGGTTTTGGCGAAGCTGCTGCACTGGCTGAGTCTGGATCGCGAGGACGACGACGAGGAGCAGATTCAAAAGGAGAGACATATGGCCCTGGCGCGCCTGACGCGGCTCATCATGACGCCCAGCCAGCGCAAGTACTGGACAGAGGAAACACAGCTTTATGCCGAGCCACTTCTGCAGCGGGTGCTGAGCACCGTTGACGTTCGCGAGTTCGCTCAGCTTGTGCGAGTGACTGCACACCTGCCCATCAACCACGACAAGGGCAACCTCCCTATTCTCGAGTGGTACGTCAAAGCGCACAATCTCAGTGAGGATCGCCACATGGAGGCGGCTTCGATCATCGCCCGATTTGTGGGCAACTCTGTCGAGTACGACCTGTTCACTGCTCTGGAGGCGGCCGGTATTACATCCCACCCCATCGACGCGTCCATTGACAAGAGCGTCTACACAGCGAAGGTTGTCCTCCTGGCTAGTCGCATCGCCACAGCGGAGGCCGCCGAAAAGCTCTACCCTTTTGTGTATTCCCAAGTGACTTCCATGATATCTGACATGCACGCCACTCTCACCACGGCTAACCTTATCACGGTGGAGGCTCTCCTGTTTGCCGCGGTGACGCTGGCGCGAAAGCGGTCCACCGAGGCGCTTCAACAGCTTAACGAGGCTTCGTTTAACGCGTCCGCTACCTTGGCCGCCCAGACAGCAGCTGCTGTGTATAACGAAGTTGTGTTTGCTGTGAAAAAGGCGGCACAGAACAAAGAGGCGGACCGTGCTAGCGCAAACGCGGTGGCGAGCTTACATAATATCAAGATTATCATGGAGGCCTTCGCAGCCAAGCGTCTCCCTCTGGGGGAGCTGAAAGAAAGCTGGGCGGGCGGCACGAACAGCATCCCAGTCGTGAAGCGTGACCGTGAGACCCCGCGTGGCAACATGCCCCCGCCTCCCGGCTCGAAGTCCTCCACAGGTGCGGCAAGCAAGCGCACTGGCAGCCAGCGCGCGCCGGCTCGCAAGCGTCAGCGGAACGACAGCGGCAGTCACCACACCGACCGTCAACAACGTCGTGGTGTCCGCCACTAGGTTTTAATCGAGTCGGGCAGCGGACACCGAAGAACATGGATGTGTCTGACAGGGTGGGTGGGGGTGTACTACGCCAATTGTGAGGTAAAGGAAAAAGCATCATCGCGCGGGCGTGGGTTGTTCGGCAACAACGACAAGTCGCATCATTGCTGGCGAATGGAACAGGGTGGTTGGGGAGGAGAGCGTGGTGGGAAAAGATTGCCTGCTAGGCTGATAATTGTGGGTTAACAATGGAGGTTGTGTGTGCGTGTGCGTGTTTTTTTTTGGTTGTAACAACAACAATTGGTAGTTTTTTTTGGGGGGGAGGGCGGAGACACGCATGGAAGAGGGAGCCCTGAACCCCCAAATGAATTCGTTTATATCAGATGTTGCAGTGCGGTTTTGTTGAAGGCTGAGGCACAACACTTCGCTGCTGGCAGGCTCCTTATGCGTCTTGTAGTCTGAGCTCATATATGATTGGACATTGTTGTGTGGCTTTTTTTCCTTGTGTGTGTGTGTGTGGGGGGGGGGCTCCTGCGGGTGGGAGGACACCCGAACGGGACGCTGTATGAAACGGCGTCTGCTCCCCCCCCCCTAGCCTGTTGTGCTGGTGGTTTGCATGTGACGGTGTTGAAATGGTTTCTACGGTAGCGCTGCGGTGGCCAACAACTTAGAATTCTGGGCTTGACCGTAGCTCTTGAGTGATACCGAGCAATCCCTCCGCCTCCTCGATATCTCCTTTCTAAAGTACATCGATGATGCACAGCGTACTGATTCCGCCGTAGGAGCCATGTACTCCTTTCCCCCCATCCCCTCCATCCTTCCCACCCACCCACCCACCACACATACACATACACACACACACACTCATCACCCTCCTGCGATGGTTTTCCCTTTCTTGTGTATTTTTTCTGTATCGACATTGACTCCTTTCACGTTGTACTCTCCGGATTCACATGATGTGCAGACGAACGCTGGTGCGCACGAAAAAAAGGGGTGATCTCTCACCCCCCCTCCCTCACGCACTGGTGCACACGGGAAAGAGTACAGAACTCGAAGGTGTAGAAGGGGGGCTGCATACTTGGGGGGCCTCACCATAGGTGGAGGAAGAGGAGGGGAAGGGTCTCTCTCTGTGTGTGTGTGTGTGTGTTGGTTTTGCGTGTTGTATCTATCCGCCCTGACTTTCGTCACGCTTCCTCTTCCCCCCTTTTTCCATTTTGTGTACGTTTACAAAAAAAAAACAAGATAATGACGGGTACGCCAGGCGTACTCACCCATGTAGTCGAGGGGGTCGGTACTCATAGCGCCGACGTCCCTCGTGAACAACGTGATGAAGATGGTTTCTTCTACGCTGCTGGTCCTGCACTCGTAAGTGGCACGACGCAGGCAATATTGTTCAACCCCATCGATCGTGCACTTTATGTGCGGGTCAAATATCGCCGTCCACGCTTTCTCGATAGGCGAAACTTTGAGCGTCCTTTTCAAGGGTTCATGAATGCAGTTGTCTATCGCACACTTGTAGGCTCGTCCTACATCTTCTTGCAGGACAGCATGCGAATCGCAATCGAGCGGCTCGCTCCAGCCGTGTGCCAAGCGGAGGCCTCACCTCAAGTGAACTCGGTGCTGATTGGACTCGCGGCAGGCTCTCTCAACGGCTTCGCTCTCAACGCTCTACAGGTTGTGAAGTTTAGAATGTGGAACACAGACGATCGTGGCGTCACATTTTTGCGCACGGCTGTACAGATGTACCGCGAAGGCGGATCATCTATGTTTTTCCGCGGCTGCCTAACGACAATGGCGCGCGACGGCATCTTCGGAGTGGTCTACGAGACAGTCCGACGCGCCTCTGCTTGGAGACTTTTTTTCGATAAACAAGTGGGTGCGCTGAAAACCTTTTTCAGTACGCCGCCACCACCGCCCTCGTCGTTGTCGTCGTCGTCGTCACCGCCGCAGCTGAAGGTCGTAGTCGCCTGCGCGGTGAACGTTGGTAGCCGCCTGCCTGGCGGAGTAGCTGGGGCCTCGGCCCCGGCGCCTGCGTTAGACGATTTGAATACTCCTCAGATGATCGACATCTCTCCGGACGCGGTGATCTTGAGCTCTAAAAAAAGGTGTGATACATGCGCGTTCATCTCAAACCTGGTTGCCGCCGTCCTTGCCTCCATTCTGAGCTCGCCCTTTAATTATGTCCGCTCCATTGTGTACGGCACGCCAGCGGGGGCAGTCCCGCTGGGTTACTTCTCACTGCTCAAGTCTTTCTACACACAGCTCTACTACACATATCGTCATGGAGAAAGCTACACGGATCGCCACGGCGTGCCTGAGCTGAGTGAAACAGAGCACCCATCCTCGGCATCTGCCTCGTCCTCCTCCAACTCTTCAACCGCCACTTCGGAGCGTCGTTGGAGACGTGGCGGGTGCGCGCTCTCGAGCGCCGAAGTGAAAAGCGGCGTACCACAGAAGACCCGGAGATGGCGATTGTGGGCGTCGCACCATGCTGCGCGGGCGCGAACGTGGGCGCAGCTGCATCATCATCACCCAAAGGCAGCCTGGGCATGGGCAAACAGTCGGCTCAACATTGGCTGGGGATCTCTTCGCGTCGGGTTAGGCATGGCGACAGGACAGAGTATTTTCTACCTTGCCCAGGACTACGCCCGGAAAGGGGCACGATAACCCTTTTCGTCTAAACAGAAACCTTGGGGGTCGACACTCGAAACTGTGCAAAACCCATCACACCCTGACTGGGCACGCACTCCCTTCATCCATCTACTTGCACCCGCCTCCTTTCCTCCCCCCCCTCCTCTCCCCATCTCTTCACTTTGCAGAGCGATGCATATATATATATTTGTTTCTCCCGCTTGTGTCTCCCTTCTCGATGAGGGTGTGCAGTAAAGGGAGGAGTAGTGTCTACTCGCTCGAGCACCGTGTTGTGGGTGGGTGTAAGGTGAGGTATCGGTTGGACATGATACCGAAGCGGGAGCCATTCTTGCGTAATTCTGTTTGTTTGTATGAGACCGAACTTTTTTTTTTATACGCGGTCTTTATTCTACATACACTCCTGTGTGTCTGAAAGCTGACGGACACCTATGTTCTATCAGGTTTTCATGACTTGTGTGTGTCTGTGTGTCCGGATGTGTGCGCGTGTCGTTCACTTACACCTTAAACAAGTGGAAGAAAAAAGGCTAACTGGATTCCTTGGTCTGCTCCTTCCCTCCAATCCCTCCAACCCCTCTCCCCCCCCCCCCCCCTTCAACCCCTCTACCCCACACACCATCACTGAGCCCCTCTTACCCGAGGGACGGTCCTGGGCGCTAGAAGGTGAAACTCCTTCTCTTCATTGCTCGTGTGTCGTTGTGCATGTATGTATGTATGTGTGTGTATGTGTGGCCTTTGCCTCCTTTTCTCTCTCTCTCTCTGACCCTCACCACCACCTCCACGTCACCTCTCCTCCCCTAACTGGTCGCTTCGATGGAATTCAGCTCGTGTGAGTGGCGGGCGAAAGTTTCCACTTTTTTTTTGGCTCTCCTCTTCCCTCGCAGGAGTTTGGCCTTCTCACCTCCAGCCCCGTAGGTCTCTCTCTCTCCACTTGCCTGGCTGTTACGGATTTGATCCGCACTCTGTGTGCGCGTCGCAATCACTTGCCTCCCCTGGGTCCTCTCATTGTACTACTAGCCGGGGTGAGGTAGATGGGTTGTGGTGATGCTAGTCTGCTGACCAGGGGAAACATTGTCGAGTTTTGACTGGAAGAAGGGCCATTGCAGAGAGGACTAGCTTGAAGGAAAAGGGCAACAGGTCAACTCTGCAATCCTCGCTTCTACCTACTCCGCTCCCCCCCCCACCTACCCACCCCACTCTGCGGTGATGCGATTGGCGCGTACGGGAAGGCCACGTCAGCTGGCGTATCGCTGCTTCATCTCGCTACCTGGTGTTGATCTCGATGCCGCCACTTCCAATGCACGTCTTGGGTCGCGACCAACCGTCTTGAGCAGCCTCCGTTGCTCTACCGCCGCCGGCTCGGCTACAGTACAAGAGCGTTATCCTCGGGACTTGCTCCTGGGCTGCGGTACCTCGCGCTTTCAGAACTCCTGGCGTGGTCCTCCATTGAGGACCTCGCGCCGTCTCCACTCAGTGCAACGAAACGTCGGTCGCCCAAGCGACGACGATCAGCTTATCGCGTATTTCCGCTCTGTGCTGCGGTCGACGGGACCGGTGCCCATCTCGAAGCTGGCGAGTATGGTCGGTGATGAGTACTTGGAGCGACTGGGCAGGGAGGGTGGTGGGCTGGCTCAGTTCATGCGGCGTCATCCTGAGACGTTTAGCGAAGTGCAGCTCCCAGGTCGCGTTCACGTGGCGATGGCGAACGAGACATGTGCGGCATTCCGTACAGGCGAGCAGAAAAGTCTCGGGCTCCGCATCATTGGTCTCCTGACAATCGCACAGCACATGCCAGGCACTCAGGTTGCAACGTCGCTTGGCTTCTCTACTCCGACACCAACAGTAAGCGAGCTCTCCAAGGTGCTACGGCATTGGTCACTGATCACCCCGGTTCAGCTCGCAAGGTTCTTGAACCAGTACACCGGGGTGTTTCGGCTCCATCCCTCAACACAGCAAGTGCGACTGCGCTCTGTGAAGTCTGTCGCGGCACCGCCGCAGCCGTCGCTTCCCGAGCATTCTCCACCCGACACAAAAGACAGCCGGTTTCAACTGTGGCTTAGCACAGTGGTTCCTTCTCAGTACCACGTGCCCGTGTCGTACATCATGGACTCGGCAGCCACGGCCAACACAACGATGGGCCTCTTCAGTTCTCCGCAGCCTTCCCTCGAGGATATTCGTCTCGCCTTCCAAGAGTTGCCGCCGCAGTTCGTTGACGTGCGCGCCTTCGGCAGCTCACCTATGGCCATTTTTGTTCGTTTACTGCGGCCAGAGCCGCTTTTTCTCCAAGTTGGGGTGCCTGCGTACACCGCGAGCTCACCAGCCCCAGAAGTCGCAGCCAGTCGCTACGATCCCACGCTACTGGGACGGAGACTTACGGAGGCCCTGCAGAAGGGAGCAGCGGAGGATCACTTGATGCGCATGCGACTCCTCAAAGGCCTTGATTTGGCCCACTTGCGTGAATGCGTGCCGGCGGAGGTGGTGCATGCAATCGAAGTGTTTTACGGCCTCGTCGAAGGCGGCGATCTGCGTGTCAGTGTCCTCCTCCTGGATCGACTGCGACACCTCTGGGAGGTGCAGCTCAATTCTTCCCGAGTGCGGCCGTGGGCGTTCTTGGCGGCATCTGAACAGCCCTCCTCGTTGACACTGGAGACATCACCAGTGCCGCGAGTAATGGTGCACTTACAGCGGATGCTCGCGGATAAGGGTGCCCAGCTTCCCGCCGATCTCTACGCGGACCTTCCGCAGGATTTGCAGACAGCGTTGTTGCGAACCTACGCACCACTGGGAGGGGCCGACGAGTCCTGTGGTGCCGCTACGTCTTCTGCGCCAGAGCCATCACCAGACACATCCGTTAGCACGCAAGTCATGTGCTCCTTCGTCAACACGCACTCACTCTTTTTTCTCAAGCAGGGCGATTTGATCTACACCCCTCGCCTGGCCGCCGAGCAGCTACAAAGACCAAAGGCAAATGATACAGCGTTTTCAGAAGCGATGGAAGATAGGGGGGGCACTTCTGCTGCCATGCCCCTCAGCTCACTACCGGCAGCTCCTCTCCAAGGGAAACCGGAGGGACACATGTCTGACCTCGAGACGGCAAAGTTTCTTCACGATATCCTCCCTGTCGGACAGCCGGTGATGGTGGATGCTCTGCGCAATGCTCTTTTAGCAGAGCATCACCGACGAGGTATGCCGCCTGACAAGGCACGCAAGTTTGTCCGCCGTGAGTTCTTTGAGCGACACAAACGGTTCTTCACGCTGTACGAGTACTTTGCCTACGACAAACTCGTTGTGGGTCGTGCCGAGGATTCCCCACCACCGCCGCACGTGCTACAGCCACGAATGACATGCATTGAGCACGTCATCAAGTTTATCGCCCTCCTGTCATCCAATTCGGCGACAGACGGCACCCTCACACGCTCCTTGCCACGCGACGGCCGCGTGATACTCAAGTCTATTGGAAGTGTCACGGACCTTGTTGAACAGCTACCGATGTGGTTTCTTGTACAAAGGGATAAGCACAATTTTTCTTCTTCGCTTATTCGCTACATCGGGCCTCAGGCAGAGTCCGAGACACCTTCGGAATGGGCGCTCAAACGTCCCCCAACAGGCGTGCTGACGCGCAAAGTGCCCAACAACCCATTCGCCGACATTGGGCCAGAAGAGGTGGATGACATGCCAGTTGGGTGGAATGAAGACTGGAACGAGGAAGAGCACGACGGTGGCGCGGAGCAGGAGGCAACTACCCCACCACTGGCGCGAGACGCAGCGCCATAGCTGTAGTGCAGAAGGGGAAGTCAGCTGGAGAGGAGAGGCGGAGAGGGGCAAGGGGAGGGCACTAGCTCGTTACCGCCACGCCCTTCTCCCTGGCCTCACCATCAGTGCATGGTTTTCACCACTGGGCACCGTGGTGACAATGATGCGTATGTGTGCCATCAGCTGCAGAGACTTGTGCAGTTTTTTTTTGTTTCACATTCGCTTGCGCGCCCCTCTCTCCCCTGCAATTTTTCCCTCTCCTCTCTGCAGGTTGAATGGTTGGTGTGTATGTGTGTGTGTGCGTGTGCGTGTTCTACCCTTCTCTCCTGCTGTCCATTCCGTCGTAGGGTATTGGCGTCAACTTGGTTGAGTGCCCCACTTCCCTTCCTCCCTCTTCTCCCCCCTCTTCCCCTCCCTACGTGCGGCAAACCCGGCTGTACTGATAATAGCATCACTTATGCCTCGTCATCCCTAACCCTCTTCACAAAACTACAATCACACTGCGCTTGTAATCGCAGCCGATGCGGGGAGCTTGTAGGCCGTGTGCTGCAGGGGCGGGGGAGGTCTCCTTCCTTCCTTCCTTCCTTCCTTCCTCCCCCGTTCCCCGACTTTGAACTGTTTCACTGCACTCCCTCTCCCTAGCAATGCAAGAAATGGCTGTACACCCGTATATATATATATATATGTGTGTTTATCTGTGTTTGCTCAAGGCCCTATCACGCTTGCCTCATTGAACCCTCTTCACCCTCTCTTTTTCTCCCTCCCTGTTTCAACACATTTGCATACACCCCACACCCCCCACACCCTCCCCTCCTGTACATTTATTAAAGCCCTTCTCATTTTTCTTTCGGGTGGTGGTGGTGGTGGACAGGAGTACAGTCTTCCTACCATCGCGGCCAGACGACCACTTCAGATGCGCCGCTCCGTGTATTACATGGGGCGCAGCTTCACGCAGCGACACCTAAATGCGTGCTGCAGCCCACTAGCAACGGGGTTTGTGCGCCCGAATGCATTTTCCAGCACCGCGAATGGCCTCGTTGCGTCACCGCTGTGCGGCACCGCCTGCCTCGGTGGCGTTGGTGGTGTGGGCGCCAACGGCGCTCTAGTTGTGTCCCCAGAGACAGCACTGTGCCAGCTCCTCTCGACGGTGGTGCTTCAGGGCAAGTCGGTCTGCGTCTTGGCGAATCTCGTGTGCATTCAAAATATATCAACTTGTGTCTTTGCGTGTGTAAGAGTATTAATGGGATTTATGCGAAGACTATCTCACCCCAACTCGGGACCGCTCAGGGACAAGTAATATATATATATCTACATATATATATATATATGTTTGATGTGTGGATTTGCCTGCCATGAAGAAGAAAAAATGGGGACATGCAGTGACCGCCTGCGTTCCTCGGTGTGATGAGTGGACAACAGCAAGAACCGAAAAAAAATAAAGGGAAATGTGTAACTGTAAAGGTATGAGTGACACGTTCATGCTAGTTGCGTGCCCACAACATGGGCTGTGGCTTCACAAGCACACACTTAGGCTCCCCGCCTCCACGCACCTTACAGCGGCGTGATGCCACTCCGCATCTGTGTGTGTGTGTGTGTGTGCGCGTATGTGTGT
This sequence comes from Porcisia hertigi, assembly GCF_017918235.1. Classification (NCBI taxonomy): domain Eukaryota; phylum Euglenozoa; class Kinetoplastea; order Trypanosomatida; family Trypanosomatidae; genus Porcisia; species Porcisia hertigi. The sequence continues at coordinate 117,997 of NC_090581.1, read as the reverse complement.
ACGCGTGACTGCGTGGCCGCGACAAAACGAGGCCACGGGTGAGGCGCCTGTGTGGTCTTCTAGTGGAGCTCAATGGCGATGTCCAGCACAGGTGCAGAGAAGACAAATTTGATGAGAGGGTTAAATGGAACCCACTGTGGGAGGAGAGGGCTCACCGTGCACGTATCTCTGTTTTATAGAGAGGCCTGTAGTTTTTTGTTCCACGGACATAATCCTGTGTGTGTGTTTGTGGTGTCACGATTGGGAAGCCATAAGGAGCTGTGGTTCGCTCATTTGATTTATCCCTCTATCCCGACGCCTCTTGCACTGTCTTTCTTTTGGCCCTGCTGTGCCTTTGCCGTCTCGCCTTCTCGGTGGGTTTGATGGCGATTTTTATTCTCATAGGGGGTATCGTACCTTTTTCACAGAGTGTAACGGGAACTGGAAAGGAGCATGAAGTAGAGAGACAGTGCAGCCAAAGGCGAGGACATAAGTGGAAAAAGTTGTGCATGTGTGGGTACGGAGAGTGGCAGATGAGAGGCAAGAGAATAGTGGAGGAGGGGGGTGGAGTGGAGGGGGGGGTGGAGAGAGGCGGAGAGGGCAGGCACGTTGCAAATGGGAATAGTTCCGATGGACCTTTGAAGTACAGGATGTGTGGAGGGAGCTCCGTTGACGTGAGTGTGAAAAAAAATTCTTTTTTACACATATATAAAAGGGCGGTTATGTCCCTTTTTTTTCACTTGTGCTCACCGATATATATTTATATATATTTATATCGGCTGTTGGATGTTATCGACAAAGTTAGTCCCCTGCCTTCCTTTGTTCACTTCTCCGGTATGTGGCCCTTGCGTGTTGGTCATCGCCTCACCCCCCCCCCCTTTTTTTTTTTATCGGTGCCACTGGCGACGGGAGCCTTCGTCTTGTGTTGGCAGTTTGTCTGTCCCTTCTTTTTTTTTCCTTTTCTTCCTTTCACTGACTGCGCTCCCATCATCGCGCCCCCCTCCCCGAAAAACAAAGGGCAAAAGATGGCGCGGTGTTTCGGCTCAGTCCAGTTTGGCTAAGCAGGGGACGAACATGCTGTCCCCCTCCCTCCCCCTCTCCCCCCGTACCCAGTGATGGCGGGGTACCCTCTCGTCGATCCCGTCGATATCAGTTGAGCCCGCGGCGACCTCCACACCGTTGTAGGGGTGGGTCACCTTGTTGTTAGGAGTAAGGGAGAACAAACCGCCGTGGTGCGCATTGCACCGGTCTCTCTCTCTTTGTCTCTCTTTTTTGTTGTTTGTTTCACATAGTGGAGATGCTCGCATCTTGTTTGTATGCATGCTCTCACTAGACGCCAGTAAACGATCAGAATTGTCAGAGATGCCCCGCCTCTATCCCTTAGCATAAAGTGGCTATTTGGTCTTCAGTACGGACAGTAAATGCATAGCTGCCCCCCCCTCCCCTTGTGCTCTTGGGTATCAGCCCTCGTTCAACCTTTGCTGTGAATGTCCTTCACGCTCACTCGATCAATAGTGTCTCCCTAATATACATGTTGATGATCTGCCCTTTTTCTTGGATGTCGCATAGCTGCCCCCTTGCTTCAACTCGTCCGTCTTTACTTCTTCCGTCCTCGTGCCTTCCGCGTGTCGAGATCATGTCTAATCAACACACAAGCGGGTTTACACCACTTCTTTCTTTCCCTGTCTTGTCTGTTGCGGTCGTTGCGTCGAAGCTCTGACGTTGTCACCCCGGTATCGGAGCTTCCCCATACAGGAGTGTGTGTGTGTGTGTGTGTGTGTGTGCGTGCCCTCAACTTGGCGTGTGTGCCAATCTGAAGAAAAGACGCAACAGCGGCGGCACTGGCAGCAATGAACCTGGGTGTCAAGCAAGAGTCCTTCCGCATAGAGAGCATGATGTGCTCGTTGCGAGAAGAGTGCGTGAACCTGTGTTGTAACGACCTCCACAATGGCGCAGAGCTCACCACGGACGAGGTGCACTGTATCGATCGCTGTTCATGGCGATATTTGCACACCAACAAGATAATCACCAACGTTCTGGATCGAAAGACCCAAGGCGGGGGCAAGAGACTCGTGTAGCTTCAGTGGTGCCGAATGCCGCTGTAGTGAACCGCCTATGGGAATGTGTCCCGCGGAAGCTGAGTGTCATGTACATGACACACCACCGACCACAAAGATGAGGGGAGGGAGGGAGGGAGGTGGTGTGTGAAGCGCTCTTGTGAGGCCTCACTACTGCTTGTCTCCTCGTTCCGGTGCCGTCACCGCCCCCTCGGTCGCTCACATTCACCTCCCCCCCTTTCTGTGCCAATGGTTCTGACTTGGTGCTGTTGTTGGTCCCTCCCCCCACCCCCGCTTCGCACCGTGTCCTCGGGAAGCGTCTGCGGATGTGTGTCTCTGTGTGTGGTTGCCATGGAGGTCTGAGTCCATGTGCTCCCCCCCCTTCCTTGTGGTAGTACTTGTCTAAAGTCCGTTCGACACCTTGCACCATCGCTGACGTACCTCCCTCTTTTTCCCTCCCACGCACAATGCACACAGCACCTCCCACCACATGTTCCCTGCTTTGTGTAATCCCTTGTCTCCCCCTCCCCCCCGTATTGCTGGTCTCTCTGTCTCAAACTATATTGTCCTACTACCCCCCCCCCCTTCCCCCACTGCGGCGAGAAAGGGATCCATGAGACGGAGATGAGCGAGGGGAAACACGCAGTGTGAAAGCTCAAGTGTAAGAGGGAGATGGGTGCAAGGCCAACAATGGAGGTGGGTGGCGTCATTCCTCACCGACTGAATAAATAACCCTCCCCCCCCCCCCCCACTCCCACCACAAAAAAAAAGAAACATGGCACCTTTTCTAAACTCTGGGCATTGTCATTGACCACGCCTTTCTTAGCTCTCTGCACACGGAAGGCCCGCTCTGCATTGTCTTGTCCACTACCCGTGTACGTGTTTGCTCTTCAAATACAATAGGAGTGATCACCATCCGATAAGGAACAGAGACCGAAGGAAGCAACCCAAACCGCTTTGCAATGAGCCTCCTCCTCCTCCAGGAGGTCTGCTCGTAGGTGTGTGTGTGTGTGTGTGTGTCTACCCCCCCCCCCTACTCCTCCTACTCCTCTTCCCCCCTTCCTTTGGACCGTCCCTTTTTTTTATTGTTCCACTCGGTTTCTCTCAAGGTCACATTGCTAGAATCTTCAACTCCACCAAATAGGGGAGCATCAACATCACAAACACACACACTCTCTCTCTTTATAGGGCCCACCACATCACTCCAGAGGTCTAGTGAAGCACATCAACCGATAGAAGTATGTCTCGTGCCCCCCGTAAAGTCTTGTTTCTCGCCTTGGTGGCGCTTCTGGCGGCAACCGTTGTTCTGGCAACGGTAGCGCCGCATACGGATGACGACCACACGGCAGCCCTCGACAATGATGCCGATGTCATGTATAGGGCGGCCGACGGCGGTAAGAGGCCCGTGTCTCATGTGAGCCGCGTCTTGTTCCTGAACACGTCGTCCCAATCCTTTCCATTCCTCCCGGCGGGATCGAAGGCGAAGGCGGTGATCGCGTTTCGAAACAGCGATGAGGAAGTCTCACAGGTGGTGTTTCTTCTTGCAGGCTTTCTACAGCCCCCAGGGCAGTACCACGCGATCATTCAGAACTTTTCTGTTGTCCGTCAGGCACGCGTGGTCCAGAAGTCAGAGACAGTGAGCATGCACTACACATTCACACCGGATGCTCACCTCGAGCCTGGGGAATACAATATGGTGCTGGGTCTCTACGCGCAGGACTCTTCAACAAACAAGACGTACTTCATGACGGCCTTCAATTCCACAGTCATGGTTGGAGAGCCGCTAGGCACGGACCCCCGCACGATCCTGACGTACTTCACCTTGCTTGTCATCTTTGGTGGCATCGCCTACGTGGCTGCTGATAAGGTTGGCCTTGTGAAGAAGATGACGACAGTGTGCTCGAAGAGCGAGAGTTCGAGTAGCACCAGCGGCAGTGGCTCCAATTACGTGGAGATGGGCACTGGGAACACCGGCTATGACCCAGCCTACGTCAATGCAGAGCACCAGCGCTACCGTGATGAGGTGCTGCGTCGAAGCTCGGCCTCCTCAAGCACTCGTTACAGTTCTGCTTCGCCAAAGAAAAAGAAGTGACGTGATGAAGTCACCGGTGCGCCTCCCAACTTATTTTGTACGTTTTTCTTGGTTGGTTGGCCTCCCTGTAGTGGATGTGTATATATAGGCACCTCTTGCGACTACCGTCCATCCACCTGTCTGTCTGTCTGTCTGTGTTGTGTGTGTGGTGTGTTGTGTGTGTGGTGTCTGTGCGCGTACCACCATTCCAATGGATGGTTGTCCTCTATGAAGCGGTGCGTTTTCAATATCCTTGTACGGCACTCTCCCTCCTCCTGGTGCCGAGTTCGATGACTAGGTGATCGGGGTTCGCGGGTGCATACACAGTCATGGAGAGGTGGGACGAATAGGGACACTCGCAGAGACGTACACACAGACATTCACGGTTGCAACATCCATGGAATTTAATTATGAGAAGTGGGAGAGGGCCGTGTCGCACACCAAAGTGCACAAGAGTTAATGACTGGGCTTTCATCAACTCATGCGCGTTCTGGGGCTACCGTTTTTTCCATTCCACTCCAAAATGGTGTCCCTCGGCCCTCGGCCTCCTCCCCTCCCCTCCCCTCTCCCGTCCCCCATCTGACTTTCCCATTTGCTGTGTTTGTGTGCTGGAGCAGAGAAGGACAAGTCATGTGAAAGACAGGGACACCGGTCGAATAGAGGGAATCGCTCAAGCAGGAAGGGGGCGGGGGGAAGGGGGGCGGTGCCACTCTTGACGTGTGTGTGTGCCTCTTACCTGTTCTCCCGCCCGCTCAGTTGTGCGCGCTCTTTCCTCTTCGGTTCTTGTAAGAGCACATATATATACACGTAACGGTGCATCGGTCGTTGGTGTCCTCTCGAGAACCGGATTTAGGGGTAGGAAGGGGAGTTGTGTTTTTTTTTCTTTTTCGAATGCTTGTTTCTGTGCGTGTTCGGTTGAAAAATTAGTGGTTTTCTGGGTGCTTCGCTACGGCCCACGTATCGGGAGTAGATACAAGGGTGGATGACCGCTGTCAGTGGGCCGTTGTTCGCCTCTCTCAAACAGAGCGACACCAGTAATGTGGGAAGTACATAAGTGCGAACACGCATGCCATCGTCTTGGGGAGACGCAGATGGACGGTGGTGGTGGGAGGGAGGGGACTATGATTCCCTTTCCCTGTCCTTAACCCCTACCATTTGTTTGTGTTATCATGACTGTTTTTTTTTGTTTCGTGAGCGGTGTTTTAATGGCCATGTGTGTGTGTGTGTGTCCCGTTTTACTGTGAGCGTGTAGTCATTGTTCCTAAAACAAACCAGCAGAAGAATTCAAACCCCCACCCCTTTGGTGGCCAACGAGGAACGGGGACCCCCCCCTTTTCTGTCTCCCCCCCCCCAAAAAAAAAAAGACTCATGCGTGCTGTTTAGCTACTTCTCTTCTCTCTCCTGCCTTTACCACAGCATCCTTTGATCTTATTGCCTGCATCCTCAAGAGGCCCTCACCCCCCCTCTCCCCCCCGCCCTTCACTCCACAGAAAGTGTCCACACGTTGTTGTAACAATAGCAGATCGCGGCGTACATGCTCATACGGGATACACGCACACCATATCCTCAGGAAGGATGACCATCTTTAGTCTTTAGCGGTGTTGATAACAGCGAGAGAAGAATTCTTCCCACTACCGTGCCTTGTGTTTTTTTTTTCTGCTGCCCTCTAGGCTTTGTGGACACCGTAACCGAAGAGGTTGATCCAGCCGCCCTGATCCTCATGTGTGTTGTCAAGGACCGCAAACGTTGCAATCTTGTACACACTGGTTTGTTTTCGAACAGCGTACCGACAAAGGAGGTGGTTTAGACGCGCAGAGAGCATGGAGGGTGGCCCAAAGCTTTGATATCAGAGACCACTACGACTAGCAGCTGAGGGTGGCGCTTAACTGGGAGAAGTGATCGACGCACTAGATGAAAAAAAAACGTCAACGTACCACCGTGCGCCCCACCTCGTTGACGCCCCCCCCCCTACACACACACACACACACACACACAGCCACTGCTCTCGACTTTTTTTACTTCTTCTTCTTCATGCTGCATAACTGGACATCTCGGGGAATACTCCGTGCCCGCTGCTCCCTCCCCTCTTTTTTTCACCCCATTTTTCTGCTCTATCCCTGTATTTTGGCCCTTTCTCGTGCGTAGTTTTGACGCCCGAGTTTTTGTTTGGTACGGTCGTACCACTAGAGATGTGTAACGTGCGGTGGTGGTGGTGACGGGCGCGCCTATACGCAGTCGCAAGACCGTTGGTTTGGAACTTGTCGCGGCTACGCAGAGGCAAGTTGCAGTAAACCTTCCCATAATGCATAACATATTTGTGTCTGCGTGAGTGTCTCCGGACGCGTGGGGCTCGTTTTCGTGGCTTAGGGGTGGTCGTACCGAGCCCCCCCCTTTCAGTTCCCCCTCCCCTTCCCCCCTTCTTCCTTATCATCCCCCCACACCCCCACAAGAAAGAAAGGCACACACACACACATGCAAATACACACACACACACACACAACCGCTCACGTGCATCAAACTTTTTTTTGTCTCCTGTGTAGCGTCACCGCACTGTCTGTTGTGGGTTTTGTAGTAAAAGAGACACATCATGGCCCGTGAACGGGTGATCGCGGTTGAGGGGCTGCGGAACTACCGAGACCTCGGTGGCTACTTTACTCAAGATGGAAAGCGTGTCGTCAAGTACAGACACATCTACCGCGCTGACAACGTTGGCGACGCCACGGATGTCGGCAAAAAGACGCTCGTGGAGGAACTTGGCATAAAGTACATCATCGATTTTCGAGGCCCGCATGAGCGGGATCAGGCGCCGTACTCATGTGCAGGTGCCCTGTACTTCCCGATACCGATCGATGCGTGCTCCTATCGAGATGAAGTCTTACGGATGTCCGTGCTGGACGGACGATCTGCGGAGGCGTTACTCCGGCGAGTGGCCACAACTTTTCTCATTGACTTCAAGGATGCCTACCGAACATTTTTCCACGTCCTACTCACTGAGGTAAAGGGTAAGCCTGCCGTGTTCCACTGCACGGCTGGCAAAGACCGCACGGGGGTGGCTGCAGCGCTTCTCTTGACCGCCCTGGACGTACCCGCGGAGACCATAATGGAGGATTTCCTGCTCACAAATCAATTCTGCACACCACCGCCCTGTGAATCCCTCCACTTGGGCAACTGCACCATCGCTAGGGACGCTATCGAGGTTCTGTACCGCGCCCAAGCGTTCTTCCTTGAACTGAGTTTTGGTGAGGTGCGCAAGAGGTATGGCACGGTGAAGGCCTACATGGAGGAGGAACTGGGTGTGGGTGCGCGGGAGTTGAAGAAGCTACGCACCTACTACGTGCGCTCGTCCTCGTAGCGCTTATGAGTGCAAAATATTTCAACAACGGCCGCAATTGTTTTGCCCCCCCCCCCCCCTTGGCTGAGATCCACAAAAAACAAAATAAAAGACAACTTTTCAGTAGCGAGGGGGGGGGGGGAGGGGAGCGAAGAAAAGGAGAAGGGGTGTGGTGGTGCTGACTATTACGCGACTGTCGCTTCGCGTGTGTATTTTCCCTCACCCTCTTCCCCATCTTCATCCGAAGAAAAATGGATCGGTTTGTTTCGAACGCAAATCCACACAAATATGTGTAGTGTGTGTGTGTGCGTGTGCTGTCTTCCCACGTCGTGATGTCTGCTCTTTCCTTCGCCTAAGCAATGAGCGAAGACCCCCCCCCCGCACCCACTCACGTTCTTGCACGAATACGGTGACACACACACACACACACAAATTCTGTTTTCTCCCTTGATCTCAAGCATCACTGTTGTGAATGATGCAACCGGGGGAGCAGCTCTGCTGACTCGCGTCAAGGATAGCTGCGTTTACCTCAGCTTTCTATCATATGTTTTCACGTTGCTTTTCTGAGTCCCGATTTTCAGACTTCAATTCGGTGTAACCCTTGTAGAAGCCCAGGGTGATGTTTTCTGTGCTGTTTCGCGTCTGTACACTAGCCCCGCCTCCTCCCACCTCGCCGAGCTCTCCCTGACGGCATCGTGTCTGTGCTTGAGGCTCTCTTCTGGTACGTTTCTTTCGTTGTCCCCCCTCCCTCCTACCTCTCTATTTCGCATCTCCATGCTTGTATACTTTGCTTTGTTGTCACAACCTACTTTGTTATTTTTTTTTACAAGGGGGGATCTTAATCACGGTGGAAAGGGGGCTAGAAGCCTGTGGTGGTGGTGGTGGTGGTGGTGGAGAGAGAGAGGTGCGGGATGGTGCGTGCGTTTTTTTTTATGTGTGTGTATTGGTGGTCGTTGAGCTCCCTTCATGCGTGCGCACACACACACCTCATCCGCTTGCTTTTCTCAGCCTTTTTTTTTCACCTTTGCGTGCGTACGTGCGTGGCGTAACGAACGGCCATGAACAGATATGAACATCACTATTTGAGTGTGAAGCAAAGAAAAAAACGAGTCATCGGGAACCCCCCTCCCCCGCCCCTCCCGTCTTCCAGCGATCACACCCACCCTCCCACCACATTATTTCTCCGCCATTAAATGCCACTGGCATTATTTTTATTAAAACCCCTCATGTGGATCTCTCTTCACCCTCTTCACTCTCTTGCTAACTTGCTCACGATTTCTCCCGTTGTGCCCCCCCCCCCCCCCCCCCCTCACACACACACACACACACGCACACACACACACACGCTTCTGCCCAACACGCACATCGAGAGCGACATCATCAGCTATAGTTCCTCTTGTTCGTTGTGACCCCCCGATTATCAGAAGGCTCCCAGCACCGCTTTCCAGTGTACGTTCTCCCACATCCTCTGCACTTCGTAGTAACGTATCTCAGAAAGTTCGGTGTCCATCCGCTACCCTCCCCTCCCCCCTCCCATCCCCGCGGGGAGCAGCACCGGTGACACCCATAGGAAGACAACGTTATCTTTTTTTTGCAAGCTTTCAGAGAAGCACAGAGGCCTTCTTTCTTCTACGATAAAAAGCTGTTTGGATTTTTCTTCCTCACCTTACCCTCCTTCCGTTCTGGTGCCGCTCTCCTTTGTGTGGCATTGCCTGTCGTACACCACGAGTGTAACAAAGATTTGCCCATGTCACTTTCTTCGGTTGAGGGGCGTGGTGAGTCGGCATCTGACGTGCGGTCAGAGCCTCGCAGCGTGGAAGAGTCTCTGCACTCCGTACTCGACGTAGAAAACGTCGCGACACAGGTGTGCACGCAAAAAACGGCTTTGCTGTCACCAACTGCCAAGCGCCACCGCGTCGAGGAGCAGACGCCGCCGTTCTCGTTGACACAGGTTATTGGAGTGGAAGGCATCGACAAAGATGCACGCCTCGATGGTTGTGCTCCCGCCTCGTCGACGGCTACGCTTCCAGAGCCCACCCACTCCGTGGACGAGCTGGCTTTGGGTGCCGTGGGTGTGGTCGATGTTTCTGATAGTACTGCGGTCGTGGAGGCTGATGTAACTGGCGTGAGTGACGACACGCTTGCGGAAGAGAGCTGTATAGGTGATCCCGCGTGTGGAGGTGAGGCGTTTGTGTCCGTGGTGTCGATATCCGCTGATGAATCATCGAATCTCACTCAACCTCCGCAAGCGTTGCGAGATGGAGAGCACGCTTGGGCGCCGGAACAGTCGCCCTCAGTCGCGGACCGCAGCGCAGGAACACCACCTGCTATTCCGATCACCAACCAAGATGAGGAGGTTGCGCTGGCTGAGACGCCCACGCACCTATCACAGTCTGAGGGGCCGACCGGAAGCAGCGCCATCACCCCCCACGGTTCCGATTCAGTCATGAGTGAAGGGTGTACTTCCCACTCCCAGGTGGAGGAAGAGCTGAGGGGCAATCGAGAGGCTCAGACTGCCACAGATGCCGCAAACTGCACGCAGATTCCATCCCTCACTTCAGAGGAGTGTGAGCACAGCTGTCAACGTCAGTCACGTCCGTCCGGGGCGGCAACACCGCCAGTTTCTGTGGCAGCCGTCGAGGACAACCCCAAGGCGCCAAGTAAGCATCTCACGTTCGCTGACAGCGCTTTCCCGCCGCAGGTCGTGCTGCCGACCTCTCCGTCATGAGCTGATCCTCTCGGCTACGGCACCTGCTGTTTCGCTACCACCACTACCACCACCGCCCCTCTCCAGATATATATATACATATATGCAGATGAACAGATATTCATTTTTTTCTTTGTGTGTGTAGTTTATCCGTTTTCGGTTTCATTTCACTGCTCTATTTGTTGGGTTGTCAATGTCTCGCCCACCCCACCCCACCCCACCCACACTCCCGTTTCTCTCCCGTTTCGTGTTCTTCACGCGAAGAAGAAGAGGTCGAGCAGCCAACTTGGTCCACATACACGCACACATTCATACAGAGGAAGGGTTGCCTCGCTAGCGCCTGTGCATGTGTGTGTGTGTGTGTGTAACACGGACGGGGTGTGCCGCATCATTATATATACATATATCTGTTTTCGATTCACTTTAACAGAGCACCAGAGTACCTCTTCTTTGTGTAGTGCCTCCTTTTCTATTCTCCCCCTTTCCTCTTCCCCCCTTCCTTCTCAGATCTCTGAATCCAAAATGCACACCAGCGGTGTGTGTGTGTGTGGAAAGGGGGGGGGATGAAGTCAAGTCCGCGGGCGCCCCCCCCCCCCCCCGCAATCTGCTGCTCTCCACTTCAGGCGGTGTGTCAGAGGGTGTGCAATTAAACGTTTGGTCGTCATCCCTATTCAACCCCCCCTCTCATCTCGTGCTTGCTCTCATCGCACTTGCTTCCCCGTACCGCGGGAAGAAGGCAAGACCGTTGAGTCCACACACCCACTCTGTTCCCCTGCGCATCACTAGACGATACTTCGCTTTTAGCGATCACCAAACACGCTCCTGGTCTTGCACAAGAGAAAAGGAGTGGTGTTACAGATGTTCCCGCACCTCCGTCATGCGTCACTGTAATCCACGTTGTAACATTTCTCAAACCCTCAACATCTCAACCTCTTTTTTTTTTTCACCCTCCCCACCACCACCACCACCATCACCACTGCCTCTCTTTTTTTGTGTGTGTGTGTGATGGCTGCTACAGTCCACAAAACGTTCGCCAGCAGAAGAAATTAAACGGCTCTCTAACTCTTGCTTGTCTTGACTGTTTTTTACCACAAACTCTCAGTGTATCTCTTCGTCTCTCTTTTCGTCTCTCTCTGTTCTCTCTCTCAACTTGCTTGTGTTCTTTTCAAAAACGGACTGAAGTATTTTTCTGGCCTCACACCCATCAAACTGCACAGTACATGAGCGCACGTGAATCGCGCCTGCACCTGTTCTGTTAGCTTATCTTCCCACCCCTTTTTTTCTCTTTGTGTGTTCTCTTGTTTATATTTCCAGCGTCTCTCTTTCTCTAGTGAAAGCGACAGTACGCATACCCCCGCCCCCCCCCTCCCCCTCCCTCCCTCCGTGGCTCCCCTCCCTCCTTCTGTCGTTCACCGATCTCGCCCTCTCTTTATAGATATATACACCGCATCACCACCACCACTAGCCACGCACCCACACACTTTCACAGAAGCAGAGAAGCAGTGAACAACTCGGCTGACTTCGTTGTGTGTCATCCTTTCCCCTTAGTTGCTTCTTCTTTTATCTACCCACCACCACCACCACCACCACCAGACGCAGACACACGAAGCCACCATGTCTCGTAATCCAATAAGCATTTCAAGCGTGGGGCTGCACAACCCTCAACGGGACTCTCCGATGTCGTCGGCGACGCCAAAGAGTGGCGGCGAAAGCGCCACCGCAGAATACGATGCAGCCGTGTGCAAAGATGTCGACGAACTGCATGGGACTCAAGAGGAGATGCGCGATCTCTCGACCGTTTGCCAAGCAGAGGCAGAGGCAGTCAAACCCATCCCGAGTTTACCTGAGCGAGTGCTGGGCCGTGTGCTGCCATCTGGCGGTTTATGGAGTGGTGTGTTCAACCTCGCCGCGAGTAGTCTCGGTGCTGGCATCCTTGGCTTGCCCTACGCCTTCCAAACCTCCGGCATCCTCATGGGTACCATTCATTTGACTGTTATTTACCTGCTCACAGTGTACTCGGTGCGCCTTCTTGCCATTGTATATACCAAGACAGGAATCAGGAGCTACGAGCTCACCGCACGCTATGTCTTCGGCCGCGGCGGTGACATCTTCGTGGCAATTATCATGTTCGTCAAGTGCATAGGTGCCTGCGTCGCGTACGTTATCTGCATCAACGATCTTTGGAGCTCATTTCTCTCAGATCATCGCGTGGAGGGCTACTACAGGAGCCTCAGCTTCCAGCGCGTATTGACGACGGTCACATTTTTGTTGTTGATGCTGCCGCTTTCACTCCCGCGTCAAATCAATTCGCTCCGCTACGTTTCCCTTTTTGGTGTGGTATTTGTTTTGTTCTTCGTTGCCTGCGTCATTGCCCATTCGGCGACGCATGGGCTGAAGGAAGGCTTCAGCAACCGAAATCTGCACCTGTTCACTACAGGCAATCGCGCCATACAGGGACTTGGTCACTTTGTCTTTGCTTTTCTGTGCCAGTCGAATGCATACCAGGTATTCAATGAAACACCCAAGCCCAGTGTGCGGTTTTTCGAGATGCAAGTGCTCGTCAGCATGGCGGTGTGCACGACCCTTTACTGGTTGGCGGGCTTTTTCGGCTACTGCGACTTTGGTGACAAAGTCCAGTCATCGCTGCTGCGCGTGTACCGCCCGTTGACGGATTATTACATCGCCGTGGCCTACATTGGTCTCGTTGTGAAGCTCTGTGTTGCCTTTGCGCTGCACATTTCGCCTTGCCGAGACTCCGTACACCACCTCCTTGGCTGGAACCTGCACACGATTGCCTGGTGGAAGAACGCGCTGCTGTGCACTTGCCTTTGCGTCATTGCGCTGCTCGCGGGCCTGTTCATCCCGAACGTGAACGTGGTGTTTGGCCTGCTCGGATCTTTCACCGGAGCCTTTATCGCCTTTGTTTTCCCGGCTCTCTTTTTCATCTACAGCGGAGGCTTCGAGCTCAAGAAGGTTGGCGCGTACAACTTCTTTGGCTCTCTTGTTCTTCTACTCTGTGGTGTGATCATCATCAGTTTCGGCACCACCGCCACGATTTATGGAGTGTTGTAACGACGTGAGGCCAAAAAAAAAGAGAAACTGAGGGAGGGAGGGAGGGAGGAGCCGATCACCTTCTTGATTTCAATACATACATATATATATATATTCACTTCTTCTTCTCGAGGTCTGATCAATGTGGCAATGAGGGCACCGAGTATGTGTGCTGTGGCTAAAGATTCACTCAAGTAGAGGGGGGCTCCATGAGAAATAGCGAGAGAGAACGCGTGTGCGCGAGTGCATTTAGTGTGTGGGTTGTGTGTGTTTCCACATTTTTTTTTCTCTTATTGCCTTGTTTGCATCCTCCTCTACAGGGTACCATGCTAGGAATGAGCCCATCCGTTTGCACCATTGAAAAAGCGCGAGAATCCTCCTTTTCCGAGTCGTGCCAGCAACGAATTTAGATGGGTATGTGCGCGGGTGTATGGGAGAACCCCCTGTGTGTGGGGAGGCTCTTACAAGGGGGGAGGGGGGGCACGGGTGCTAGTAGTAGGGGTGGGGCGATCATAACCATGTAGTCAAATCCCAAAGAGCGCAGTGCGCGTGGTCATAATAGGAGTGATGCACCGCGCCTCCTCCCTTCATTTTTTCCTTCCTTTCCCTTCCCACAAAAGGCACTTCTCAGGTGGTCCAGACCACCTCCTGATCTTCTTGTACTTATATGATTGAGTTCGTTTTTTTTTTCGCTGATATAGTGTTTTAGCAGGGCTAACTTTTCCCTGTCACGCCCTCGCTTCCACCCTCTCTTGCGCGTCCCGCCCCCCTCCCATTTTTTCCAACACACATAGTCTATCGTGAATGAGGCAGTCAGTCTTGGTCCCACGTGTACCGGAATGAATCTCCCACTTCTGCCATCTCCAGGATCCATGAGGCCTTGGTGTAGAGAGGACGGTTGGCTGGCAAAAAAAAAGATAAACATGGGAAAAATGGGACTCAGCATATTCTACATACAAACACATGCATGAATGCATGCATATATATTTATTTATATATATATTTATCATCTTTTTTTTCTCCCCCTTCCCTTCCCCTCCCCTCCCTCTTTACTTTGAGTACCATGGTACTTTTAAACAAGCAAGACACCATAGTGCAAATGAGAAACCATGGACTTGCGCGAAATCTTGTGGGGGCGGTACCGTTGTCATCCGTGTGGATGTGTCTGTGTGTCGGTCTGGGATGCCCTCACATTGTACAGGGCCGGATAGGGGCCTCTGATGATTATGGGTTTCGCAACCCCCTCGTCTCTCCTTTGGGCCTCTTTCTCTGGTGTGTGACGCGGCTTCCTTTGCTTTTCAAAAGGTTCACACCGTCACACGTCAAGGGATGCGTACGCTTTCACGTGTTTCTGCTGTTATAACCCAGGAGTGCAAGGCTTGCTTTCCATCAACACCTGCGCCCATCACTACCACCCTTTCCATTCGGTAGGACCTCCTCTCTCTTCCCCTGAACGTAGAGTGTCGCATTCCCTTCCTTTTTTTTTTCGGGACGTCTCTACTGTTGGAGTGTTTTTCGGTGATAAATCTGCAATGTAACAGAAGGGAAACAGAAAATAACGACAATGACAAAGGCTGAGCGTCCGTCTTGCTGTTTATGGAGACTGCCATCTCCCCTCCTCTCTCCCTCCGTGTTGCTCTAGTCATGCCACGCGCCTCTACGTGCGTTTATGTGTGAAGCATTTTTTTTCCCCGTGGTCCAGTGTTTAGCATCGGGTGACCCTCATCTTCGTCATGCCCCCCCCCCGCCCTTTTCTCTCCCTTCTTCCCTCTCCTCCCTCTCCTCCCTCCCCCCCACAAACGCTTCTTCGTCTGAGCTGTACATGGAGAAGTCGCACGTCTAAACTTGTCAATATCGATCAGGCTATTACCACCCTCCCCCCCCCCCCGCGTCATTTCATGGGTGATTATCGGTCCGCTCAAGCCAAAGTCCATCTGCGCTAGAGGAGAGAAATGAAGGCACCAGAGCCTCAACCGTCGGCGGCCAAGCACAGCCCATGGAGGCTCTGGGACACGCTTGACCTCCGTATTCACGTATTCCTCGCGGTTATCGCTTCCCTAGTCTTCAGCAATGGCGTACGCGCAGATATGGCCTTTGACGACCATAATGCGATCGCCACCAACGCCGACGCTCACATGGACAAAACCTCGCTTGCCTCTATTTTTTACAACGACTTCTGGGGCAAACCGCTTCACCATTTCGACTCGAACGGGTCGTACCGCCCCATCACGGTCCTCACGTTCCGCATTCAGCATTGGTTGATGGGCTACCATCACGACACGGCTTTCCTTCACGGCTTCAATTATGTTCTTGCGTATCTCAACGTCTGCCTCGTATTTTACCTCGCGCGCCTTTACGTCTACGTGGCTGTACCCAGCGCAGCGCTTCACGGTCCCAACGCCAAAGCACAGCCTCTAACGGCTCTGCTGACTTCTCCTCTGCACGCGGTGCCACTGATGGCGGCGCTGCTGTACCTTGTACACCCCGTTCACGTTGACTCCGTCACGTCCATTGTGGGTCGGTGCGAGCTACTTTACTGCTTCTTTGGGCTGATCGGTTTTTTCTGCATTCACCGATATCTGAACCAGGCGGATGCAGCAACCCGTAAAGTCTCAGAGCCCGTACCCGTCTCTACGAAGCGCCGCAAAGGGGGGTGCTTGAAACGGGAGACACCCACCAAACCGGTCGTTACCGAACTCTATGTTCTCTTGTCCATCTGCGCCCTCACCACCAGCATTCTTTGCAAGGACAGCGCCATCACCTTCACCGCCATTTATGGGGTGCACGCGTGTGTGATGTACGTCTGTGGCCGGTGCGAAAAGCACCACACGCTGGTGGTGGTTGTAGTGTCAGTCGTGGAGCTGTTGTGCTATCTCGGCTTCCGCCGTGAATTCATTGGCAGAGTTGACCTACGATTGAGCCCGCTACTGCATCAATCCGAGCACCCGCAGTATTTTATTCCGGAGGGCCTCTTTCACTGGCTCAGCATGCGGTGGCTTATTCAAGTGACGAACTTGAAGCTTTTATTTTTTCCTACGTCTCTATGCAACGAGTACAGCTTCGACTGCATCTCGCATGTGTACAGCTTGCAAGACCCCCGTGTACCAGGCTTTGTGGCCATCACCGCCACAGCCGTCCTCTTGGCGTCGAGTTTGCTCTTCAGCACCTTTGTTTGCCGTTCGCGACTCGCCCTGGCAGGGTTTAGCGGAATGCTTTGGATGGCTATTCCGTATGCCCCAGTCAGTCATCTCTTCTTCGCTGTGGGGACTTTTATCGCTGAACGCTGTCTGTACGTGCCTTCCATTGGTGCGGTGTTGCTCATTACTTTTATCGTAGCCACACCGGGGCTACGCGCTGGTACTGTGAAGCCTTACTTCTACGCGCTGTTGTTGCTGTCGTTGGGGTGGGGCATTTTCTCTCACTATCGAAACGAAGACTGGCAGTCAAATGAGCACCTGTCGCAGGCTGCTACCCGTAGCTGCCCCAATAGCGGCAAGGCACACTACCAGCTAGCTATTGCCCTCGCTAGCCGGATGAACAGCGTGACGTCGGAGGCCGCGGCCTTGGCACGACGATCCCTGGAACTGGATCCGTCGTCGAATCGCGGCTATTACTTATTGGCTCTCTATGAGCTCCAAACCAACAACGATATCCACAAGGTGTACGACTATCTTCGCAAGTGCATGGACGACCTGTTCGGCAACCAGCTCTGTCACAAGCTGTACGAACAGGTGCAGAGTCGTCTGTACCCCAACATGACTGAGGTGGAGCGCTACGTTGACTTTGCCGGCCTTTCACGCCGCGCCTCGTACAAGGCGGTGTACCTCCGCCTTGCCGGCATTATGTCACTCCAACAGAATCAACAGCCGTGTGTAGCTGAGGGGTTGCTCGAGCGTGCCTTGGCCGAGTGGAACAGCTCGAAATTGTATTGGATGAAAGATGAAATGTCGCGGGAGGCTGGAGATGTCACGTACTGCAACGCACTTTATTGGTACCTGCAATCATCGTCGCAGTGCGAGATGCCAGCGACGACTCGCATCGCCGAGCCGGCAAGACGCGCCGAGAATGCCGACGTGCAGAGGGACAATAACTTGCCGAGTTCTCCGCTAGCGACAAAGAGCACTTCTCCTACACCACAAATGGCGGTGCATCGAGCGGCAGCGGCTGCCCAATACTTCCGTCAATGCGGAACGGACTGGCGCGTCTTTCTCACCGAGCCCAGATACAATTATCCCACTATTCCGTATCGTATGAAAGAGTATCTCTCTGTCGGCGTCGGAACAAATGCGTTCATCTCGGACCTGATCAACTATACCCTGCCGGGCACATACGAACGAAGTGCGGTGCTGCTGAGTGTTGTAGAAACCTCATTGAGCCAGCTCTGTCACCTCACCACTCTCTTGGATGACAAATACGTGGTGAAAAAACTCAGCCAGCTCTACGGAGACCAGCTGCAGATGCTCAGGGTGAGATCGCCCGTGCTTCGCCACACGCTTGTCTCCAGCCTTCAAGCAATTCTAAAGGAAGTCCGTAACTCGAGCTCGGTCAGTGAGGCTCAACACGAGACGCTCAAACGTCTACTTACCACGCCCCCATGTGCAAATGAACTCGCTTCGTTGCTACGTTAGTGCCAAGGTCACTTTTCTTACGTTTGTGTGGGGAATGAGGACGAGTGGGGAGGGGGAGAGAGAAAAAAAAACGAAGAGTGTATATAAATATTTCGGAGAAGTACTCCTCCTCCTCCTCCCCCCCCCAAAAAAAAAACACATACACACACACACACGCACAGTGTTGAAAAAAAAAAGAGTATGTGGGTGCACACAATTCGATGTTCCGCCAACTGAATCAATGTTGGCCACCTGTGAAGAGAGTGCCTTTCCCTCTTTAACCAGTTTGTATAATTTTTCTTAAAATTTATTCTACTATCTGGTGAGATTCTGAGTTGTTGCTCACGCAAAGGTATTGGAGGTCTTGCCCTCTCACCCCAAAGTATATAGCTGTACATATAAACATGTAAAGATCGAGATGCGTGAAGACTGTCCTCGGTCGGACTGCCTCGCCCACCATCACCACCACTACACTCCTCTCGCTTAGGTTCATGACTCTTTTTCGATGCCTGTGTGTGTGTGTGTGTGTGTGTAGAGGGCATTTTGTATGAGGGGAGTCACCTTATCTGGCCTCACTCATTTTGCACTGCTCCGCGCTCCTCTCCTCTCCTCTCCTTTCCTACCCCCCCAACCCCCCGCACGCATTACACGGCCTCTACTTGTCTCTCTGTCCGTGCTCCCAAATTTTGGCGATTTATGAACGCCTGCAGCAAAACCGGCGCATGCACATATCAATGCTGGTGTGTGTCTTTATCTAACATTGTCGTTTGATACGTTTTTTTTTTCGTGGTTGCTTGCCAGTGGTTTCCGCCGGTTGGTTGGCCTGACTGTGGGGGACTGGCCTGCTTTCGTGTATGCCTGTTCGTTGGTTCGCATCGCCTCTTCTTTTTTTTTTCTTTTCTCCAGCTATAATTTCGATTGATCTACGCTCCCGTTAACGTGCTAACCCCCACCCCCCACCGCCCAGCCGCCATGCCCCCGCCCCATGCAGCTAAGCGTGGGCGCAGCCACAGCGGCCCTTCTGGCGGCTCGCATCGCCAGCCACAACGCTTTGGCTCGCCCCACAACGGCGGCAATCACAGTAGTCGCCCGCGTAGTCCAGCGGCGCATGCGCACCACAAGTCACACGACACTCGAGACGGCCATGGAGGCGGGGCGAATCGGCATAAGTCTGGGGTGCTTCGACTGAAGAAGGAGGCAACGAAGCACAACAAAAATATGTTTCGCCAGCAGCGAGACCGTCACCATCACAACAGCAGCAGCGCTTCAGTCGCCTACGGGGCACCGCCCCGGGGTGGGAGCAGCAGCGTTACTCGTCCTACTCACACGACGAGCTCCAACCTTTCCAAGGACATTGATATTCACCTCGCCGCCAAGGTCTCAGCTGACCTGCGAGAGAGTATCAACCTATTCAAGACGCGTCGTGCCAACCAAAGTGTCTTTGACACGGACCTCAACAACCGTCTCTTTCGCTTTGTGCCACCGCAGCTCATTCAGCAGCACATGCCCGAGGCCGTCTCGTCATATCGCACATACTTGTCGAAGTTCCAGAAAGGAGCGCCGACGGTGGTGAGTGCGTTTGTGTCGTGGTATGAGTGGGCCTCATTTGAAGCGAACAAGGGCAAGACGTTCGCGAGGCCGCAGAGAAGCAGCGATGGTCAGAAGGTCTCGGAGCAGGAGGACGAAGAGACCACTCCCGCGCAGGGAAAAGCGGCGGCGGCAGAGGGCGCAGATGGCGAGAACTCATCTGGCAAGAAACGAAGCCTAACACGCCAGGTCTTGTCGCAAACGTTGAAGGAACGGGAGCACATGCGGGCCTTGCTTTTCATGTGTCTTCGCCATAACGCTGAGAAGCGCAAGCAGGGCCAACACGCCTTCCTTAATCACCTCAACGCTAACTTGGGTGAGGACGTTGACACCCGCAACCTCGAACGCCTACGCGGGTCTGCGCACCACAGCGTCGTCTACGCTCTGTCCCGACTCCTCCTGGGAATGGTGACGGACGACTTCGCAATGCTGTGCCTCCACTGCCACGCGCTGTTTCTTGTCATGAAAGAGACGAGCATTACCCCGGCTGTTGTCTTGGAGTTGATGGATGAAGAGTTTGCACTGAGCGCACGCATGAAGGCGGTGAAGCTACGACTGGAGTCGCGCTCTCGGGGCCATGTTGATGCTGAGGATGACGACAATGACGATGGTGGCATCGATCCCGATGACATCAGCGACCCCACCAAGGGTGAGCGCAACCAACGCCTCATGGCTACTGTGTTCGGACTTGGCGCGGTGGTGGCTTCGCAGAAGAGTCTCAAGCCATCGGAAGCCTCCCAACTTGCTACGGTGCTTGCCTTCGCCTTCGTGGAGCAGAAGGCAACTCGAGTGCTTTCAGCGAACATCCTGTTCGAAGTCCTGGCGCAAAACGCTGGTGTGTATCAGCAGGAGGAGCCGCTTCAGTGGCTGACCTTTGCGTTTTTCCACTATCCCAAGATGGAGTACTTCCGGCCAGAGGCGATACAGTTTCTGCTGCGCCTCATGGAAGCCGACGTGAGGCTGCCGGCGCGCGCCCTACCCAGCACCGTGGAGGCATACCTTACCCTGGACCCCCTGAACCCGACCACGATGGAGCAGATCAGCAACGCCCTGTTCCGCAAAGAGCAGGTAACGGCCTATCACCCCATGGTGCACCCTGTGTGGAACGACATTTTCCAGCTTGTCATGCGTCGCGTCGCCATGGGTGAGTCAATGAAGGAGCATCTGAGCACGATCCTGCACAACATGATCGTGCCGTACCGCCGTGGTAGCGCTGATATTCCACGACGGGCGCTCTTCCAGAATCTCGTGACCGAGCTGGGGCATATCGCGGTTCAGTCCGACGACGCCGAGCAGCGCATCGAGGTACTGAAGCTGGCAAGCACGCACGCCGGGTACGGCAAGCACACATCTGCGAAGGCGACCACAATGCAGGAGCTGAAGCAGATGCCTATCTCTGCTCTTCATCGGAAAGTTGAGGACCTGCTACGGCAGTATGCTATGATTGCTGACTCGCTTCCGGCCGCCGTGACGAACCGCACGTGGGTGCTGCGTGAGCTGCGGAACTGCCTATACGTGCCCGTGCGGGAAGGCGTAGAGCATGCGTATGTGGACACCGCCGTGCTGCGGCTCCTTGAGTTTGGTCTATTCCCTCCGCGCCAGTCGCGCGACACGCTCAGTCAGAATCGCTGCATCTACCTCTTCGCTGACGTGTTTTCCTTCACCTTCCAGGCCTCCCTTGCCCGACCAAGGAGCTCGGTGACTTCTACGACAATCATCAGTGCGTATCTGGTGGCCGAGGAGAAGTCAAAGACGCGCTACACAACGGCTGTGCAGCAGAGCGCCTTTCGAAAGGCCCGAAACCGAGTTGTGGAGGCGCTTGAGGTGGCGGAAACGCAGCGAAGTGTTCTTTTCTACGAACGCGGCGACATGGAGATTTTGTTGACGCTGCTGTTCCTCATGCTCAGCGTGGACGATCCAACAAACAGCGACGCCGTGGGGATCGCCAAGAACGTCGCGGCGGATTTGGCACAATTTTACATGGCCGGCACGCTTGAGACGTTGGACTTGTTTTTCGATGCTCTCATGGCGCTGATCATGCGCACAAGCGCACCTCTGCACGTGATGCCGCTCATGACATGCGTACGACGCATCGCGATGGGCTTCATACTGAAGTTCGCCAAGTTCATTCGGACCAAAGGAACGCTGGATATTGTGCTGGCACCCCTCAAAGATGCGTTCCACACGGACAGCCGCGAGCAGGCCCGCCTGCGCAAAGCCAAGAAATCCGCAGACGACGACGACGACGCCGAGCGCAGCTCAAGCGGCGAGGATGGCGAGGACCCTGACTCTGCTTCCGACGGCGAGGATGCGGACAAGGACGATATGGCGACCGAGAACGGTGATGCCAGCGACGAGGACGAGGCAGGCAGTTCTGTCGATGAGTCGTCCACTGAAGCGGATTCTGCCACTGCGAGCGACGACAGCGACTCCGAGGCAGAGACGGTGAGCGAGGGCGAGAGCGGTGAAGCTGTGGCGGACGAGGTCGTCGACGCGGAGATGAAGGATATGTCGGGCGAGGACGACGACGACCTTGATGCCTTTGAAGAGGAGGAGGCGCCTACGCAGCAGTACATTGATGCACTAAAGGGCATGGTTGGCGGGATGGACTTACAGCACATGTATCCCACGGATACCGCCAGCCAGGAGAAGGCGGACGTGGTGCGAGCCATCCGCCTGGCTACGCGGGTTGGTCTCGCTATGCGCAGCGCCGAGGTGATCCATGTCTATCAGGTGCTGCTGTCGGTGGCACGCGACAATGTGAAGACGGCGGATGATGTCGTCTTTCACAGCGCTGTCTCCTCGCTGGAGATGCTGCTGCTCACCAAAAATCGGTACTTCGGGTCATTTGTGAAGGCGACCGATCTTTTTCAACTCTTGGGCGATATTCAAAGCTACCTGCGGAAGCTGAACCGCGTCCTGGTCAACAAAGACAGCGTCATGGCCAAGGCGGCTGCGGCGGCTCGTCGGCGCCTTGCCATAGTCAAAAGCATCGCGCTTCGTGTGTTTCACTTTCTAGCGATGCTCGCCAAGAAGAACCACGCCGGAGAGGAGGTGCGCATCGTGCTCAGCGAGTACTACAAATCCGTCTTCTGTGACCGCGGGTGGGACATGAAGAAGTTGCTGCCCTCACTCAAGAAGGATCTTTACCACTACCGCCATGGCTTCGCCTGGGCCATGCTTCCTGCAGCACTTGAGAAGAACGAGGAGGTAATGCCCTTGGAGGGCCCACAGCGGGTGCGCGTCTTCACGGGCTGCTGTATCCTCATCGAGGCGATGCTGCCGCGGCTCAGTGGGCTCCCCGGCGACCTGAAGCGAAGCGCCGGCGCTGCCATGTGCTCCTTTGTGCAGTCCGTGTCAGTGGGGCAGGTCTTCGCGATGAAGCACACTTTGCCATACAACTATCTCCACATGGTTAAAATGATTCTGCAGTACAACAGCCGCGTGCAACTGGACACCGCGTGGGTCGCGTCAGCGGTAATTGCGCCGGCGGTAGAGGATGACAACATTTTGCTCTCCTCGGCGTCTATTCGCCTGCTGGGCACAATGGAGCGTATCCTCGGTATCACCCCGCGCGCACGAGAGACCAAGGCACCCTCACCCGTCAAGGTGTTGTACGAGCAGTTTGCGAAGCGCGGCGCAAAAGAGAAGAGCGATTTCTACCGCCGTGCCAAGAAGGTGCGCAGCCGTGTTCTCAAGGCACTGCTGGCACATCGCAACGATGACCCGACCGATGAGGAGCGCTCATCGAAGCGGCGACGCAAGGAGGAGCTGAAGATTGAGGACCGTTTACAGCGCCAAGCGCTTCGCAGCTCCCGCACCAAGGCCCTCACAAAGGAGGAGCGGGAGGATAAGCGCAAGCACATCATGATGGCAAAGCAGGAGCGCATCGCCAAGAATCGCGAACGCAAGCGTCGCCTACACGAGGCACGCCAGCGATCTTTTGAGAAGTGGCGCCAGGCGAAGCTCGCGGCAGCATCGCAGCTAGACGAGGAAGACGATTAAACCATGCACTCTTGACTTCATCCGGGGCGGTTTTTGTTGTCAAGTGCGCAAGTCACTCTTCTCACGTGTGCTGCCTGTGTACCGTTTTTCTCCCCTTTGGTTTTTTTCTTCCCCCCTCGCTCTTTAATGCTACTTCTGTGGGTGATGGGTGTAACCGAGGTGCGTGATTTAATCGAAGAGGCGCCCCCTCATTTTTCGAGTCCCCGCCACTCTTCCCCCGCCGGATTGTGAGGCGGTTACGGCGGGGGAGTGTAGGGAGGCGGGAGGGGGGGGGGAAAGAAGGGGAAAGGTCGTTCGTTGTTTCACTGTAGGTTTTGGTCACCTCGTTGAGCATGTTCCCCCATCTAGTTTTCTGTACTTTCTTGGCAGGCTTCGTATTTGTTCTGGAGCTCTCGGTGTTAGCAGAATGGGCGGCACGTGTATTGGACGATGACGAACAACTGAGATTCAGGTGATGATAATGCTCATCACGCATGTGTGCTGTGCACGGTCGACGGTGTTTCCTCTTTTTTTTTTCCTTCCCCCCCTCCCCTTTCTTCAAGACAAGTATCACCCAAGGCGTTTAAATGGAGGAGAGTTGAATGTGTGTGACGCGCTGTTCGGCGCATTTCGCGTGTGGTACTCGAATGTGTCAGTCACTTGTATTTTTGAAACGCGGTGGGGTAAAGAAATACACACACAACACACACACACAACACACACACACAATAATAAGGCATACATGGCGCACAGGTATATATCAGCTCTCCTCCTATTGTTTTCCCCTTTCTAAAACAAATGAGCAAATAAAATCGACATCGCGGGTCCTTTCGAGAGAGAAGGGGGAGGGGGCGGGGCTTTCTCGACGCGCTCACGCGTTGCAGCTCCGTTCCTCGGCTATCCCCCAGTGACAATGAAAGATGCCCTCGCCCCCCACCCCTACTCCTCCCCTATCGGTTGGCCCGTCTGAGCTCGCGGTGCACCATGAGGAGCTTTAGAAACAGTTCTCTCGCAGGTGCCACCGTGTTTGCGGTCGTCGCATGTTATACTAAGATTTTTTTTTTTGACAGCAGGTGGTCACCTCTTCAAAAAAAAAACAAAATGCACAGAAACAGTGAGGAACACGCATACACAGAGAGAGAAAATGCCGTGGAGCCTGCCTAGCTGCATCCAGAGTCCCTGGGCAGACGTTGCTCTGTCCCCTACCCGCTTCCGCCCTCCTATCCCTCCCTCTTTCCATTTTTGTCTTGGTGTGCACTGTTATCCTTTGGTGGACTCTTTTAGTTTTTTTTTTCTTTTTTTGTGTGCGTGCGTGTGCTAGTGTTGTTCTGGAAAGCCCCTCCCCCCACCCCTCAAAAAAAAAAAAACACGTCGCCTTCAGCGCCGTTCTTTGCTTCGTTACTCAAGACTAGACACACAGCTCGGGTGTTCAGCCTCTTGTGTCTGCCTCCCTGCTGCTATTGCCCCCCCCCCCTCCCTGTCAAACAAGTAACACATTTCTTTTTTCCTCCTCTCTACGCGTCTCAGCTTAGCGAACACCGCCATTGTTGCGCTGACAGCACTCGTGTATTTCACTACACCCTTTTTTTGCGATTTTTTTCCTTTCATTTCTGTGTTGTAAGCGGCTTGACTGACCTCTTGGCCGTTCCACAAGAAAGCTGCTGTCGCGGTGCTGTGATTTGTCTCAACGGTCTTTCAAAAAAGACGTTGAAAAATACAAGCCTTTTGTGCGCATAGTCCTCAGGCGCAGGCGAAGGAGATGACCGACGCAATTGCTGACACCGCGTCAAGGGTGAAGATGAAGGTGAATACCACGGCGCGGGACGGTCAGAGCGCCATACACGACGCCGCTGCAAGTGTGCAGCAGCAGGCCCAAACCGCGATCAACACAATGCAAGCCTACGTGCATGAGGGGCAGCGAATTGTTTCGGAGAAAAAGGCGCGCTCGCAGGATGCTGCCAAGAAAGCCGTAAATACCGCGCACGAGTATGTCGAGGATGCGCGGAAAAAAGCAGATTTTTATATGGGGAACGTGCGTACCTCCGCTCAGAGCGTTGTGGACAACGCAAAGGAGCAGGTGACGGCTGTGCGCAGCCTGGTGACGGAGAAAACACAGCCGTATGTGAGCAACTACCAAGACTTCGATGTCACCAAGACAGCAGCTTTTCATGTCTGCACACACCTCATCAGCCTGATTCTATACGTGGTCTGGCGTGTGACCTTAGTGATCCCCACTGCCAGGACCATGATCACCGTTGTTCTGCAGAAAGAAGCCGATGCACAAGTGGCGAGTAACTGTGCAGTGATGATTCAGAAGGTCCCGGTTGTTGGCCGTCGAACCGCGGAGCTGGTCACGATCGCCGTCAATAGCATCCGTACAGATCTCAAGGAACAGATTGCACAGTACAACGCTGCAACACCACACCCCAAGACGGCTTAACCGCCACTTGATCCATCGCTGTAGACGTACAAAAACATCTGCTGGATTACCAAAAAGGCTTGGGTGCATTTTTCCTTTGCGCACTGTCTATATCAAAACGTTATTTTGGTGCTCTCCTCTCCTCTCTTCCCCCCCTCCCCCCCACCACCACCACCACCACCACACACACACACTCTTGACAGTCACATGGGGAGAAGGTTATGCACACATGAGCAGAATACCTACACTTGTCGGATTACGGGAGGTGGTGGACCCCAGTGTGTATCATATTGTGTGTCACAACGGTGCATGCCTCGCGTCTCTCCCCCCCTCTACGTCACACACACACACACACACACACACACCTCCGTCTGTGTTGTCGTATCCTCCTCTCCCCCCCCCCACCTTCCTTCAAATCCTTTGTTTTTTTTTTACGTCAGTGTCTTTTCTTGCTTCTTCATCTCTTTCCGATTATGTTTTTCCTCTCATTTTTCATTTTTCTTCCAATAGTGAGACACACGCGCGGACATATTCAGGTGCCTGTCTGTTTTTTTTTTCTTCTGGCGCCTGCCCTCTCCTCTCCTCTCCCTCCCTCCCTCCCCCTCCTCCTCCCCTGTTCCCGCTGTGTAGGGTGCTGGTGGTGATAAGGGTGGTTATGGTGGTGGAGTTCTCGTCGTTTTCTGATTGTTAAGGTCATTTCTCTTCTTTCTCTCTGTGTGTGATTGTCTTGTTTGTTTTGTCCCTTGTCTCTTCGCTGATCCGACGCGCCGGCCTTTCCGTTCCTCCCACTCCTGCCTTTGCCTCTGTCACTGTGTCTCCCCTTATGTTCTGGGATTGTCGGTGTCTCTGGGTGTCCTATGTCACTCACCTTCATATCGTCCCCCTTCTTTTCCTGTATAGTTCGTGCTCCTGTCCCCTTCCTCCCCATCTTCTGGGTCATGTCCGAATCTATGAGACAGTGCGCCCGTGTGTGTGTGTGTGTATGTGTGTGCTTACATCTACTAGCCTACAGGTGTTTCCTGTTGCGCTTCAGAGTCCACACCAATAGACAAATGACACGAACAATGGTGATGTGATGAGGAACGGTGAGAGGGCACCCGCAGTCGCAACAGTTTGGAGCGAATCGCTGCGTTCAAGGCGGGGAACTTCGCTCCCCGGCTCTTCCTCTCATGTCGCCTATCACCACCAACAAAAAAATGCTCTCTTGTGTACCCTTGCTGCAATAGTCATGTTTCCGTCTGTGCAGCTTCATGTTGACGCACGCACATGGTATCGTTGAATTCTTTTCTTCTTTGTGGCTTTGGGGTGTCGCGGGCAGTTTTTTTTTCCCCTTCTCTTGATGTGATGACCCCATATGGCTACTTCCCTCCTTCCACCCTTCCCGATGTTTTGCCACTGCCCAGTGGGTGTCTCTCAAATTAGCTCGGTAGGTAATGAGGGAGTATCACCTCTGTTGTTGTTGTTCTTGAATCTGTGCGCATTGCTCTGTAGAAAACGTATGCGGTTCGCGCGAGGGGCAACGATAGAAGCGGATCCGAGCAAGACACTCGGGGCAAGGGATGTGAAGGGGGGGGGTGTAGGTGAATCCCGTGACGCACTACCACACACAGAGTCCCCAGCCTCCCTCCTCTCTCTGTACTGCTTTTCACAGCTGACCTCAACTTTATCTTTTGCTTCCGAGAGCTTCCGGTCCCACAGCTGCTGTCTCGGGCGCAAGAGTGGAACTCGCTGCCGACCTCTTTTTTTTTTTGCATGGGGGCCGTGATTGCGATGGCGACTACTCTGTATACGGCGCACCGCTGAACTGGTGCATCTTGGGTAGAGAGAAGGTTCACCGCGATGCGGAACACTAACATTTTTTTTCGTCTTTCTAGGTTTTGAGCACCCTTCTCCCTGCTAGACAGTGATTTTTTTTTCTTGGCGCATATCGTTTTACGTCTCACCGAAGCGGTAATGGACAGAGCCGACGACCAGCGTTTCACTTGCCATCCCCTTCCCCCATCGCCTCTCTTCTTTCTGGGAAGATTCAGGGAAAGGGCATCGATAGAAGAAAGGGAGGGGGTATTTTTTGTTCCGCACATTTTTTGCATCGAGTATTGGGGGATTTCTAACGCAGTGTCTGTGAATTTGTGTGTGTGTGTGTGTGTGGAGGGCCGCGGCTATATTGTGCAGCGATCCTTTGCTTTACGACAATCTCTTTTTTGCTGTTAGTCTGTGCTCTCTCTTTTTTTCCTCTCAACCTCTCTCTCTTCCGACGCGCACACACCCGTTTCTCATCTCTTTGCAGATTACTTCGTCACTCTTGTGTGTCTGGGCCACCCAAGCTCTTCTCGCCAAGTCTTGTAGGAATCCTGAGCTCTGACTTGCGTGTACTACATTATTTCAACGCCTTCCCCTATTTTTTCTGCCCCCCCCCCCCTCCTCCACCTCTCCACTCCTCTTCGCTGGCGGGGAGGAGGGGGGGATGCACTGTTTTCCAGTGTTTGTGTCGTTGACTTAGCCGCGCATAAAGAGTGCTCTCAGCCTCCACGTGTCGGTATGTGCCCCCTTTTCTCCCTATTTCTCCCTCGAATGTACGCACTGCCCACCACCTTCGTATTAGCAGTTGCCCCCTCCCTCCCCCCCCCTCGATGTCTGACCTCAGATGCTCAGTGGGTAGTCCGCTCTTTCTTCTGTACCCTTTCACCTATTGCACAGACACACACACACACATATTTATATATATTTATATATATATATTTATATATATCTATATTTATGTCGCGTGCACATCAAAATGTTCAGACGTCTTTTTGTGCATCTAAAAAAGGGGGTGTGCTGGGATGGCTATGTGAGAGTCTCAGGCTAATAGTGAAGAGGATAATGGGGGCATGCCTATATATGTATATATATGAACATGTATATATATGTTTATATCGTGTACATGTATATGTATATACGTATTTGTTCATATATATACATACATATATATATATATGGGGCAGCGACTGTTCAAGGGGTGTGTCTCACTACATATATATATATTTATATATATTTTATGTGGACCTCTAATAAAGTTCACCAGGTGTGAGAACGTAGAAACCAGCCAACACACAGGGAAAACAAGAAAAAAATAATGGAGATTGGACCGGTCAAGTGAAAAAAAAGGGGAGGGGGTTAAACGGCTCGCACCGG
This sequence comes from Porcisia hertigi, assembly GCF_017918235.1. Taxonomy (NCBI): domain Eukaryota; phylum Euglenozoa; class Kinetoplastea; order Trypanosomatida; family Trypanosomatidae; genus Porcisia; species Porcisia hertigi. The sequence goes on along the minus strand of NC_090581.1, from coordinate 89,030 downwards.
CGGTATCCCTGCACTGTATGAACTGCACCTCCCCTCTCTCTCCCCCCCTCTTCCTCCTTTGTCGAGCATCCAAAAGGCGGTGTAGCAGAGATGTGGGAGAAGAAAAAGGGGGTGTACGTGCGTGTGTCTGTCAGTCATTTGATTCTTCACAGTTCATGTGTGTCTCTCTAGATATATGGATGTACAGTACATACCTTGAAGGATATGACCTGCATGGCTTTTCTTCGAGCTCCAGACTGATTCACAGCCTCCTCCGTCATTTTTCTTCACCTCTTCTCGCCTGACAGCGCAGGGATTTCTCAGGGACGTACTTTCCAGGGAAGGGACCTTTGCAAACCCGTGACGCTTGAAGCACATTTTTCCATCATTTTGTCGTGGCGCTCGTGTGACGCGTCTCGTTTTTTTTTTTTTGCTCTCTTCTTGTTTTCCACCCACTCGTTTTTCGCTCGTGTGGCTTCTCTGCGCGGTGGGGAAAGCGGAGTATTTGTAGGTGGTGTTCACACTGTGGAACCAAGTAAACATCGAACACGTACACACAAAGTACACGTACACATACACACTCACACACCATAGAAATCTCTGTTGTACGGATCTCCATCTGCTGCACCTCTAATTTCTCTCCCCCCCCTCCTCTCTCTCTCTCTTTCCCCTCCTCTGCATTGGTCAAATCCCTTACGCACATAAAACATAGATACACACATAAAGCCGCACGGGCGGTGTTGACGCTCCGGTGCCATGACGGACAGCACTTACTCCTATTCCTACACCGGATCCTACACCGGCGACTACTCCTATTCCTACGGCTATTCAGACGACACTATCACCGGTCGTGACGGTAACATCGAAAAGTCGCCTCCCCACGTTCCGGCAGTGGCCTCTGGGGATGGGGGTACACGGGGTAGGAATAGGACACCTCCCCCCAAGCCGAAGGCGGCGGACTCTGTCGACAGCTACACCTACAGCTACAGCTACAGCGACAGCGACAGCTCCAGCGCCGTGTTGGTGCCTGCCGCAGGCAACACAGGCAGCCAGAAACGGCAGAAGACGAGCAACTGGGACGAGGACAGCGCGCAGAGTAATTCCTACACATCTGAAAGCGACGACGGCTCATACAGCTACAGTTACTCCGACAGCCAGATTGAAACCAACTCACCGAGTGGGCAACGGGCAGCGGGGACAACAATCGCTACTCCCAGGCAACCGCCTGGCGGGCGAACAGTAGGGCCTCATCACCAGACCCCCGCGACTATCGCCAGTGATACGGATACGGGATCGCACACGTACTCTTACTCGTACTCCAACGACGAAGGCAGCTACAGTTACACCTACAGTGATGGGAGCTACTACTACTCTGATGGCTCGTATTACTACACGGACACACCCCATGACACGGATGGGAGCTACTACTACTCGTACTCCTCCTCGGCTTCCACCGAACAACAGAAGCAGCTGCAGGAAAAGCCGGCAGCTGCCACTACGTCAGACTACTCAGAGGGTTACTCGGACTCCTACTACTACTACGATTACAGCACACGCTACAGTGGTGACAAGAGCGACTACACGGACTACTACAGCTACTACAGCTACTCCAGCTACTCCGGTTCCTCGTACACCGGTAAGGAGAGCTACGACGATTACTCTTACTCTTACTCGTCCTTCACCGATAGTAAGGGCCGCCATCACCGCGCCACCAACGGGGCGAGGCGGCGTCATCCACGGAAGGTGGCTGACAGTTCTTACAGCACGTACAGCGTGACGAGCAAACCGCCCAGCTCGACTACATCATCGTATGAATACGGTATCACAACCCAGTCGCTCTTGTCGGAGAGTGAGACGGCGACGCAGAGGGCCCTTGTCATTCTTCGTGCTCCAGCAAAAGACGCGCCACGGCCGCCACCGGCGCCGAAGCGTTGCTTTGTTCTGCTCAAATCCACGGAAGATGCAGTATGGACGTTTCTCGAACGGCTGATGGCGGCACAGCGGTTTTATGAGGGACGGCGGTCAGCGGCCTGTATCAGGGCTGGAGAAGCCGCCGCTTACACAGAGCACACGGAGACACCTCCAGACGCGGTGACGATACCCGGAGGGAAGCGCGCGGCCGCCAGCAAGGCGAAAACCAAAAAGGACGGTAAGAGCAAGCGCAGCACCGCGGTGAAGTCAGAGGCGACTGAGGGCCAAGAGGGCGGGCCGGAGGAAGCGGAGGAGGAAGACACGGGCAAGCCGTTCATTCCCACCAAGGACGGCTGCTTCAGTGAGCGCTCCATTCGCATCGCGTTTGGCGTGCTGAGGCTAAACCACCTCGAACGTCACGAGGCGTTGAAGAACGCGCCGGCTCCATTGCCAATGGGGGCGATGTTTGACATCTTCAACGCATGTGTGACGGCGAGAGGAAAGGGATGGGTGACCCAGGCTTTTCTGGCACATGATACGTATCGCAGTGGTGAGATATCACTGACACAGATGGGCGCGCTACTCCAACGACTCGGCCTCGGCACCAGCCCGATCATCGAAGGCTACCGAATTAGCACTGCTGTATCCACAGAGGGAATCCACGAGATGGTAGTGAACGTGGAGCAGCTGGTTCAACCAGCCACACCGCCGGTAGAAGCGGGTAGGAATGAAGTAGCAGAAGATGCTGCTGCTGCTGCTGCTGCTACCGCCACTTCCACGGCCTCATCGCTTGAGACGTCATCGCAGCCGATGCAGTGGAGGGTGACTCCTATCCGTGTCCTGCAAATAATCCGGAAAAACGCTGCGAAGAACGAACCGACGCCTGTGCGTTGGGAGAAGAACACAGTTTTTATGGGCCGCCACGCCATTCTGCGCGGTGTCACCTCCAAGGCCCTGTTCCAGCGGCTTAAAACGTATATAGAGGCTGCGACGTACCTGTGTGTGCTTGCCAATGTCTTCTCAATCGAGGACCCTGAAAGGGGTACGCTAACCGTGCAGTACCCGCAGTTTATTCGCAGTGTGTTGCTGGCTAACCCTCCCCCACATTCGAAAATGGACACCGCGGCGTGGGCGGCGCAGCGCAAGCTGCTGTACATTGACAATCTTTTCCATACAGTGTTCCGACCACTAGAGGCACTGCAAACCTACGAGGCCGGGCGCCCTGTCCCACGCTACCACAAGGACTGGGCTTTGGAGTCCACGCTCCACTCGACAAACGACACGGAGGAGAAGCGCCGTCGCAACGTGGTTCCTGCTACCTCTGTTGACGGCCTACACCTCATACCCGCCCCCACAGCACGTCCGCCTGGTGAGGTACAGCTATCCTTCGCTTTGCAGAAAGTTCGTGTCCCGGCACGGCCACCGTCGAACGCCCGGTGCTTTTGCCTTGTGAGCGCCGTCACCCCCGACAATGTCTTTCTCCCGGCTATTACAGTACCGGTGTATCACATAGTTGCATCCACAAAAAAGAGCGGAGACTACACGTGGGTGTTCCACGACAAGAAGCACAAGAAGCAGGACACCGTCCTGCAGTTTGCGGGGTCGGCGGTGGATCGCATCTATGTGGAGTGTTGCTACGAAACAAACGACGCGCGGTCGCCGGCAAGCTCTGACGATGTGGCAGGAGAGGAAAAAGGCGGAGCAGGGCTGTTGGCGCCGCCCATCACCAGAACTGTGTGGTGCGCGGGTTACGCCGTATTTACAGTGGGTGGCGCTAAGACAGCTCTGCACCCCATAAAAGAGGGCAGTCTCCTCCAAGAGCAGCCGATTGACTCAACTCATGTGTCCAGCGGCATCTCCGCCGGGACCCCAGCACCAGTGACGGCGACGGCAACACCCGAGGGAAAGCACGCCAAACCCAAGAAGGGGCTACTTCGCTGGATCTCAAACGTCGGTCTGTGCGGCCAGCATACCAAACGAAATGCCGCGGAGAAAGCACACCATGTAAAGGTTGAGGTGCTCAACTCTAAGAAGCACACACCTGGGGCGGAGCGGCTGCCAGCGCGTTACATCGCTTACCAGCGACATGTATCGATGATCTCACATCTGCGTGCTGCCGTGCACCTCGTTGGCCAGGAAACGGCGTACGCCCTGCAAGCCTTCCGCCAGCAGGCGGTTCGGTACATCTTCTCCGTCGCGGCGGACGCAGCTCTCCTCGACCAATTAAGTGTTTTATGGGCGTACCGAGAAAAACATTGGAGCAAGACCGAGCGCAAGGATGAGGTCCACAAGCAACGCGCTCTTCTCGCATGTGTCGCTGCCCTTTACGCGCTCAACAACACGTGTGCTGTCAGCAAGGAGTCCTTTGCGAAGTGCCTCAAGAAGGGAAACACGCACCACATGACCATCGATCCTGCGGCACCGATGGTCCCAGTACGCGTTTGAAGAGCGTCTTTCTCTCTTCCCCCCTCCCCTTACGTTCTCTATGATCGCGACTTTCTTTGAACGATCAGGCAAGAGTAACGTCATGACATGCATAGAAAAACCTTTTCACCTCTATTGATAAAGACAGAGAAGCGTTGATGCTGAAGGAAAACCACAACGTTTCGGTGCTTGTATCTGCGGCAGTTTTCTTTTTTGGGTTATGAACCCCCCTCCCTTTGGGGTTGCTGTTGCTCACCCCGTCGTGTATATATGTCTGTCTGTAATTATTGCTGGGAGGCAACTGCGCACAATTTTTTTTCTACCATAGTCGCTTTCCTTTTTTTTTTGGGGGGGGTGCGTGTGTTTGTGCACCTCCCTGTATATTCACTTCTTCTTCCTTGACGGCAACTAGCAAGTAATGGGGTGTGGGTCATGCACAGTGCACCAATAAAAAAACGGTCAACTGACTCGTTGTGCCCCGAGATGTTTACACCCGAGATCTCTCGAACGCAGGACTGCGTTGCACTCTTTACCACAGCAAGTCTAGGCATTGTCCGGTGATATACACCTCAGTGCTACTGGATTTCCCCCAAAAAGTGGTCTGTCGTCCTCCCTCCTTCGCAATCATACACACACACACACACACACACGCACAAACGGCGGGAGAAAACGTGCTCGAGCCCGTCCTTTTGCGGTGTTTTTTTTTTCCCTGACGACGATGTCTTTGGATTAGGTCGCCTTCACCTGCTTCAATCCTTCCCTGTCCCATTTTGTAGTGGCACATATGTGTGTGTCAGCCACACCCAAAAGAAAGCCCGTCCCCCTCCAACAACAACAAAAACCACGAGCACTCTTTTCACACACACACACACACACCTCCCCATGTGATGTACGCGCTCGAATAGGAGCAAATCAAGAAACACATCCCAATGGACACGCAGCCCAGGTCCACCTGCTGCCCCCGGTGAGCAATGCCTCTCTGGCAGGCTCCTCTCGTCGTGTTTCTCGCAGCGCTGCCGCGGCAGGCCACCGAGGCGGGTAAAGAAGAGGCACCCGTTTTTTTTTTCGGTGTAGACGTGTGGATCTTGAATAGAGCCAATGCGCCCCCACAGAGAAGCGGATGACGGCAAAGGAAACACTCTAAACTCACCAAAGGAGCCCTTTTGTGTGTGTGTGTGTGTGTGTGAAATGGCTGCTTCTCGTTTGTGTCGCTTGGTGGGTGTATCTATGGTGATGTGGGCCCGTTTCGGTGTGCCATGTGGGCTTTTATAATCTGCCGTGTAGTACGGGGGAGGTGGTGGTGGGGGGGGAGTCACGTCAGTCATGATTACTCCTCTATACCAATATATCTCACACTGGTGCTGTGCGGTGACATGATTGCTTACCTGCGACATCGATACTTGTTCAGTGAGGTTCCGCAGCACATATCCTCTGTGAGGTCTCGGATGACGATACGTTTTGAGCCAACTGTCACTGTGCGCATATTTGTGTGATTCATTGGAAAAATAGAGTATGAGTGGAACCTGAGCGCGTCTTAGCCTGTTTCAAATGCCTGCTGACTGGATAATGAGGCTTCACTGAGGGAGTCGCCGTGTAGCCATACCCCCACAAGCGTGAGCGGGGGTGTTGGGGTCTGTGCTCCCAGACGAGCAACGTTTCCTGCCGTATCAGTTTTCGGATGACGGAGTCGGTCAATGCCATTGCGGCTCATTTGTCGCGGTGCAGGCGAAACAAAAATGCTTAATGTTATGTCACGTCATTACAGGGCAAAAAAAAACATGCTTAATGCCAACCTCCTCCTCCTCACCACCTTCGGGATAACCTACTCGATCCCTTTTTTTTTATCTCTATGCCTTCTCTCTCCGGGCTACGGACCCGCCGTCCTGTCCCCGTTCATTTGCTTCTTCTGTTCCACGCACGTGGCGCACGAACCTTTTCTTTGGTTTGTGTACGTAATGTTATGTGGGCGGGTGGGGTTGTAATGTGTTCCGTGCGCACACATATTTGTTTCGGACACCCCCCCCAACAAGCAAAAGCAATCGTCACCCACGAGAATATATTTTCGGTGTTATTTGCTTAGATGATCCCCGTTCTGGTTTGACACATTTCACTCTGAGTGTTCGCTCTCTCCTCCTTTTCTTTTGTTCTTATCCTCCCACTCCTCCTCCCTGTCAGTGTCGTTCTCGGCTTCTGGTATCCGTGCGGTTGGGCCCTCCGTTTCACGTCTCAATTTGTGCTCTCTTTTTTTGGATAACAAGGGATCGCCGTGGGCTCTCTCGGACTGTACAAACCGGAGTGCTCACAGGCTGGAAACCCTCTCTCTATCTGTGTGTGTGTGTGTACTGGCACGCTCGAAGAAACTATTTTCCCCCTTCATCTCTCTCACAAACAAACATACCGGAAGAACTCTTCCTAGTCCCGCCAGCCTCCCTCTGCCTATCCCAATACACAACTCATCAGACTTCCATTGTCCTGCCACAGATTCTCGGACATCTACGGGAAATGAGCTTCTCTCCGCATCTCGGTATGCAGCACTCCTTTCCCACTGTACGCGTGGGATCGGGCGCCAATTCCATGCCCACCGGATCGTACGGAAACCACAGCTCACCATGCCAACTTGGATCCGGCACGCTTTTGAGGCCACATCACAGCGGCTGCTCCTCACGATCCCCGCCAATGAGCGGTAAAAAGTCCGCCAAGCGCGCCGCTGTAATGACCTCGATTTCCGCCATTGATACCGCAAGCACGAAGCTGAGCATCCCCATCACGGCGGTGGAGCCGACGCTCGCTTTTGAGGACGACGGTCTAGTGCCCGGGCTCTGTCGCCTTTACCTCGAAGGGCGCTGCCGCCAAGCTGACCGCTGTTTTCAGGTACACGCGAACCCCAGTGTGGTGGAACAGCTGCGGCAGGAGGCGTTTAACAAGCCGTCCTGCTGCCCCGTGCATGGCGCCAAGTGCAGCTTTGAAGGATTACCTCTAGGCCTCGCCATAATCATTGACCCTCCCCGCGAGAAGGATTCGGCTGCTATGGGAGAGACGCACGTCGAAGTTGAGAGCGGGAGCGCTACAGGATCACCGTTCGACGGTGAGGCGACCACTGCTTCCACCGGCGGCACTCTCTCTAGTGGCCCCAATGCGAATAGTGCCCAGCAAAACGCTGCCATTGCGCTCCACTACATCTGCCCCACTCGTTTTCTCTGGTCGCGCTACGAGGAAAACGTGGGCATGCTGCTGCACATACCCAAGTCAAAGATATGCCGTGAGCACCGTAAGGGCCTTTGCCGTTTCGGCAACGAGTGCAGTTTTCTGCACTTGTGTCGTCAGATCCCCCTCACCGGGGGCGAGGACGACTCTGCCAGCCACAACCGCACGCAATTACGACACACCTCCACACAGGGCAGCATGCCGGACTACGCCCCCAACGCCCCGTCGTTTGCCACCGGAAACGTGTGTGTGTACCCCCAAGCCCATTCCCAGTCGAACTCACAGGCTAATGTACACCACTTGCCTGGCAGCATTTTTGCATCCCAGAGCGGCTCGTACGTGGGCAGCTCTTTTGGCAACAGCCAAGCCAATTCGCGACAGCATTTGTCACGCCCTCCTGGGACTTCGGGGAGCTCTGGTGGTGACCCCCAGCCGCTGTTACGGCCCCTAGGCGGTGCGCGCAACTCCCACAGCAGCCTGACGGGTCGTGGGTCCTTCTCCCACAATCCCTACGCAGAGGCGTCTTCGTTTCAAGGCTAAATTGAGGAGAAGACGGTGAACACGACGTGGTGTGAAAGGTGGGTTCCCTGTAACTTATTTCTGCATTCCTTTATGCTGCAGTCTATTTGCACCAGCACCTCCAACGCCTTCCTCGCCCTCTCCCCCCCCCCTTTCTGTGTCACCAATGGTGACTTGCTCACCACCACCGCCGCCGCCGACACGGGAGTGGGGGGTGGGGGGATTCGAGGGAAGTGACGTGGTTTGACTTGCGTCCTCATTCGCGTCGTCGTCTTTTTCTGAGGATCTCCCTCGTTATAGTTTAAAATGTCTGCGCGGCACCCTTTTAAATATGTACGTACCTGACATTCTGTTTCTTCCCCACGTACCAACAGGGCCTCCTCTCTCCCCTGCTTTTTTTTTTTTGCTTTCTTCTTTTATTGGTCCCGTTGATAGCGCCCAGGAGATGCGGGGGTGCGTTGGCAAACAAGCCCTATTCAAACATGGAAGACCAGGTGCGTTTCCACGAGATCAACTCTGAGTGCACTCCCCAAGAAACACTCTTTCATGAGAAGGGGACCTGCAGCAATACATCTTGGCGACAACACGAGGAGACGCCAATAAGGAAACATGTTTTGGTTGACATCATCTCTCTTTGTAGCCCTCTGCCGTTGCCATGTTGCGTGTTGGCTTTTACCCACAACCAATTCTCATCATCTGCAGCGCACATCCCTTTCGTTGTTCTTGTTTATGTTGCTCACATGTGTAGTGTGTGTTCCCCCCCTTCCCCCTTCCCCTCCCCCTACCTACCCCCTATCCCGCGTTATACATGCTCACATATGTATGTGTGCGTGTGCAAATTCGTTTTTCCGTATCTATTTCTTGTTTTCCAGACGTTTCGATGACATCTAGCTCTCCCCTACCCTAAAAAAACAAATAGAACCCCCCAACCTGTCCATACGCGTCTCTTCCCCTACTTTCCAGTTTGTTATCTTTGCTTGAATTTACTTCTACTCCCCCCCTCCCTCCCCTCCCCTCCCCTCCCCTCCCCCTCTCCTCCCCCCCCCCTCCGCGTCCGCCGGCTCACCCTACACCCTGTCCCGTGTATATGTATTCCTCGGTTTACCGTGTTTGTGTGTGTTTCTGCACGGCTGCTCGATTGTGCCGTGCTCATGGACTCGTCGAGGAAGGAGAAGGAGCGCAGGAGGGGGCACGTCTTGGCAGGTGCACAAACCACAGGTGCTACAACGCTTCTCAGGCGCGCACTCCTTTCTCGCACTCGCGTTCTCGTGCCCACTCGTTGTCATGGGAAAATCGCAATGGGACAGAAATATCGGCTGAGTCTTAAAAAGGGGCGATCTGTTCCAGCAGCGGCGCCGACTCAAACTCCATGTATCGGAACCGTGGTCGCCGCTCTCAGACGCCAATCCTGTCATCACCAATGACTGTGCTGTACGACGCGGCAAGGTACAACTGAAGCTATTCCGCAGCAGCCGTAGCAGACACCCTAAAACAGGTAATGTCGACCCTGTGACTGGGGGGCGGGTGGACTGAGCAAAAAAAAAAAGACGGAGTGCAGGTGGTGGGCCTCCAAATCAACCGGTAGCATTGCGGTACATGCAACGTCTCGAGGCAGAGCGTCCCTGGTTGCTTGCTTCTGCTATGGGGGCGTGCAATCCGAGCTTTGTTAGCGACACGCGACGCGATATGTAAGATTCCCCTAACAGAATGAGTCACTTGGGTTTCACGCTTTGATCTCGCATGCAATAGTGTAATTACCCGTGTGCACCATTGGCGTTGCGTGGGGCTCCGGCTGTCTTGTCGCTTTCGCTGCCCCCTTGCGCACCTGCAGGGAGAGAGGAGGCTGTGGAGGGGGGGGGGGGAGGGCTTACCCTCCGACTTCGTTGCGCGCCTGCACATGCTCGCTCAGGAGACTTCCTACACTTGAGCCCCTAAGCCCTGCCGAAGGACTGCGTGAATTCATGATAGGGTGCAAACGCGATGGTTGCCAGGGTGTGTAGTGTGGTGGTGGTGGGGGGGGGGGGCGGGGACCTACGAAAACAAGGGATCCGGTCTACAGGTGTAGCATGCAGGCTCGCCATTCGCACATGTCTCTGGGCACGCGCTGTCGAGCACGGCTTGCTAGGTGTCCCACATCCAAGCAACTCAGCCGGTGAGCGAAAGAGAGGCCAGTCACTGACAAATCAAGGCAGGCAGACTTGTTCAATCAGTGGACTGCCGAGGAGGCAAGGTGAGAAACACGACGAGAGGAGCCTGCCAGAGGCATTGCTCACCGGGGGCAGCAGGTGGACCTGGGCTGCGTGTCCATTGGGATGTGTTTCCTGATCTGCTCCTATTCGAGCGCGTATATCACATGGGGAAAAGCGCCGGCGTTCAAGTCCCTCATAACGAGCGGAAGGACCTCCCTTTTTTTTTTCACGGGTGCTTTTTATTTGGGGGGGGGGGCGTGTTGGACACCCGTGCCCCCGGAGGACATCTGAGTACCAATGAGGGTTTTGTGAACGCCACAACGAATACGGGTGCTGAAGCCCATGTCCACCCAGGGCAAAGGGAAAATCAGAGCGATGTCTTGCAACTGATGATGCTTTTGTGTGTGTGTGTGTGTGTGTGTGTGTGTTTTCGATGACGATGCCGTCCGTTGGTGCTAGTACAGTGGACACGCTAGCAGAATTTACGTGATACTCATATGTTCTGCGTAATTCAAAGGTATCTTACCTCCTGACGCTGCTCTCTACACTGGCGGGGCGCCAAGGCCCCCCCCCTCCCGCGCACGGATAAACTGCATGGTGACATGCAGAAGAGAGAGCGACGTCGAGGGTGACGTAGAGAGTATGTGTGTGTACCCGCGTGCCAGTGGTCACAACTCAAGTTTGAAGCTGCGCACCGAGGACCGAGTAGGCGCTGCAGTTAGGGGTGTCCAGTGTCGCTTTGCGCCCCGTGTAAGGGCCCGTGACAGGCCAGAGTAGAGAATGGGGCTTTGCTCTTACGGTTCATGGCGGGATGAGCAGGTTGGAGAAAAACCCCTCCATCCCTTCATGATGCATGCGTATGTATTTGCGTCGTCGCCGTTTTCCCATTTCGTGCGTGGGCGTGTGTGCGCGACGCCTGGACTCCAGACACACACATATATATATATATATATCAGATGGGACTAGTAGCCGTGTAGCTCCCTGATATGAAGGATGATTGCGTTGCTCTTGAATAGAAGGTCGTCCGTGTTTGGGCTGTAAGCAGTGCTTTGCGCTTATCGGGTGGCTGGCATTTCACCGTTAGTTTGAAAGCATCGACATGTCATCCTTTCTGCACCTGGTGTGTGCGGTCTTGGGTGTGGTCTTGGGGAGGCTTTCCTTTTTTTTTCATCGCTTGCGGGAACGGGTTGAGCTTCGCACGCTCAGATAAGGCGACGATAATTTCACTGCGCCTCCACTCCTCTCCCTCTCTCCCGCACCCCCCAATCGACGCTACAGCTACTCTTCGCTCACCTCCTTTTAAGCCGTATGTGTCGGTGGCCTACTCTCTCCTGTTGTTGGTTTTCGTGCACGCACTCACTCTCTGCTGCCCCTACTGCGCTTGGTACCTTTACCGGTGTTGCTTCTCATTGTCGATGTATTCTTCATTGTTCTACGTCTCACATGCAACACCTCTCGTCGTCCCACACCCCCTCTTTGCCTATTTTTTGTTTTCAGACGTAGCCATCTCAGCTTACTTTTTTTTCCTTCTTGTTAGTTGTGCTACTCGTCGCGTGGATAATGGATCGTATATATGTGCGCTCTGATTTCGCCTCCCGGCACGAATATCGACTTGTCTCGGTTGACGAGGTATGGGTGCAGCGTTTTGAGGAAGAGGTGTACCCCACCTACTCCACCGACGTCAGCGCGGTCCGGCGCAAGAGAAGACGCGTTTCTCAACCCTCTCGTTCACCGACACGTAAAGCTGAAGTTTCAGTCGCACTGATAATGAAAGGCGATGAGCAGCTGTGTCTCCACGATGCGCAGTCGACTCGGTCCGTCAATCGCATCGAGTACTCAAACACAATGCTGTTGGCAGCGCGGCGGCTAAACCGTGCTGGTCGATCTGCCACCCATGAGTCTCCAGGCAGTTGCGATGATGCCCGCGGCGCCGTCTGCGCGTCCTCTCCCACTGATGCTTCTCATCTTGACGCTTCACGCGTCCGACAGTACGCAAACAGCGTTGTTGTGGGGTCTCTGAATCGAATGTTTGACACCAATACCACGCATCCGCAGAGGAATGTTTCCGCTATACTGGGCGAGTCGTACTTGACTATTGAAGAGCTCGAGGGCACCGACGGGAGCAGTAGTGGGGAGAAGCCCCCTGGTCCTTCACGTAGGGGATACACCTTTGCGCAGCTGGCTCGTATTTTCCGAAGCAGCCCCGCGGAGCTCGCTGCTGTGCTGCAGAGCATCGGTGCGGTTGTGCACCGCGGCTTCGTCCGTCTTCTTCACCCTTCCCTCGTGTATGAGTCGTTAGCTGCGTCGCTGACGTTTCTCGACGCAGCGGAGCCGTGCGACGTTTCCTGGCACGCCGTGCGGAAGCACCTTTGCCCGTCTGTATATCCCGATGTTGTATTGCGGTCACTGGAGGCCGTGTATGGAGGGCCGAGCGACCCAAATGAAGCGGGGGAGGAGAATGACGCGGTCACGCTACAGGGAATGCCGAGTCTGCTCAACTTGCCGCGAGTGTTGGTGGCTCTCGCGGGTGGCGTATTCGATGCGCATCAGGGCGTTATCCGCCGAACTCTATCTACTGGCGAGGTGGCTCTCGGGCTGCCGCTGGACACCTTTGTAAGGGTGTGGGTGGATGCGATACCATCGTCCTTCTACGGCGTGGCGGACATCCCGCCTCGCAGTTCCGAAGGGGCGCAGAAGGCTCTCATGGAAAAGCTGCGTGGCTACGTCGTGATAGAGCCGCGCAGCGGCGGTGTCGTTGACGGCAACGTGCAAGGCACCGCGTGGTGGCTACCGAAGGATACTCTCAGTAACGACTTTGCCACACGTCTTCGCACACTCTTCGAGCTACGCCCGCAACGGTGGGATCAGGTGGACCTTAAAGAGTATCTTCGACTACTGGTACCACCCGAGCAAAGCTTCGAACACGTTATTCTGCGCTACACACGGGAGTACCGGATACCGAAGCAGCCTGTTCAGTATGCGCTGCTCACATGACGCAGAATTCAAAGCACAGCTTCTGCCTTGCACGCCGTATGTGGTGCGGGCCGTTCTAGTGTCTTTCTCTTTGGCTGCACCGTTTTGTTTTTGGAATTCATTACGCCACAGACACACTTGATAGTGTCCGCAGGGCGTCTAGGAAACTGGTGAGCCCACCCGTCTGGGAAGTGACTTCATTCTTCTCTAGTCTGCCTGCCTACTGGTGCGCGGACAGACGCGTTTGAGAAGGCTACGGACCCACAAGCGTACCACTGGACCGCCTGCACTTTCCCCTCTTGTTGATGCTGCGACACAGTCTCTGCCCCTCTATGATAACCTTTGACGTCATTCCCGTTCCTCTGTATCTTGATAAACCCCGAACTAGGGGTACATCCAGTGTTTCACTGAAGAAACAAAAGCGACGTCGTCGTCACACGCATACACACGCATCTTTAATCGTCTGTCCACTATTTTATTGTGATTGTCACAACTCTTGGTGTCTTGCTCGTACACACTCACACTCACGGCCGTAGCCTCTCCCCCTCCCCAGCCCACATTGTAAGCCCCCCCCGCCCCCCAGTCACTCTCCCTGAATACTAGCTATAGAGGGGAAGGAGCGGCGAGTGATTCTCAATAGTAGAAACGAACACAAAGAAGGCCCAATCGCTGCACCGGTGGTGATTTGCTGCCGCGCATCGCTACGGGAGACAGTGCCCTGCAGTACAGCCTTCGTGTACACACGCTCTTGCGCCTCTTGCTGCTGCTGCTCTTTTTTTTTCGCTGGTTCTCGAGTGTTTCGCCAGTGGACCTCATCTTCCAGTGTCGTGCCGCTCGCTCGTGTGTTTGGGTGTGCCTTTTTGGCTGGCGTTAGTCTGAGCTTGTTGTGTGTGGAGGCGGAGGAAGGGGGAACGTTTTAACCTGCACACGGGCCAAGTGTCAAGAGAGCTGCGTGAGATCCTGATCGAATTTTTGTCTGTTCCGAAGGTCTTTCACTTCGCTTTCTTTCGGTTAGCCCTCGAGAACTTCCTTGCCTTCCCCACTCCTTTTTTTTTCTTCTGACCCCTCTCATTGTGCTCTGTGGATAAGCTGGTAGTGCTGGTGCTCACGTCTACTTGTTTATTCCTCCTCCCCGTTATTGTAAGACATCATGGCGTACTACGGCTCGCAGCCAGAGCAAACGAAGGCTCAGATCCGTTCAACTCGGGGCGAGACCATCGACTTGGCTCTCCCCCCCACTTGCCTGGTTGGGGAACTGCGCACATTTCTCATTGACGAGTATAACTACGACCCCAATACACGCCTTCTGTACAACGGACTCGTTGCGGATGACACGTCGTACGTGTGTGATTATCCTTTCGGTTCTCTCATGATTGCCACCCCTGCTGACACGCAGCTGCCGCGCCCGTCGTCTTCGCAACGACAGGCGCCAGTTTCCCATCCAGGACCACATCAGCCGCAACATCGGCATCCGCATCAACAGAACCAGCGACAGCGACAGCAGCCCCAGCAGCAGCAGCAGCAGCAGCAGCATCAGCCCCAGCAGCAGGAGCAGCACCACCGACAGCACCACCGACAGCAGCATCAGCCGCAGCACCAGCAGGAGCAGCACCACCGACAGCAGCAGCAGCAGGAGCAGCACCAGCGACAGCTACCTCAGCAGCAACAGACTCTCCCCGAACCAGGAAGAATGAACGGCCGTCCCTCTCCGACCGTCAGTACTAACGCAGACACTGTTCGCAAAAATAAGGCCGCTGAGCCCGCGGAGACCCAGACGAACGCCGCTGCACGTGAGATAAGCTCGGCAGAAGCGCCACAGGAGGTTGTCAAAGCAAAAGGCATGAACACGGCTCCTCGACATTGTCGCAGGAGCTCCTCGCCTCACCTCCGCTCCATGAGCACAGAGTCCTCTGGGTCGCAAGGTAGGCCCACGAAGGTGGAGGGACTCCCGGTCACCGCACAGTCGCCTCCCGCCCCCTCCCCCCCTACACCTGCTGCGACAAACAACGGTGGCTTGCCTGCACCAGGGAGTGGGCGGGCCCCATCGTCCACCGGTCAACGCTGCTCTCCTGGCCCACAGAGCTCGCAGGACGCCCCTGCTCCGCCAACGCAGACACCGAGGCCCCCACCCTCCCCGCAAAGTGCGGCTGGCGAGGTGCCCAACTCCCAATGCGACAATGATGTGGGAAGGCAGCGCCAGCAAGTACAGCTGACGGTAGAGTGTCACATCCCCTCTCTCAATCAGGTGGTGCCCGTTGTGGTGAGCGGTGAGTCTTCCGTGTCGGACGTAGTACTGGCGCTGGCGGCTGCGGTACCTGCGCTGGCACCGGATGCGCAAGTCGTCTACCACGGCAGGACGCTTCCCAATTCGGTGCACGCGAAACTGTTTGACTATGGTATACGCAGCGATACTCGTGTCTTTATTGCGGCGGGAGAGTACAGAAACACGGAGAAGATAACCCTGCTGGAGATTGAGGATGACACTTCCATCATCGAGCGTGCCACAAAGTCCCCAATGACGGATTTGCAGCGGAAGGGCTACTACGAAGAGCTGATGCGTATTCTGTTCCGAACTGACGGACTCCAATCCCTGGAGGGCGAGTGGCGGCAGCGGCGAAAAGACGCGGTGAGGCACATCACCGCACTACAGGATGCATTGGGTGTAGAAGGAAAAGTGTTTTAATATTGGGATAGGGGGAGGGGGGTAGTCGATGTTTTTTTGTTGCCCCCTGCGTAACTGTTTGTCCCCCCTCCCTCCCCCGATGACCGTTTTTCTGATTTTCGTTGCTCACTGCCGGCATGCGCTGTTTCACAGCTCTCGTTTTTCTGCCTTGTGTTTCGATCTTTTTCCCCTACCTTTGGAGATGACCCTATAGTAACCTGTGCAACAGTCCACTACACCAGCACAACCTCACTTTCTTTTGTCTTGAGCCCACTGCCATTCTGCATATGTTTTGTTTCTCGGTTGTTGACGTGTGTGTGTGTGTGTGTGTGTGTAAGGAAGTGACGCGGGCAACATTTGTACAAGGCGACGGGTGGATGTGCCTTTTGGGGGTCCGGGAAGGCGTCTAGGTGTGAACAGGGGCAGGCTAGGGGCGGTATGGCTTCCTTCGATCTCCTTGATGAACTTCTCTGCATTCCCTGGTCCCTTTTAAAGAAAAATTGTTTACCTTAGGTTGTGTATGTTATGTACCGTCTGCCCTGCTCTCCCTCGCCCTCGCCCTCGCCCCCCCTCCTCTCCCTCCTCTCCCTCCTTTCCCTGTTTGTAATGTTTCCTGTTTGTTATGACAGTCTTCCACGTTCCCCCTGTACCTCTCCTTAATTCGGTGTCTTCCCGACACTGCTACCGCCAAACACGCACACACACAAAAAAAGAATCAACTAGGGATATTGAACCACCACCACACCTTCCCCCTCTCTCTTCTCCCCTAACACAAGCGGTGCCTCATCAAACGCATGAAAACGCCGGCCTCCCGCACGGGGTGCAACAGAGAAGAATAAGAGAGACATATATGTACGTGTATGTATGTATATATATATATATATATGTTTGTCTATGGATGTGATGATATCCGCGATCTTTACTGACAGGAGTCTGTGTGCTGCGGTAAGCAAGATGTTTCTTTCGAGATGACTGCACCAGTGAAAGCGTCGATGACACGCCCTGTCTACTCGAGACGGACATCGGCTCCTTTCTCTGCTCGCTCGTCTCTAACGACTACCCTCGAGACTGTTCATTTATGCGTCCCCCCCCCCCCATGCGTATCCCTATTCCGCGTCCTTTCATTCAGGGCGGTGGTGGAGAGAGGAAAGAGCGACAGCTTTCATGTCCCCCAGGGGTTGCCTTTCTACTTCCCCTTCCGATAATTGCCTCCTCCACGTCCTCTCACTCTACTGTCGTACTTTCTTCCCCTCGTTACATATATATATATATACGTACATGTGTATGCATACATATACATCTGTACGTGTCTCTCTACCCATCCTTCACTATCCCCCCCTTTCCATCAATACGCCTGTCAATCTTCCCGCGAACGGCTGCTTTTGCCACTTCATTTTCCTTTTGTGCTCCACGCCAGTCTCTTTGCGTTCTGTTGCTAAATATATATTTTTCCGAACATTTTTTTTCTTGCTTCTATCTTCTACCCTAGAGGAATTTCACTACGCAATCAACACCACACCTGTGACCCTCCGTGCTCGCATCACTTGAATCCGTCTACCCGCGCTGCGCAAGGGGACTCAATCCTCTCAGTGCCTCCTCCTCCCCCTCAAAAAAAAAAAACTCCAATCAAGCTAATACTTGAGACTCGTACCGTTTGTTTCCGTCGTCTACGGGTGCCTTGAACGCACGTCTTCTATCGACGTCTCTTCTTTCCCTCCGCGACTGTGTTGCGTGTTCCTAGTGAAACTCAGTTGTTCTTCTCCACCATCCCCCCCTCCTCCCCTTTTTGTTCCCCCCTTTTTCCGCCAGTTTCGGTGGTGTGCGCGTGTGCCTACGCTCCGTACGTTTTTTTTTATCTCGCTCGTATTGCGACTTCCCGTATTTTTGTTTTCTTTTTTTCTTTTGTGGCTGTACTGCGCCCTCCACTGAACGTGTGTCTCTGCCGCCCTTCTCCAAAGCTGTTTTTGCATTCGTCTTTTTTTTACCCCAAAGGGTGACACGCACCACCACCACAACCTCGTCATCATAACTTCGTCTTTTCCGATTGATTAGTGTCTTACTCTCACTTCTCCCACTCTTGATCTGTTTTTCTTTATTTATCTCGTCTGTTTTTCTCCTCCTCTTGTCTCCGATTCTGGGACTGTGGTTTTCTGCAGGTGTTTTTGCTGTCTTGTCTTTTTTTCCTCCCAACTATTCCTTTCTCACGTGGACCGGCGCACAACTGTCAGGACTGTTGTCCCGCGTTTTTTTCCCCTGTGCGCTTTTTTATTCGTGTCTTTAAAAATATATTTCTTTTCCCCACACCCCCTTGTGTTCCACACGGTTCTTTTCGGGTTGTGTGTACCGTTTTTGTGTTTCTCTGCAAATTCTTTCTCCTTTCAAGTTTACTTGGCGTGTGTGTGTGTGTGTGTGTGTGTGTGTGTAAAACAACATATATATATATATATCAAAGTTTGCCCCGCCGTCACGGAGAAAAACTTGACACTTGAATACCAGCGACAACATATACACACCCAGACACTCATAAGTATATATATATACATACACACATCTACACCACTTCACACGGCCGCCCCCTCCCCCGTACTTATTCTTTGAAAATCCTGCTGTATTGTTCTTCTGCAGTGCCCTGGGGGGTCACTCATCGAGTCGCTGCTGCCCCTTTCCCAATCTTGTCTGTTTGTGAATTCTCCACGACAGGACCCAGGATCGCTTTGATTGGCGTCAAGTTGTTTTTTTTTTTCGTGCTGACTCCCCACCTTTTTCCCGTCCACGCCTCCCTTCTCCCCCTTCCCCCCCCCCCCAACCTTATCTTCACCTTAAGCAGTTGATGTGCATTTTTCTGTTGGTGTGTCTTTAATTATTTCTTTCTTTTAGTCATTTGAGTGTTTTAATTGGTGCATTGTGTATCGATTTCTTCTCCCCCGCGTAGTCGATTGTCAGCTGATACCACTCTCCTTGTCCTCCCCCGTCCCTCCTTCCCCTGCGCGCTCTTCCCCTCACTCATCATGTCCACTTCTTCCCCCACAAGCTCCCGACTGAAGAAAGTCCGCTGCAAGAAATGGGACACGATTGATATTCCATCGATCGACGAGCTCGAGGCCATGTCGGAGAATGAGATGCAGAATGCGTTGCTCCCGGGTGGCTTCTGCGTTCGCTTCTTTCGCCACGATATGGATCATCTCTTCACTGTGGCGTCCATCAAGGTAAAAGTCACTCGTGGCGTCCTCGACTACCTCCACGACTACAATCAACTCGGCCCCAACAAGAGCCGTAACAGGCTTTTTCTTTGCTCCCAGTATAACACATCGAAGGAGTGCATGAACGGTGCTCTATGCCGTGAGGTGCACTGCGTCCTCAACATCGACGACGCCCAGGACGCGCTCCAGCACCAGGTGCCGAGTAACGCCACTGGCGCGCCTAATATTGTAACGCTGGCGCCCTCCGAGGAGATAATAGCAAAGGGGCTCAACGAACCCGTTGCAGCGGGCAACGCCGTTCCGACCTTTGGTCTGATGGAGGAGACCAATCCCCTGGACACCATTGTTTGCGACGGCAGCTCGACAGAAAATGCCGCGAGCATATATATGCCAGACCAAGTAATTCTCCGACACTCGCTGCACACCCGGTGGACCTCCATCAAGACGTATCCAACCCTTCCTGCTGGCGTCGAGTTCAGAGTTGCGCTACCCAACACGCCGACCCCTGTGGACACCTATGACAGCAGTCTACTCTTTGTCACACGCGGGGCCCAGGAGTACTTTAACCTGTGCCTGCGCAACGAGCAGCCGACAGTAACCATGCAGCACTGCGCACATTACTCGAAAAACGGCATCTGTTGCTTTGGCGAGGACTGTCAATTCGTGCACGTTGTGCATTACAAACCCCGCAACCGTCCCGAAAATGCGATCTCTGACCCTGAAGCGACGTCCATATGCAGCTGCTCTACAGACAGCGATTTCGGTAAGCGCCGGGGCGGACGCCGCGTCAGCGCAGCCTCCCGTGAAACACCTCTCAGTACTCAATCTGTGAGACGAAAGAAGAGGGATTCGATCAACTCCTCCAATTCGACCAGCTCCACCTACGACTCATCCAGCTCTCTTCATAAGATGCTGAAAGGGCCAAGCAGCAACAGTCTCTCCTCACCCAACAACTGTGTGTTCGTGCCGTCTTCCAATGCCTGGCCGCCGTTGCCTGCGGGTCCCGGCAGCGCCCCTGCACCACTGCCACAACATTTCCAGTCGGATCAGATGATGATCTCATCTATGGCGTCACAACATGCCCCCCTAATGAACCAAACGTATATGGTGATGCCAGGCCTGGGCCACCAGTGCTACTTTGTACAGCCTGCGGCCCAGTCGCTCCCACAAACCACCCAGCAGCCATCGAATCAGTCCGTCTACGTAGTGCCGATGCCATTCCAGTAAATCGAAGACCCTCAGCACGGGAAAAAAAATCGCAAAAAGAAAAGGAGTGCTCAGGACATCTGACGAATCACCCATTGCATGGAGAAACAGACGTATGAACTATTCGATTGAAAAAAAATCGCGATACTTCTCGCAGAGTTTCGGGCTGTCTCCTTCGGCTATCCTCTTTTCTTTTTTCACTGTGTGTGTGTGTGTGTGTGCATCTGTGTTTGTGTCCCTCTCCCCCATGCTTGGAGTTTATCGATTGCTCACATTGCCGCGTGCGTTTGTTGGCAGGTGTGTCTGGGAAGACATCACGTCGCGCTTCCTGCGGGTAGATTCCGCGCGTTTGACGTTTTGCCGTGTGTTGAGCTTCATTTTCTTCTCCCCCCCCCCCTCCTCGCGGGTGGGGGGGGTGGGGGTTAGGGTTAGGGGGAGGGTGGCGGGGAGAGGAGTGCTGTTTTTTTTTCCCCTCCCGCCCCTCGCTGTAATGCGCCTTTGTGTTTGTGTGTTGTTTTTTCTTTTAACCCCTACCTATGCACCAACCAAATCCCCCCTCCCTCCCCCTCCCTCTCTCCAACGCTTGAAGTGTAAGTATGTGTGTGTGTGTCTCGTCTCCTGTCTGATTATTGAGTAGTTGTCGGTCTTTTGGTGGGTATCTGTGTGTCTGGTTGAAATAGATCTTTTTTTTTGTTTTCCCTTCCTTGACTGTGCCTGCCTCCTCTCCCCCCTCTCCCCCCACCCCTTCCTTCCCCTCCAACTCTCTTTCTTTGCGATCTATGATACTGCGTAGCACATGCCCATAAGATATATATATATATATATTGATTTGCATATCACTCTAATTCTGTTTTTTCGCTTCTTCCTTGTTCTCCTTCTCAGTGGTGTGTGAGTCAGTGTGTGCATTCCTGCATATATGTGAGCACCGTCACCCTTCCCCTCTCCCATACCCACAGCGATGGTCTTCTGTATATTTGGCTGTTATTTCTGAATCCATCTGCGTGGGCGTTTTTTTTTTTGGAGGGGGGGGGAATGGAGTAAGGGGGGGGGGGCTCTCAGGTCTCCATTGGTGTGGGTCCATTCGCGCTTTGGCTTCCTTCTCTTTTTTTCCCCAACTTCCCCCTCTCCCCCCCCCCCACTCATTTTAACTCGAGGTGCCTATACACACTCAAATATACACCCACACGCACACTTACCTGCTGCGCTCCCCATATGGGCTTGGAGTGTGCTTGCCCCGGGTCTTCAAGGACAATGCCACAAAGGAAACGTGCACCAGAGTTGACTGCTAGTGTTGGACTGCTTGTTCACTGGTGTGTGGATGTGTGTATTTATTTTGGAGGCTATAGGCACCCTCTCCCCCGTATTTCATTCTGTAGTGCAACGATTCTGGCCTTATTTCGTGTGTGTTTTGCTTGTGCTTTGATATCAGTTTTGTTTATTTTCTCCACTGCATCTGAATCCTTTAACGGTAAACGGAGAGAGTCGCACGGCTCGGGTGAATTTTTGTGGTGTGCGTGTGTATGCTCATGTTGTTTTTTGTTTAATGCGCCATGACACGACTCACCGACTCATCCTTTCCCTGCCCCCCCCCCTCTCTCTCCTCCTTTTATCCTTTCCCCAATGCACTCAATCTTTTTCCCCCTGACTTCCTCGCTTGACAATATTGAGCGTTCCCCCCTTCCCACCCCCCTCAACGGGCCTTTGTTTGGCCCCTCGTGTGCTTTATTCGTCAGCCATGACGTATGCAAAGTTATTATTTTAATTTTATGGCACTTTACAATTTTGTGTTCCCAGTGCCCCAGCGTACCCTGTCCCCGTCCCTGTCCCCATATTCCCCCCCCCCTAGTCGCCTCGACTTGCCTCAGTTAGAAGTACTAGATATATGTATATACTATGTCGCTTGTTGATTTGTTTGTTGTTACCCCTTCACTTGTGGAGATGCGCACTCTTGTTCCTTGTGCACGCTTACGCGCGCGTGTGTGCATGAGTCTTCTAATGGGAGTGTTTTTCGTGCATGTGTGTGTCTGTATGTGTGTGTGGGGGGGCTACTACTTCAGCTCTGTCCGCTGCTCTGGCAGGCTTCATGCTGCCCACCGCGCCCTCGCAGTGCTCATGTGTCGCCGCTCTCTTTAAAGATTTTGTGTCTCCCCGTTGGCCCTTCCCCGCCCCCTTTCTATTTCTCCCTCGCGCGCCAAATCTTCTTCCCTCTCTCGGCGCCCTGGAAATTTTTGTTTGTGCATTTTCATTTTTCTTTTTTATTTTGTCGCTGCGACTCCTCTTGTTTTTACTTTTTTCATCTTTTTCCTTCTCTTCCTCCGTCTGTCAACCGCGCCCCGCCCAAGGCCCCTTCCACACTGCCATTTTTCTTTATCCTCCTCCTGCATCCCGATTACCCGCTCCCCCTCCCCGTCTCTCTCTCTCTCTAAATCATTTGACTTTGCTCCACTTGTCTGTCTCGAGCTCGATCTCTCACTTTTGTGTCCCCGGCACTCTGTCTTGTTAATCATCTGGAAAAAAAGTTTTTTTTTGCTCGTGTGTGTGTGTGTGTGTGTGGCTCTGTTTCCTTTTCACGTTTCCTCTAGGCGCAGTCGAGAGAGTGTGGCAGCGTAGAGACATTGTTTTGTTTTTCAATATGTGTGCATTCATTTGCTGGTTGGTGTGTTTACCTTTCTCTTCAGAGAGCTTCGTTCCCGATTGTTGCATTGATGAGTGTCTGCATCGGTTCTGTGTGCTTTCTCTTGACGAGGAGGGCTCCACACCCATGTCGGTTTGTCTAGCTCTATTTCTTTCTGATCGCTGGTGTATATTTGCAGTTTTGTTTTGTCGTGGGTGTTTCGTAATAACCTGTCGTACGGCGCGGTGTGCAAAACTACGATGTGAACACCTTGCATATCCCAGAAAGTGACCAGGGGCTTTGTTGGGAGACTGTGATACTGCAGAAAACCCTTTAATTTTACCACCACCACCTCCACTAAACGTGAGCGTCACTTCAAATCCCGAGCAAACTTTTCACGTTGGGAGGGGAAGGCGATCCTCCGCTCCCCCCCCCCCCCAAGACACGCACTTGAAGGCAACTTTGATGCAAAGGCGTGATACAGAGATGCACGGGAAAAATCTGGCGCTTATTCTCTTTCAAATCGTTCTGCTTGCAGTTTTTTTTTGACTCTGCCTCGCTTCTCGGGCACACTGTGTACCAGCACGCAGCGCTTTTCACGTCTTATGGGACACAGGCTGCAGGGGGGTAGTGGGAGGTAAACTGGAAATGAATCGTGAATAGTAAAAGAAGATGCAGAGCATGCGAGTCCAGCTGAGTTCGTTACCCTCCCCCCCACACACACACCCACCCACACTCACACACACACTTCATTCTTTTCTTTTGTTTCCCCGTGCTATCTTTCCCCGAACCGCTCTTGCATTGTGTGTTCACCAGGGCCTCGAAAAACTTCACCGCTCCAAAAAAAATCAAAAGACAAGTCAAAATATATATTATATGATATATATATATACATTTTTATTATTATTTAAATGTTTATATACATATTTGTTGTTATACAATCTATATAATTGGGTTTTTTTATTCAGCGGTGTGTGTACGTTAGTGAATTGAGGTACGGGGGTAAATAGAAGAAGTAACACAGAGGGATAACAGGAGGTGAACGCTTCTCCACACACCACCTCAAATCGAAGGCTGAGCTGCTCCGTGTGGATGGTGTGGTTTAGACCTACAATTGTGTTTCGTTTTTTGTTTTTACAAGCGCCTCTACGCAGCTCGGCAACGGACTGTGGGGGACGGTCAAACCGCTTATGCGTCCTGCGACTGCTCATCCTACAGCTTCCAGTTACCCCTGTTTCCCTGGAACAAAGGAAAAAATAAAAAGCCAAGTAAGCAGCATTGGCACAAGCGGTTATCAACGGGCACCGAGAACCGGGGAGAAAATGTGCACACGAGAGAGTGTGTAGTGTGGTGGTGGTGGGGGGGGGGCCTACGAAAACAAGGGATCCGGTCTACAGGTGTAGCATGCAAGCTCGCCATTCGCACATGTCTCTGGGCACGCGCTGTCGAGCACGGCTTGCTAGGTGCCCCACATCCAAGCAACTCAGCCGGTGAGCGAAAGAGAGGCCAGTCGCCGACAAATCAAGGCAGGCAGACTTGTTCAATCAGTGGACTGCCGAGGAGGCAACCTGAGGTGCCTCCACCCGTCTTGGTGGCCTGCCGCGGCAGCGCTGCGAGAAACACGACGAGAGGAGCCCGCCAGAGGCATTGCTCACCGGGGGCAGCAGGTGGACCTGGGCTGCGTGTCCATTGGGATGTGTTTCCTGATCTGCTCCTATTCGAGCGCGTGCATCACATGGGGAGGTGTGTGTGTGTGTGAAAAGAGTGCTCGTGTTTTTCCTCTATATCCATTGGCCTGTTGCGCCTCTCCAATCTTCCCTCCCCCCCTCCCCCTCTCTCCTCTCGCCACACGTACGCACACAGCACAGAGAGAGAGGAACAGACGCCATTTTCAACGTTTTTTCCGGCTTTTTTGTGCGCATGGTCAACACAGAAATGTGCGACTGAGCCGAGACATCATCATCAGCGACGACGCGCCGATTAACCCCTTTTTTTCTTGCAAAGCAACCGCATGGAAGACTTCTGCGGAAGATCCCTCCCTCCCTCTCCTTTCCTTCCCTCTCCTCCCCAGTCATGACTACTGTTTTTTGCGAAAATGTTTTCTTCCTGCGCTTGTCCAGGCAAACTACACACACAGTAACGGCGGGCGGGTGTGGCTACGCGTTCCTTTCCGTTTCACTTGTTTCATGTGATGTTGGGACGACTTTTTTTTTTGAAAGGGGGAGGTGAAGAGTACACCCGGGAACTATTAGTAAATATTGAAGAGCGCGTCTGGAAGCACGAAAATAAGCCGCTGTTTCCCTTCACTCCCCCCCCTCTCCTTTCTTGGGTCTCTCCGTTTTGACCCTCCGCTTTTCTTGTCTGTGGTGGTCTTTTCAAGGTTCTCCCGCTATTGGAATGCGTTGGGAGGTGTGTGTGTGTGTGTTTTAATATTGGAGGTTTCATTCTAGACCCACATCTCCTCCTTCCCCCCCCCCCCCGCTCAGTGTGCACCACGCCTTGAGTGTATTACCTGGGGATATATGTCCATTGCCCATTTTCGGGGCCGCGTGTATACGTCTACACACAAAAACAGATACATGCGTACATATACTCACACATGAATATATAAATTTGTACATATATATAGGCACATGTATTCACACACACTAAACACTAAACACCCACGTGTACACACACATATATATATATATATGTGTGTGTGTGTGTGTACACGTGCTACAATTTTTTTCCGCTTCCCTATAGTAGTGTATTGCTCTTTTTTCTCCCACTTTCCTGACGTTTCTTTCAAAATTCGGACCGCCGAGTTTGATGTCCCACAAGAGAAGCCCCCACGTACTAACGGGATGCAGCTGTAGCACAAGCTTCTGAGTGGAAAAACGAGCTCCTCACACAAAACACACACCTTCGTGCTGCTGCGCTTGTTTGTGCGACGCGCCTTTTTTTTCCCCTATTCACTTCTGTCTCTGTGTATCTGTTTGTTGGAGTAAGTGGGCATTACGTCGAGCAAACCGCGATGTATTCGACGCTTTGGTATTGTGGCCAAGAGGGAGTTGTCCTTTCTCGGTGGTTCTGTTTCACTGGTCCCACTCTACTGGTTTGGGGTGTGTATCTTTGTGCGTGTATCTTTGTGCGTTCCCCTGCGTGACTTGTTCGGCCCGCCTCCCTTTTTCTTTTTTTGTGTGTGTGCGTTTACTTTGTTTTCTTCAATCGTGAGGAAAGGAACCCACCCCCACACACACACACACACACACACGCAACGGAAGCGGGGCGTACCCCGTTCCTGCGTCTCTTACGGTGCGCTGAGATTTTGTTTTTGATGGTTAATGTTCTCTCTTTCTCTCTCTCTTGCCTAACACCTCCAGGTGAATCTCCATTTTTTCCCCCTTCCCGTCCTCGTAGGATTCACTCTTTTACGAAGAGACTCCCTCCATAAGCCCACCTACTCTTGACTCGATTCTTTGTATATATATATCTGTGTATTCGTGTCACTGCAATGGTTTCTCATCTTTCCCCCTTTTTTGCCTTTTTTTTCTTGGTGTACACAATGAGTGTATCCCAAGAGGATACGCATGTACCTCCCTTTATTGTCTCGTGTCTTTTACGCGCCGTGTTTCTTGCTCCTCTCCCCTACAAGAGAAAACAAGAGATGAGCGGTGTGTGTGTATGCGTGTGTATAGGTGCGGCCTCGAGGTTTTTTTTTTTTCCACTACAGATGTTGCGCCGCTGCACATACGCATATGTGCACCTGAGCGTACAGACAAGTGCACAAAAAAATTATTCGAATCATCTTTTATGCCTGATATTTTCCCGTGTTCGTGTGTTCTCCTCAGTCTTTTTGTTTTCCTGTCATTTTAATTCGGTCGCGGCTTCCCACTCTTTCCTTTCTAGCCCTCTTCCCTGTGTCCCCCCTCCCCCCTCCCCCCCCCCCCCCCCCCCCCCACACACACACTACGAGGGAAAAACGACTGCGCCATCCCGCCAGTTGCCTTCCCCCCCCTTACACACGCACACACAGACACACATCCCCTTCTCTCTGCATTTGTGCTATTTGATCATCTTTTGTATGTTCCCCCTACTCCGCCATGCTCCAATAATCGTATTCGGTTTCTTGAAACCTCTCAACATTGTTATCGTCTCCCCTGATGTTCTATTCCGGAACGGGCAGGCGGCGCCGCTACAGACGCACAGAAGAACTTTTCTGCGGCATTGTTCCCCGCTGTTGTTCGCTCACCCGACGCATATGATTCCTTTTTTTTTTTGCCCGGGGCCCTCTGGTGTGTCGATGAGCCTAGCCGACAACATACAGAAATATAAATAAACGTAAGAAAAGGGGAGAGAAGGTCTTGGGTAAAGGGGGAGTGATTCGCCACTAAAATAACGGCCACATATGATGACGTATCACCAAAAAGTGTCGCTATTCCTTTCAAAAGAAAAAAACAACGACGACAAACGATGGACCTCTTGTGTGCCCCACTGCATACCACAGTCCTCATCACTAGTTCGGCGTCGTTTCTGCGCGTGTGTGACACGAATGCCCTCTCGCTACATTTACTGACTCCGCTTTCCTCCGTATCTTTTTGTCCGCTATAATGAAGACGACTAAATCCTCGCACCCCCCCCCCCTAATCTCCTCCCTGCCACACTGTCTTTTATTTACACTTATTATTTCTTCGATGTGTGCGTGGATCGGGGAGGGGGAGGGGGGTCCAAGGTTGTGGTTTATATGTTGCTGTGTATTCTTGGCTTTGTGTGCCTTTGTAGTTTAATGTTGGGACCCTCTCTTTTCTCCCCTTCCCTGCCTTCATTTCTCTGTAGTGGATAACCCTCGTACTGTTCAATCTTTAACCTGTTGTCGGGTCTTTGTCATCCATCCCGCTATTTTCTATCAGACACGAGTACTTGCACACACCACTACATCTATTTTTTTTTCTGGCTCGGGTGAGCCTATACACGTGCGCGTGTGTACAGTACTTGTGTGACACATGTGAGCGCTTATATCTTCTTCTGTGTTTGTTTGTGCGCGGGTTTTTTCACTTCCTGTGCGGCTCACCTGCATTCAACCCCCACTCCACCTCCACCTCCTCACTGTGCCTCCTTCAGTTGCCACGGGCCTCGTGCTCTCTGCCCTAACCTATTTTACACTGCATGTCTGCACTTGCCCCTTTTTCTGACAGTATTAACGTGTTTTTTTTTTTGCTGATGCAGGTGTTGCTCCCCCCCCTTCTCCTCCCTCTGCCCCACGGCCACTTGTCCCCATCCCATGTGTGCTCTGTGATATTGGTGTCGTTTGTCTCGTGTCTGTATTTGTGCATAAGTGAGTCTTTTCTGTTTTTTTTTCTTTTCCCCCTTCTTTTATCTTCCCGCATTGGAGGCAAGCAGGCAGGCCGGCGGGCGGGTAAGGCAGTCGTGACAGCATATGTGCAATGTGTACGCAATAGGCTATCGTGCTTCGGTGGGGAGACAAGGGTCCATTGTGTAACCTCATAAAAGATCTGCGGGGAACCGCTGAAAAAAAAACGACAACTTCTTCGAGGACATGCACTACAATGAAGTCACCGCTAGCGCTCCCGTAGGATGCATTACTAGAAAACACGGTGGAAAGTGCGGCACCTCCCCCCCCCCCTCACACACACACACACACAACCGTGTCAAACAGGGGCAACGATATGAAGCCCTCAAGTTTACATTTACAGGCACCTGTGTATGCTGCTTGTGCAATGTAGCCTTGGAAGGGAGCAGCCCACATCAATCTATACGATTACAGTCCTATCGTGTCTTTGGGGTGTGCTCCGGTGTTTTTTTCTTCCTCTTGGCTCATTCAACATGAAGGCCCGCCTCCCTCGTCTTTACCTACACACTCACCTTCTACTCGCCCTTGTTATCCCACCTCCTTTCTGGCTTATTCCCTGTGCCTGCTTGCTGCTTATCACACTCGGCAGCCAGAGTACACAACCACGCACAGAAGGTTGCAGACGAGAAACTGCGTCGGTGTCATCATAGCCTTTGACTCCAAAAGAAGACGGAGACTCGCAGATAATGGACAAATCGCAGGTGACAGAGCTCATTCAGCGCTGGCGCGTGCTGAAGGGGAGTTTGACAGAGAAAGGCAGCGAGTTGGACATGGTCCGCAAGTCTCTCCAGGAGCTCGAGGTTGAACACACAAAAATGGTACAGCAGTGGGACCTCGAGAAGGAAACCATCCGGAACACGAGTGGCGCTATCGAAGAACAAGTTGCTCGCAAAAAAGATGAGTTGCATCGCATAAAGCGAGACACGCAGGAGTTGCATGGCAAGGTTGAGGAACGTCGCAGGCGCAACGAAGAACATCACGTCGTACTGGACAAGCGCAAGCAGATGGTCGAAGCTCGCACAAAGGAGGCGGAAGAGAAGGATGCGGCTGTGCGGGAACGTCTGAGCACATTCCGGCGATCTCGTGACGAAGCCCGAGAGCAACTTCTGACCGCCATTAAGAAGCACGATGCTGCCATTCCGGCAGAGCAAATGGCCCACGACAATAAAGTCCTGAAACTGAAGAGCCGCATCGCTGAGACGCTGGCCACCATCGAGGCAGAGGCCAAGTCCTGGGCGCTTGAACAGGCGATGAAAGAATGGAACGAGAAGTCGAACGCGCGTAAGCAGGTGTTAGATGAGATTGCAGCGGCAGCAGAGGGTAAGAACACCTGGGCAGATCTGCTCCACGAAGCGAACAGCTTGCAGATTCAAGATAACTTGAGGACCTTAGCAGAATTGCGCTCCACAGTTTCTGCATGAGGACGGGAAGCAAGTGGAGGGTAGCCTCTCGCATTTGCGTACTCCCACCGACGCCTCACCTCCTGCCACCCCCTCCCCTGCTTCTCCCCGGATCACTGACTCTCCCTTCTCCGCCCTTTCTTCCTCTGAATAGCCTTGACGGCTCCTGTTGAGAAAAGTGTGGGGTTTTGCTGCTCGCGGCTTCAACTTTGAAAAAGGAATTCAGTGCCCCCCCCCCTGCCTCGCTCACTCCCTGCCAAAGCAATATTGTCTTTCCCTTCTCATAGATGCACCAGTGTTTTTGTCATTTTTGATGACCTGTGCTCCTCGTGTGAGTGCACGAGGTGCGTCACAGTGTTGGCTACCCACTCCCCTCCCCCCCCTCTCAAAAAAAAAAAACAAAAAGGACAAATCATTTTCCCTGCAAGTCTTTTCTCGCTTTGCGCGTTGCTTGGAAACGGAGTTATTGGGCCCCACCGCTAACGGGCGCTGGCCACACTTTTTTGTTGTTGTTGTTGTTAGATCCCTCTCCCTCTTCCGCCTTTCAGTTTTTGTTTCCACCGGCACCGAACGATGTGACACAAAAATTCAAAACAAAAATTAGCGGCTGCGCATTCACTGTCCTCGGGTCGTTGTTAGGGTGTAGGGAAGTAGTGCGAGTCGTCTCTACCCTCCATAACAACTCACCAAGACTACTTCACGCAGAGAGAAATAGTGAAGTGTGTCCTCCGGAGATTGTTCTTCGCGACCTATATGGACGGGAGGCTCGTGTGGAGGTTCCTTCCCAGCGCTGTAAGACGCCCAATGGGCTCCACATGGCGAAGGAAAAACAGATTTCGCTTATCCTCCTACTAGCGTTTACCTGACACTCCTGGAGGCATTAGTTTGATCATGGCGCAGTCTTCCAGTGCCGTCTTGCCTTTGCTCGCACCAAATCTCTCTCTGTCGTCTCTCTGTATGCGTGTGTGTCCCCTTTGGTATTCCGCGCATCACTCTTGCGATTTCAGGCTGTCGACAGGAAAAAAAAAACACATGCCTGTGCGGCGCCCTCAGTCCTGACCCCACTCCTTCAAACCCACAAACCCGTTCCCCACACCTCACCGGTGCTCGTTAACCTTTTTCACGTTCCTCCATCTGAGAGAGACGGACCTCATTTGGCTCCTTGCCATTGTTTATCTTCATGACCACATCCATTCGTATTCGCAGTCTCCCCGCTACTTACAGCGCAGAAAAATTGCTGCGTTTGTGTGCATGCTTTGGCGAGGTAACTGGCTTCACCGCGGTCGGCGAGGATGAGCCGGGAGGCAGCACTTCCGCCACAGCCGACGTGTCCTTTGAAGAAAAAGAGGATGCATTGGCGGCAGTGATGAACATGGAGGGTATGGAGTTCGACGGCGCCTTTCTGCGCGCGTTTGTGCGTCAAGGATGACGCGACTACGGATAAAAAAACAATCGTCTTCCCGGCGGGGGGGGGTGCTGTCGTGGAAGATAGGTGGTGGGTCTACTTCACACTGCCCCCCCCCCCCCACCCCCTGCGAAGTGGTGAAACGATCCACCGCCTCTGCTGCATGTCGCGAATGGCATACGTGGAGGCGGCAAGTAAGGAGTTGCATGTCCTGCTAACGGCAAGGCACGAGAATGAAACACTGCTGGGCTAACACGACACAGCTGGTTCACGATAGCGGTTCTCTCTCGTCATGCCGACGTTGGTGATGTTTGACGGCCTCAACCCCCCACCCCCTTTTCATCAGTCCCTCCCGCATTTGCCCAACCGCATATATTCAGATCGATTTTCCTCTCTCTCATTTGCATCGGTGGCACAACGAGGTGCGAGTGAACACCCCGCGTGTCGATGGAGATCGCGCAGGTACGCTCGCCCACCAATGCGAAGGGACCCCCCCCCCCACCTACCCACCCACCCCACCCCCGCTACGGTGCGCCTTCCACACTTCCACTTCTCTTTTTCCCCCTTCTTCTACCTCCCCCGAACGGGCATCGGGAATACAAACACGCGGCTGGAGGCGTACACGCACCCGACATTACAGTTTGACGTTGTGCTAAGAAATTTTGGAGACGTACCGGAGGCCCCTTCCCTGCCCTCTGTAGCGATAACTGCGCTTCTGTTATTTCTCACACAAGCAAGCCGCCCCCCTTCCCCCCGAACACACGCATCCCTGAATTTTTTATACCAAAAGGAAAGTAGAAAGATAAGTGAGAGAACATTCTCAAGAACCAACACTAGCCAGGGAAGACGGGGAAGAAACATGACCAACAACAGTGCCGCGCAGGGTGAGTACATCGCCATCCTCGATGCGGGCTCTCAGTACGGCAAGATCATTGACCGAAAGGTTCGTGAGCTCTTTGTGGAGACAAAGATGCTGCCTCTCGCTACCCCGGCCGGAACCCTGTGCAACGATGCGAAGCTGAAGGGCATCATCATTAGTGGCGGCCCGAGTTCTGTGAGTGATGCGACTGCGCTGGCGTATGACAAGGGAATCTTTTCCATGGGCAAGCCGGTGCTTGGCATTTGCTACGGTATGCAAATGTTGACGGAATTGTATGGTGGCAAGGTTTCCCGCGGTAAAGTGCGCGAGGATGGTCAGTACAGCATTGACGTGGACACCTCGTCGCCGATTTTCGCGGGGTTGCAGCCGAGGGAAACGGTACTGCTTACCCACGGTGACTCCATCACTGCTGCGGGCGCCGAGATGAAGGTGACTGCGCGTAGCTCTTCGGATATCATCGCTGCGGTTCAGCACCAGTCCCTGCCACTGTTTGGCGTGCAGTTCCATCCGGAAGTGGAACTCACGGCGTCCGGCAGAACCATCTTCAAGAATTTTCTGCAGCTGTGCGGCTGCGACTTCTCCTTTACGATGGAGGATCGAGAGGCCGTGGCACTGCGACATATTCGCGAGCGCACCAGTGGTGGTCAAAAAGTGCTTTGCCTGGCCTCTGGTGGCGTCGACAGCACCGTCTGCGCAGTGCTGCTGCTCAAGGCTTTGGGCCCCGAGCGCGTTGTGTGCATTCATATCGACCACGGTTTCATGCGGCTAAATGAGAGCTCGCAGGTGGTGGAAGCGCTACGCTCAGCGGGGGTGCGCGTTCACCTTGTTGAGGCGCAGAAGGACTTTGCACAGGCTACGACAGAGATGCCTCCAAAGGGAAGTGTGGCGGCGTACACAAGCAAACGGCTATGTGAAACCACAGACCCGGAGGAGAAGCGTAACATCATTGGCAACACCTTCATGGCTGTGTGCGACCGCGTGATCAAAGAGCTCCACCTCGATGTGGAAAATCTGCTGCTCGCACAGGGCACCTTGCGCCCGGACCTCATCGAATCCGGTTCCAAGTACGCCAGCGCCAACGCAGATACCATCAAAACACACCACAACGACACCGCTGCCGTTCGGCAACTGCGCGATGCAGGCCGCATCATTGAGCCCCTCTGCGACTACCACAAGGATGAGGTACGCGAACTCGGAGCACGACTGGGCATCCCGCGGCATCTCGTGGATCGCCAGCCGTTTCCGGGGCCTGGTCTCTCGATTCGCATATTGTGTACAGACGGCACTGCCTTCCGTGACCCTAAATTTTCCGACACGGAGGCCTCCGTAAAGCGGTTGTGCAGCGCGGCTGACGCCTCCTGTGCGGATGTTGCTGCCCTTGCGGAGGCGGCTGCACTCTCGGCTTGCGTCCTCCCAGTGCGCACTGTCGGAGTTCAGGGCGATGGGCGGTCATATGCCTACGCTGCTGCTCTCTCCATGCACACGTTGCCGACGGCCGAGCAGTGGCGCGTGCTAGTCGACTTGGCGAAGCTTATACCAAAGACAGTTCACACTGTGAACCGTGTGGTTTTCATGTTCGGCACACCGGAGCCCGTCTCGCCGAAGGCTGTCACACCGACCTGCCTGACGCCCGACGTTGTCGACAAGCTGCGTTTAGTCGATGACAGAGTCAACCGCATTATCACGAAGCACCAACTGGTGCAGGCGCTGAGCCAGGCTCCTGTCATCCTCGTCCCAGTGGGCTTCGAGAGAAGTGGAAATTACAGCGTGGTGTTACGAACATTCTTGACGAGTGACTTCATGACAGGAATTCCCGCCACGCCGGGCACTGCCTGCATGCCACTGACGGTGCTGGCAGAAATTGTCGATGAGATACAAAAACTCGACTTTGTCAGTCGTGTTATGTACGACCTCACCGCAAAGCCTCCCGGCACTACGGAGTGGGAATAAGTAACGCCTAGTAAGTGAGTATTGAAGTGTTGTGTTGGGCTGGAAACCGAAGGAACGCCTTCAAAGATAAGAGCAACGTCGACTGCGAACCGTTCTACATTCTCTACCTCTTCCAGATTCCCGTTGGGCCGTCGTGTAGCAAACTTAACGAATAACCTCCCGGTGAGAGGGAGGGGGGAGCAAGTAGGTAACTGAGAAGATTGGGCGGCCGGAGCAGGGGGGGGGTGACAAGGCTCTCTCTCTCCCTCTTCACCTTCATTCCCTTCCACGCTCTCTGTCTCCCCGGTCCCCTATTCTCAGTACGCGGGTGTGTCTTGGAGCGACTCTTCCCTTTTGTGTTGCTGAGTGTATGCGTCTGTGTGCTCCATGTTTCTTATTTCTTTCTTGAGAAGATTGGTAAGGGTATGAGTTGCCCCACTCTGATTTGGTTGACGCATTGTTTCTGGGGTGTTTCCATATATAAAAAAAAGTATATATATATATAGTGGAGGTATGCATTCCCACGAGACTGGAGTACACCTCCCCTCCCCCCTCTTCCCCTTGTGTATTTGTTTCGCCCTTCTTGACACGATTAACGGGAATGCGCGAAGCTTACTCATCTGCCCGGAGAGGGAGAGGTGAGGTCCCTTTTTCTCTTTCTCTTTAGTTGTTGTTTGTGGCAAATACGAAGT
This sequence comes from Porcisia hertigi, assembly GCF_017918235.1. NCBI lineage: Eukaryota > Euglenozoa > Kinetoplastea > Trypanosomatida > Trypanosomatidae > Porcisia > Porcisia hertigi. Next base: position 54,490 of record NC_090581.1, on the reverse strand, counting down.
TCGTGGGAATCTCGTCAAGTTGCGCGGCTATGGAATAGTGTTACAGCCACACCAGAGCTGCTGGGGTATGTAAGAGGGGACCACAAGCATGACACGCAACTCCCAAACGCTCCTGATGTGATGGGTAATGAGACCCTCCGCGTGCTGTCTGGTGCGACAAAACTATTCATGGATACGTACACGTCATCTGCGTGGGCGGATCGCTCAAAGCGTGACGACCTCCTGGCCCCTTGGCACCCCCACAATGCGGCGGAAAACGAGAGAATATCAGAAAGATATATGGGAAGTCCTCCTTCGCACATGTGGCTACTTTCGCCCCTCCCTCCCCCCTCCACTGTTTTCTCTGCTTCCGCCGACCTACATAATCATGAATGTTGCACGCAATATATGCCGAAACCACTCTGCACCACCACACACACACACATATATATATATATACACAACTCATTTATTGAGTAGCAGTTCCTCGGATTCTCTCGTTTTTTCTTTCTTCCGCGTCTTTTTGTTACCTCCCTCTTTTATCCCATTTTTTTGTTTGTTTTCATCTTCCCCACCCCCGTCAAACCTACGTTCTCCCCTACAGATATCCGTTGAGACTCCCCCAAAAAGTTCTCCTACGATGCGATAAACCTCTTATTGTCTCTCTGTTTCGGCCTGGTCTTCTCTGATTCCCCCTCCCCCTTTTCCGGCATCTGTGTACGTCTCTTTTTTTCTGTTGCTTTTGTCGCATTTTTTTTGTGTGCGCGTGTGCCAGTGCGCCTCCCAGCTGTCGTTGTCGCACCCGCCGCTCCCCCCCCCCCTTTATTTAGCGTTTTTGTGAACGACAGCGCAACTTCCCATCTCGCTTCGCTTGCGCCGCTTTTTTTTTTACTTTTCGAACTGTTTCTGCGCTCCCCTCTACGCCTTTCACGTTTAGTGTGCCCGTAACTTGTTCTTTCTCTCTCCCCCCCTTCCGATTTCGTATATCCGTTTCCCTCAACTATTGTTGAACTACTGCGTTTTTTTGTGACTGTGTGCGTGTGCAATTTGACAGAGACCCCCCCCTCCCCCCTTCGGTCGTTTAGCGCCTCTGTTCTTTACCTCCGCGCCGTTTGAACTGCTCGAAAGCTGGCTTCCCAAGTTTCTCCCTGTTTTTCTTTCCTTGCTCGTCTGTAGATCGGAAGCCCACATCCTGTGTGTGTGTATCTCTCTCTCCAATCCCTCTCCCCCTGTGCGCCTTCTCCGTCTTTTTTTCATTTATATTGTATATATTAGTAGTAGTTTTCTCGATTTCTTGTTCTTTTAATTGGGCCTCGGTTTGTGTGTTCTTTGTATTTCTTCCCCCTCTATCACAACCATTGCCGCCACCGCCACTCTCTCCACTATTTTCATCCACTATTGTTGCTGTGAGTGTGTGTGTGTGTGTGTATGTGTGTGTGTGGACAATTTGTCGTGTTATAAAAGCCTTCCCCTTCCCCTTCCTCTTCCCCCCCCCCAAAAAAAAAAACAGAACCCCCCCTCCGCTCTCCTCAAAACAAGAGGACGATAAACATATATATATATATATATATAATTAAGTGCCTACAATTTAATCCGTTTTGTGTACTTGTTGGGACACGGTCTCAATTTTCCCCTACTTTTTGGTGATTTTCACACGTTTCCGTCTTCTCTCAGGGTCGTGAGCCTTTTTTTTCTTTTTTTTTGAGTCCGTGCTGGCGCTCCCACATTACCGTCTGCTTTACGCCGCTGAGCTGGTGTCCAGTAGCGCCCCCCTCCCACTATTCACACTCTTTTCTCGCTCACTTGAGTATCCCCACTGCGTCTAATTTCACAGACGGCCCCCCACAGAACACTTTTCCCATTTTCGTGCGTGGGTGTAGGTGAAAGGGTGTGTATCGGGCTCTGATCTCTCCCTCTCTTATTCGCTTCTTGGCCCCCCCCCCCCCCGCGCCGCCCTCTTTCCCATTTCTGCCTCCACACCCTTTTCTCAGACAAAAACAACAACAGCAAAAAAAAACAGAAGTCTGCAACGCTGTGGTGTGTTCCCGTTCCTGGGGTGCGTATAATTCCCAAGTCACTTCCTCCCCCCCTATCGGGTCAATCTTTGTTTTCATTTTTTCTTCTCAACTCTCCTCAGTGCTCTACTTTCCTTCACACCAACATTGTTTTCCGCTGCAGCGTTACCTTTTTGAGGGGTCGCACGAAGCCACAGAAATAAAACGAGGTGAGACAGCCGAACGAATCTTATCCTTTCGGTTTGGTTTTTCTGCATTCCCAGCTGCAATTTGTACATTCGGCCAGCTGAGAAGCCATCCCCATTATCACTTCCCTTTTTTTCTCCATTTCTTTTGTGTGTGTGTGTTGTTCTGTCAGTGGTGACGGTTTCCAGAGTGCCACCACCTAGAATTTTTTCTTGGTTTCACCCCCCCCCCTCCACACACACAAAAAAAAACTGTGAACGTGAGTCAATCTTCCCCACCTTTATCTTTTTCTGTTCCTCACGCTCCTCTATCGGTTAGCCTACCCCGTCGCATATTCTCTGGTTTGGCGTCCCCCCGCGTATTAGCTTTTTGACCGTTGTCTTCCTATCGGGTCTTCTTTACACTGTGTGTGTGGTGTGTCTGCGAATACCCCTGCGCCCCCCCCCCCACCTCCCCCCCATTGAAGATTTTTGTTTTCCACACACTCTGTCATTTTGCACTAGATCAATGTGCACAGCCATGACGGTTGCTCAAACGAGCGTGTCGCTGGTCGACGCCTATGCAAAGCCGCAAGAGAACCCTACTCCAATTTCGCGCAGCCGCTTCACGGTCTCATATGCGAGCCGTGCTGGGTCTTCCTCAAGGCCAATGCAGCCCTTGTACTCGCGTGATGACATGGCCCTCCAAAAGTCTTTCTTGGAGGTGCACAAGCAAGCTGAACTGGCTGTCTTCATTGCCAAGTGTGAAAAAGCTGGGGCGATTTCTGAGGCGGACCGCCGCTTGAGCATCCTCATGCTCTTGAACAGCGCTGCGCAGCATGACCTCCGAGAAGCCGTATATGCTGGCTACCCGCCACAAGTGGTGGACTTCATGCGCCAGACCTGGGTGGCTTTCATTCAGCAGGCGAAGGACTTTTACCAAGCAGACGCCGAGAAGCCTTACACGATGGAGTTGAGCCGAAACGCCCTCGAGAATACATCGTCTCTTGGTGTCTGGTTCACTGGCCCGCAGATCTCATTACCGCTCCGTCGCTACACGGTGCAGGTGCTTGGCGCGGATGGGACACCACAGAACATCACTGCCGTGGGCTTGCTGAGCTTTGCCTACTCAACCTATGTCATGCAGCTGCGTTCCATGTCTCAGCACAGCGCTCTTGATGGGCTTGCTCGCATGCAGGAGCAGCTCGGCACCGACTCCCTTTTTCTCCCGCAGCTGCTCGTGGCCCCTTCCTGAGCGTACTGTCCAGAGATATTCATTCATTCCCCCCCCCCTCCCTCTCTTCCCCAGTGTTTTCAGGTGCACAAGAGGTGAATCGAGACTGTAGTGCACCCAACGCATGACGACTTCGTTGTGTGTCTATCGCCCGTAGAAAGCGATGGACAGGCACGCGATCATATGTGACTGGGTCGCATAACAACAAAAAAGGGTCACATGCTGTGGGACCAACGGTCCCCAAAGGGGCAGTACCCATCGCTCACGTGTAAAACGGTACGGTGAGAGCGACGATCGGCGTAGGCCACAAGTCTACCGCTGAAGGGACACTATCAAAGGTTCATCATCGCGGCCTCGCAACCGACCAGGATCCTAGTTTGAAAAAGGGGGAAAAGAGAAGATACATAATTAGCGCCGATGCGATGCGCCCGCACATGTGCGTGGGAAACGAGACCGCTGCAGACAACGCCGTTTTCTCTCATCTTTGCTCATGCGATGTTCACCGGTTTTCGACGTGTGTGCGTGTACGCACTGGAACACCCCTGTGTACTCTCAACTTCGATGGCCCTGTCGTTGTTGTTCGTCCCCGTGCACCACGGGTGCGTCTGACGCTTTCACTTGATGTTACCCCTGCCTCCGCCCTCCCCCCCCCCCCCCGGCCATCTAAGCGCACAAAAGCTGTTGGTGTAGTGCTCCCTTCACCTCGGACTCCCCTCTCTACTCAACTATGAATGCACCTTCCCAATAAACCCTTTTCCGGCATAACACAGAACAACACGAACTTTTTTTTTTTAAAGGGGGCATATCATGGTGGTCCTTTTCTGCTCTTTACGTTTGTGTGCGCACTTGAGCGATCTCGTCATTTTCTCTTTTTTCTTTTTTTGTGGCTCTTCATGTTTGTGTGTTTGCTTTTGCCTCTCTCCAAAGCAAGCCCCTTCATGCTCAGACAACCACCGCCCTCACCATGCCCCCCCCCCTTCTCGCCAGAGACAGAGACCCTTGTAACTTTTCCTCCCCTGCCCTCACACGTGAGTCTGCGCTCCGGAGCAAATACGCTGGACTGCGTATGAGAAGTTTTTTTTTCCCCTTTCCCCTCTTTCAGTCGTTTGTGTGCCTCCTCCTCCATTTCTTCGTGTGCGGACTTTCGTGCGCCTTGTGTACGTGGCGTTCAGTGAGCGCAGAGGAGACTATGTCTATTCTCTCTTCCCGTTTCTGTGCTCTTTTCCCTTCCTTGTGATTTCTATATGTGTATCTCTATATGTCCCAGAGTCGTCCATTTTTTTTGGATGTTTTCATCCTTTTTTTGTTTACTTGTGCTGCGCGCGTGTGCGTTCTCCGTTTTGACTCCATTCCCCGGTCTGTCACATGCGCTCTTTCCTGCGATACGTTCTCTCTTTTTTCTTTTTACCTCGTTGCTCGTTGCGTCGCTTTGGATGCGTGTATTGTACACATACTTGTGTATATATATTATATGTAGATATGTATAATCTATATACGTGTGTGCCTCCATGAACGGCTGACCTTTTTTGTTTACGTTTTGCGCCTTTACTTGTGAGTAATGGGCCCGCTTTTTTTTTCTTCTGCTGCTTTGCTTGTTTGTAAGCGCCTCGCTTCCTTCACCCTGATTCATTCAGATATTTATTGTGTTTTTTTTTCATAGTTGTTGTGGACTTTCGCCTCTCTTGCTCGTCTATCTTTATTGCCCCAATCACGGCTACAGTACGGTACAAGAGCGATGAGAGCACAGACACGCGCACGTGAATGCGATGGAGGTAAAAGTAGCGACAGCGAATAAAGAAGAAGGCGCGTCTTTTTCATCTCCCCCTCCCTTGTTTTCAGAGTTTCCCTAGTCGACAAACTTCTATTCGTTACCTTTTTCCAGCGGTTGTAACCCCCCCCCCCCCTTCTGTTTAGTGATCTCTGCGCTCTCGTTTCTAGAGTACCACTATGGCCCCCTTCGCCCATGAGGTTTTCCATATCTGTGTGTATGTGTGTAGGCGTGGGTGGGTGGGTGGGTGGGGGGGGAGGGAAGAGGGACAGCCTCTCAGCTTTGTTTGCTTTCATTCAAATCGTTTTCATGAACGAACTGCGGACATGAAGCGACAAGTGCGGACAGAGTATGTTTCGCCCCCCCCCCCTCTTTGACGCACAGAAAACGCCACTAATGACTGCCTCGTGCATCCCCTTTGTTCCTTCGAGGAGTCAGAATCGCAGAGGCCGAACAATCACAGGGGGGAATATATCTTCAAACCCACAGCCGACCCATCCAAAGGAAGAGAGAATGGAAGGCATTGGTACGTTCCATTACGACTACATGACGAGGTCAATGAATGTAGCGCTATGCCGTAACCCTAGGGAAGAGGTGAAAACTCCGTTGCGTAGCATATATATATATATATATGTGTATGTATGAATATATGCATATAAACACACGTGTGTGCACATTTTCGCTCACTAGTCTCCATCGTTCATGTGCTTGTTTACGTGAATGTCGGCGCTAACGGGGTATGCCATAATGCGATGTTTTCCAGGCTGTTTCCCTTTGCCCCTATTCTGACCATTACTGCTACACTTTTTTTCGTTTCCTTTTGCCCCTCCGCCCCCCCCCCCTCCATTGCTTAATGTTTCATTTTGTGTGTGTGTGTCCCCTTTTTTTTTCACTCAAAGGCCTCCAGTGAAATTATTTTTTTTTCTACTTCTTCCCCCCTCCCCCCCCCCCCGTCTGACTTGCTGTTCGGCACCCGCCACCACTCACAGGTCTCTTTGTCCTCTCCGCTTTGTACTGTTTGATTCATCTCTGCCTCTCCTGCGTAATTCCTTTTGCCCCTCCCCCTTCCTCTGTGCCTCACCTATTACTCCTCTGTATTTTGGGATTTTTTTTATTATCATGAAGAAGGGTGCGCTGTGTACTGCCGCCCCTGTTGCCCAATCTCCTTTCGAACGTGTTTGATTGGCTTGCTGTCATGTTATACATTGCCTTTCGTCTGTTGTGCTTTATAACCATGTGTGTTGTGATACAATTGCATACCCTTCTCTCTTTCCTTGCTATGGAGTGAGTGCGTGGGTATGTCCTTGCGGGAGAGGGACGTCGGGCGTGCCTTGAATCGCGTGGCAGTTTACTCAGTGATCTGTTCTTGTTGTTGTTGTTCGTCTGTCTGTCCGAGAACGCTTTTGGCAAACCTTCCGTTTTTTGTCAAAAAATTGTTTTGTGTTTTTTTTTCTCTCGGTTGTGCCGACTTTTCCTTGGCGCGTTAGTGTTGTGGCTTTTCGTTGCATTCCCTTACCAATATGCCCTATCGACTCGCCTTCGAATGCATCTCAACTTTTTATTGATCCGTGTTACTTGTAGAGCTGCTTTGACAACACCCCATAAGTCTACACCACCGTAACTTGGCCACTCCGACCACCCTCTCCTCCCCTCCTCCCCTGTCCCCAAACCGTGCATGTGCCCATCATTGTACCTTTCCCCTACCTAGGATCAGTATGTGTACGTGCTCGAGTGCGTGGTGCAACCTACGGTTGCTGCTTCGGCCTTTTTCTTTTTTTGTGTGATAAAGAAAACATCACCTTGAAAAAAGTTTTTTTTTCTGAAAGCCCAGAAGGTGAAGTCGCGTCGCTTGGAAATACCCAATTGGAACACTACGCGCGACCTGCAAGGAGAGCACGTATGTGGTGCCCTGCCCGTGATATCACCAACTACCCGTGCCCTGCACATCCCCACAACTTCTGTTTTTGCTAATCTTTTTTTTTTGCAGGGGGAAACCAAAGCGATGTCGAACGAGCCGGCACGCAAACGGTGATGGTGCACGCCTGCGCATAAACGGGTCTGCCCATTCGTCCTATTTTTGTCCCCCCCCCCCGCATCTTTCACCTCGATACCCGGATGTGTTTTTTTTTTTCACCACACGGCACCCCGCAATCCAAACTGCAACCTCTCACTACTTTTGCCTTTGCTTTTTCGAAGCTCTTCCCCCCCTCGATAAGTCTTCCCCCCTTCCCCCATCCTCTGCTGCTGATGATGTCTGCTGCAATCGTCTCTGAAAGAGAGCTGTCAGTCACGCCTGACCCGTGAAGCGAGACGTGCGAGCTCGCACCATCACGCACGACGATACATAAAACATATATTTGTAAAGGTGATTGGAATTCGAGGCCACTAAATCAACAGAGAGACGTGCAGTAAGATACAGGAGATGCGAAGAAGTATGGCAAGGATACGCACACGACCGAGCATGTTTGTGTTTTTTTTTTCTCGAGGTACCTTCGCCTCTCCGCTTTCCCCCTCGTAGTGTCTCCGCGTCACTGTTCACCACCTCCACGATTTACCTCGTGTTGGAACTTGTGTTCCTGGAAGTGTTCCCTTTCTCACGTTGATTTCTCTCAGACCAGCCTTTGGTCGGTGCACCTCTCCCCCCCCCATAACCCTGGTGCTTACCTTTTTAAATAATCATCGCATCTTCCTTACTGCTCTTGGCGGCATCGACTTTTTTTTTCTGGCTTGCTGATGCAGCCTTCTCGGCTGTTTTCCAGACACTCACTTTCCTTTTAGGCTCGCCTTTTCTTCCACCCACGCCGAAGGGAGCACCTTCACACGCAAAGATGAAGAGGTTCCTCGTACGCTCCTCTCGGCTTTTACTGCTCCGGCTCCAGCCGCCTTTGAGTGTTGTTCATGTGTGGGTGTATTTCTTTAATGTGCTGCTCTCATATGGTTCATCTGTATAGAGATACCAATCACCATCGAGTGTGTTGGGGATGGCCCGGCTTCTCGCGCAACCCCTTTATACTTGTTGTTGCCATTCTCGTGTACCTTTCGTTGTCACCCATCTGCCCTTCTCGTTTTTGTGTGTGTGTGTGTGTATATCTAGTGTGGCGCTTCCCACCCATGTGTCCGAGGTGGTGAGAAGAGCCCGTGGGAAAGGATTCTCGCCCCCCCCCCCCCGCCCCCCTGAGACTCGCCACGAATCGATTTGGTGCGTTTAATTTTTCTCTTGTTATTCAAGTGTGTGCGTGCTTAATAACGGTGAGTCAAGAAAAATGTAGCGTACCGTGTACTTACCTCTCCTCTCCTCGGGACGAGTAAAGTATATTCAATTCGCCTCAGTGAAAAGAAACAACAGCACCAAGCATGATCCACTTGTCTTAACCGAAGGGGGGGGCAGGGGAGGGGAGGGGGGTATCCCGGGACTTGATTTGTAATGTTTGGATTACCGTGGCACCACTAAATCAACTACGTCCCTATCGCCCCCTCCCTCTCCCCGCTTTTTCCCTTGTTGGTTAAATACCCAGAGTTCAGTCACGTTTTGTTTTTCTATCATTTTTTATTTTTTTTCTCTGATTCTTTCCCCCTCTCTCCTCCACCTCCCCGTACCATTGTAATTGAATATATACATAATACTGTCAGAATCCCCAGCTATGTCCTTGAGGCACAACCCCTGCACGTGGCGTACATCTACGACTGTGTATGTGTGCGCGCACGTCCCTGGCGATTCTCGCACCCCCTTTTTTTTTCGCGCCTGGGAAGGATGTTCTCTCGTTTTGATGACCGCCTTGCGATCTCAAGTCGTTTCCTCTGGGTTCATGCCTCACTATTCAACTCAACGTGTGGGACAGAACGAATACGGGGAAGGTGCTACGCACCTCCTCGAAGAGGTGATTGAAAAACAATGAGCAGGGAATGTCCGGGTGTAGAATGCAAAAGTTAGTTTCCCTCACTTGAAGGCATCCTGCGAGCTCGTGACACCGTCTATAACGCATTAAAAAAGTAGGCATGTAACCTTTCCCCAGAGTAATAGACCTCTGCGCTCCTCTTTCACCTATCTCCCTTCTTCCCAGGTGTAGGATTCCTGGGTGCACACAACCGTGTGCGTGGTGCGTGTGTCCTTGCCGCTGTTTCACACGTGGGCATTTTGGATCTCTCAATTTTTTCTTTTTGTTTGTTTGTTTTGTGTGGTCAGTGTGTGCGCCTGATTCGAGTAGTAAAAGGCGGAGGCATCAATTCTTTTTTCCTTTTTTATTCGATGTGCGCCATAACAGCATAAACAAATTAAAACTTTTTAGAAAGAAGAAGAGAAATATCCCCTCTCCTCTCCCCCCTCCCCTCCCCCACACACACACGCACGGGGATTTTGGACGGCAATACGCACGAACACGCCCCCGATTCCTTCTTCACTTCCCCCGGTCTCGCTTGTTCACGCCTGTGGACGGTGACACTGTAGATCAACAAACACTTCAGAGCACGAGACGCGGCAAAACATGAAGAGAAGCACAAAGATGATGTGATGTGCACTTATGTCAGAAGTTCATGTCTACTTATTGCGTATTGTTTAGTGGGCAGCGCTTTGGTTTTTTTTCGGCTATGTTGCCCATTTCCTCCTTTTGTTTTTCCAGCATTTTCGGTCAAACGTTCGACTGCTGTAGGCGTGCGTATGAGACTCTCTTTCCCTACGCACACACACACACACATATATATATATACATCCGTGTGTGTGTGTGTGTTATACGGCGTGTACTGTGTACCATTTTTCTTATTGGTACTGCTCATTTCCGTGTTAGCGTTTCTTTTGGGGGCCCTGTGAAGCTCTGTGTAGCTCCCTCCTCTGTTTTTCCACCTGCCCTTTTTCCTCATCCCTGAAGCGTTTTAACCCATGAGTGTTCCACGTGCACCCCTCCCTCCCCTCCCCCCCTCCCATCGCCTCTCTTTCTCTCTGCGCATTTTGCCTTTTTTTTCTCGCTCCGCACTCTTCCTATCGTTCGAATCGTGTCAACTTCACTCCTCGAGCCTTCGCACTGGCCCCTGTCCTCTTTAGCTCAGATACGCTCTTCGTGATTTGCGATGCGAACGACACGAAGAAGATGCCAGTTGGTGCCTTCCTCATTCCTCTCCCCCCTATGTCTTCAAGTCGTGGTCGTGTGTGTGTGACGCTTAATTTTTTTTTGTGTAGCTTTTTTTGATGTGTTCCCACACTCGGTTACAAACATACAAATGCGTAATCATTCCCCTCTCAGCTCTTCCCTTGTACCAATCCCGGGCGTGCAGGTGGACTAGGCTCGTTTATGTTTAGCGCCGTTGCTCCACGCCCTATCCTTGTACCAGTTAGTTTGTGGATTTCTCTTTTCCGGGTCTCCTTGCGCAGCCGAGGGTCAATTTTTGACAATGAAGTCGGTTGTGATCACGGCTCCCTTCTTGACCCCCCTTTTTTTTACTTTTTTCGGTCTCCCTGATTTGTATTTTCCATGTTTCTTCTCAGCCCCCTCTCTTATCTCTGCGCGTGCAGTGCACCATTGCTTGTGCTATGTATACACAAGTGGTCGCCTGTATACGTGTGTGTGTCTTTTCCGATCTCTTTTGCCTTCCGCACGTCTTGTGTCTGCCACACCCATATCTCGACAAACAGGGGAGGGTAGGAGAGAGAGGGGGCGGGGCACAATAGAAACACATTTACGTGTTCTTTTCACCCCCAGCCCCCCCCCTCCCCTTCGCCTCATTCAAGACAGACCATCATCATCCCGGTATGAAGAAGAAACCAACAGAGGGTTGTATTGCACTCTACGGCACATTCCCAGGCGGCAGTTGTTTTAATTGCTTGTTTTCTCTACGTGAGAAAGAATAGATGTTTCCGGTTGCATGCAGGCCTGATGCGCACTGGTTCACCACACGCTGAGCAGGCTGAGAGGAGAGTCGCCGCCCTTTCCATCCATTTCAGAACTCATTCGCCCAATCTAACGGGGTACTTTGTTTGTTTTTCCCCCTGTGGCGCAGGAGATCGCGCTCACCTGATTTTTTTTTCGTGGGCTCCAACACACGGTCGGCTACTCTTCCCATCGTCGTCGTTGTCACCACTCCGCTACTCCGTCTCGACACCTTTATTTCGCCGTGTTGTAGCATACACGTTCAAGTGCACTGCAGTTTCTTCCCCTCCACGTGCATACACACAAAACAAAACACAAACATATTCTCAGAACCCATGCTGCCCAAAATTGTGTTGTAAAAGGACAGGACTGTGCTATGTGCTGGCGGCTTGTGTAGTCCGTCTTGCACCTGGGGAGACCAGGGAGACAGTATTATACTGTCTCCCTGGTCTCGTTTCCTTGAAAAAAAGGAGTTCCGGGAGTGCAACAATCAGGAAGAAAATAAAAGATTCTTCAGGCGCTGCGCTGATCCATGATTTTTTCCTTCACTGAACAAACACTCTCATGCATGGAACAAAAACGCGCGATGGACACTGGCGTTGGAAATCGGGCGAAATTTCTTTGTTTTTTGCTTCTCTGGTCATACCCGACGGCATCACCTCCTCTCTCTGTATTTGTTATCGCCTCAGCTTAACTCAATGCCTGATCGCTGACGTGCCCCTCTGGAATTGAACGTTTGTCTGTTGTTGTAGACGCTCGTCTTTTTGCTTGCGGCCGCCTTTTGATTCTGTTGGGCGCGAAGTTTATCCTCCCTACGGCACTCATCAACTCAACCATCCACCGACGGTTACAGATGCACACACAGACCCTGGACGACAGTCGATGTCTTCTTACATTCTTGAACTCTTCAAGTAGATTGTTGCGCTTGTCTGTCTGCTCTTCGCACAACCCCGCCTGTGCTTATCTCAGAGGGGCGGGTCACTGATGAGAGCATATATGCGTAAGTCTGTGAGCGCGCCCACATAAATTAACTCTGTTTTTTCCCCAAGTTATCTCTTTTTCTCTGCATTTGTACCGTACTGCTCCGCGTGTGTGTCTGCCTTGTATGTGTTTTGTTCGTGATCCCGCATTCACTCTCTTTCCTCCTTTCTTCTCTTCTATTGCGACCCGCACGCGCACGCACAGACACCCACATCGTTATACATGACCGATTTTGCGTATTGGGCATGTGTGTAGTTTTCCGTACGTTTTTTTTTTTGGAGGGGGAGGGGGGGATGAGCACATCTGTTGTGGGTGTACTCGAGTACGCACTGCTGACGTGGGGGTATGACATATGTTCACCTCAGTCGCTTCTACGTATCTCTCTGCACTCCTTGTCGTCGCTCATAAGGATTTTGAGCACATACAGTTTCTTTCCCCCCCCCCCCCCCCCAACCACAAATAGTGGGCGCAACACCATTGCGCCTCAAGAAGACAAACGAGAGAGCGAGGCCTCAACAGATATGTGAAAAGTGAAGGTGGAATGACCCCCCAAAAGCGGCGTGGCCTTCTCACCACCATTAACTGGGGTGCTGCTACGCAACGCGATTTGAATACTCGGTCATAGAGCTAGAGAGATGTACTGCACTACGCCGTTTTTTTTCCCCCGACTCCCTCCTCCTCCCCCGTGATCGATTTTCACGCAACTAACTTCATTTTTTTCGTCCATATGTTTTCCAAAATTTTTCCTCATCTTCCATTCTGGCTTCTCATCCCTGATTCAATTTTTCTCATTATTATGACTTGCTGTGTAACTCTTGCTCTGTACTCCTCTTTCCTCCCGACCTTTTTCTTGTTGGGTAAAAATATGCCTCCATCTTGTCATTCGGAGTGGTGTTGGTGGGCCAGCGCGCTCATCTACGGCCACGGGTGTGTAAGTGGACACAAGCTGAATCGACAAAAAAAAAGAACAGAGCGACAGGCAAACCTCACTCTTTACTGGTTTAGAAACGGCACACGCAAACACGACAAAAAAGGGGGAAAAAGAAAAAAACTAGAAACAGCCTCTGGAGCTTCTTTGAATTATGTTGCCTAATCACAACTGTTCGGATAAAATTCTGTTGGCAGCGTGGGCGTTCCTCTGTTCCCCTAGAACCTTCCACCATGTTTGTCGGCTTTGTTCGGTGCGTGTGCCTGGAATGCGCGGATGTGTGCGTTCTCTCCCATATCGCGGGAGGCTGGGCACGGAGAGGTGAGGGGACCGATGGGGCTCTGCGGTACATGTGCGTGTTTCACAACATCTCCGCCCTTTTTTTTCTTTTGTTGTTGCCGTTTGCCTCAACATTTTTACTTCTTTGCCTTGCATTCTCCATATCTGCGCCTATCTTCCACCCGCGTAGGGGAGGACTTCACAGGGCGATGACCAGCAGAAAAACGCATTTTCTATTCGTACTCTCCTCCCCTTCCCACTCCTCCCCCCCCCTCCATGCATATTCTCTGCGATTGTTAATGATGTGGCAGTGCGTCTGTTGTGAGTCGCCCTCCAGTGGTTCAACATAAATTCAGCCATCGAGGAAAGTCTTCCGTTAGCTGAGGTTGTCTTGTGTGTGTGTGTGTGTATTCTGCCCTATTCCACCTCTGTAACTTTTTGGGGGCATTCGACACAAGCATTCTGTGCCATGGTATTAGCACTCCCATATCCCTACAAGTTGCTCACCTCTTTTCTCTTCCGCCGCTCTCTCTCCCCCCCCCCCCCCCCAAACACAATCCCACCCGTCTTCTCCCTCCTTCTTTTACTGTTGATGTCTTTTCTCCTATTGTCGAATATATATTGCGTGTGTGTGTGTGTGTTCCCTTCTAATTTTTCTAAAATTTTTATATGACCATGTGTATGTGCGTGCACGTGCGCATGCGACGCTGTGTCGTCCCCCGATTATGGATTTATCCTCGTTCTGTCCTTCGGCCCCCCCCTCCCCTTTCCCTCTGGTACGTTTCCTCTCTTAACTTTTCTCGTTTGTACGCTCATGGGTGTATGTGCAACAAGTGGGTGGTGCGAGAGTTCTACGTAGAACGCGCGCTTGGAACCCTGACACGATCTCGTTTCTCTATCCTGCTCCTGCCCCCCTTGGTAGAGCCGGCTAGTCTCACCGGAGCACAACGATACCCGCTTGGCTTAGCATCCTCGTTGCTTTTCTATTTTTTCCCATCACTCTTCCCCAGGGCACCTCCCCTTCCCCATCACTACCCGTTTGCAAACATTACACTTACCTCAAGGTGAATGTGGGGCTTTGCGGTCAGTCAATGAAGAGCCCCCTTCTGTGGTGAGGTACCGCAGTACAAGCGAAACTCTTGTCGATGGTGGCTGCAGTATCGTGTGGCGTCAGGGACTCCGGAAGGGGAAGCGTGTAGCGTTCATGTGCACGACCAAGCAGGCGGCTGTCGAAAACTGTGTGCTACTCAATGCGGCCATGTTTTCACTTTTTTTGTATACCCGTGTTTATTTGGCTGGAAAGGCATGTGTCGGTGTGCCCTTGAGCAATCGCAAAAAAAAAAATAGAAGCAAGCGCCGATAGAGAAGCCAGAGAAAGCACGCTCGCTGTCCACCACCAACCTCCTTTTTTTCTTCTTTACCCTGGGGGCTACACCTCCCTTGGGCGATCTGGCGACTTTGAGCAAAACCAGGCCATTTTGAAACGCAGCCGGTACCAGTCCGCACGTCACTTCCCGCAGGCTCTCGCCGGACAGGTCGACGATGGGGCGGAAAGGAGGGAAAACACATTTTTTTTTGCACTAACATTGCAAAAAAAAAAAAATAACTTTTCATCTCGAAGCATCTTTGCTCAAGACTCTTGACAAGCGAGCAGCGCAGGTAGAGGTCCCGACAGGAGAGACCGTTGCTGGAAGAAAGAGCTCCCGAGGCGATCACTTTTCGTTGTTGTTCGCCCCCAATGTTTAGCATTGATCCTGCGTCGCGTTTAGTAGCGCAGTTATTTTCTCGCTCTTCCTCCCCCCCTCTCCTTCCTCTTTTCTATTCTTTTTGTTTTCATCCACCTTATATGCACCGAACATATCAAAACAATCTCATGGTTCACCTCACATGGTCTCATCAAGTTGTTTTGTCCACTCCCCCGCTCCCAACACCACCGCCACACGCACCCACACGGATCTGGTCTGGTCTCTGCACCGGCCACCCCCACATTGACTGAGAAGGAAGGGCGAAAACAGTGGGCATTGCGCTTCTGCGGTCAAGCTCATTCACACCAAGAACTAGGGAAACCGCGGCGAGGGCACGTAGGTGGGCGCCGACAGATCTCTCTCACGTTGAGCCCACTGCGTCAAAAAAAAAGGACTTAAGCCGTTTTTTCTCCCCTGCGCTTCTCATGCAACTGCAAACCCTCAAGGCATTAAGCGAGGTCAACAAAGATCAGCCACATCGTAGATGGTGTTGTCACGCCAATGATTCATGGTACGGCGCCGTACACGCCGTTGGCGAAGCACACATCTCTGACTCTCAATGCGTCGATGTGATTGCCGCAATGGCGAGCGTGCTCGGTGACGTCTCATTAGGGTGCACAAAAATCCTCCAGTGTGTCTTGCGCCATGCCACTGTTACGGCAAACACGAAGGATGCTGAGTTTCCAGGCCCGATGTGTACCCCCCTTTCCAAGAAGGACGCGCCATGCCTGCGTCACCAGCGGTACACGCTCACGGAAAAAAGCGACGGCATTCGAATCGTCGTGGTTTCCATGTGGGCGCCCCATTTTCCCGTTTGGGAAGCGGACAGCTCCGGCGACGCGGGCGCGGGCGCGACTTCGGTAACCCTTTCTCATCTCACCAGTGTTTTGGCGCTAGAGCGGGCACGCCGCGCGCTGTGTCAGCTTTTGAAAGAGGGGGAGGGGGCGAGTAAGGCGACTTGTGTTTCGCTGACGCTCGGATTGCGGAACTGCACGCTCGAACTGCTCATGAGCTCTCAGCCAAGCGAGTCGGAGCGTTTCAGGTTGACGGTTGCAGCCGCTGCCGCTGACGAATCGCCTGCAGCAGTGGTGACGTTGCGCCGACGGCAGTGTGGTCGTCACTTTGCCTACGCGGTGGATCGTTCACTAGATGCACCCTATCTGTTCATGGATGATCATACGAGTCACGAGTACAAGAATTTTGTATTGGATGCTGAGTTGATGTCTCTGCACCCGCCTTCCAGTACGGCGCATGCGGGGCCTCGTTTAGTGTTGGGGGCATTTGACCTCTTCGCTTACGCCTCTGCGGCGGATGGAGCGCCGGTGAACTTGGCAAAGAGCACAATGACGGAGCGCTATGAGGCGCTGAAGGCGGTTGTGCAAACGTGCGCGACGCCCGTCTCCTACAACGAGTTCGGCCACGTTTTGTGGTATGCGAAAGATATGTGGGCTCTTGCTGACATTGGATCCTGTCTCGCAAAGCTGCGCTACTGTGCAGAGTCCAAATGTTTCCTCTACGAGGGTCCCCACGGTTCAACGGAGAACGATGGCCTCATCTTCACCCCGGACGAATTTCCCGTGACTGTTGGCTCCAGCAGCACCCAGCTGAAGTGGAAGTGGCGGCACCTTTTGTCCATTGACTGGCTTCTCCAGGCATCTGACAAGGAGCCGGACGTCTACATGGTCTCTCTCTTTTTTGTCAAGAAGAACTACGGTCATCGCGAAGACGTTGCGGGACACTGGCGACTCCGCAAGCTAATGCGCATCCTCAATCCACACGGCTTTGAAATACCGGTGGATACCGCTGCAGTCGCTGAGTGTGCTTACGACCAGGCAACGCAGCAGTGGTTTATCCAGCGACTTCGACCGGACAAACTTGGCGCCAACTCCATCATCACCGCCATCTCGGTGTACGAAAGCCTGGTTGAGAACATATCCCTTCCCCACCTGCTGGAGCTACTGCACTTGGATAGCGCAAAAGAGCAGGCAGAAGCCTTGGAGTCTGCCGCCTTTGCACGCATCGACACAGCGGCCGCGTTAGCGACGGCCCGAACCTCATTTGATGACAGCGAGGCCGAGAGGTGTGTAACGGCAAAGTTAGCGCTGCGCGCCATCCGCGAGAGTCGCGGCAACACCGAATTGTACGTGAATGCCTATACAAACAATTCAAACAAGGCGGTCGCGTTTCCGCTACCGTTTCCGCTCCGAAAAATACGGGACTGTTTCGGGCTCGGCTATGGCCGAGGTGTAGGCGACGATGCATCGGGGCCCACTCTTGAGGAGGCCCTTTACATTCAGTTGGCGAATGCCGGCGGGTGCTATGCGTGGTCGGACTACGTTGTGGACGCATACTTCGACGGGGGCAGTGGCCACTGGGAAATAATCCATACTAATCCCCGGGGAAATAACAAGGAAGCCATATTCGATAACGTTATCGAACACCTTGACTGGCTTTTGCGGCATCGCACGGCACCGGAAGCCGCCGCTCTATTGCAGAAGAGGAGGGATGCGCCGCTTGTTGTGAGCTGCTCACCAACATCTGAGGACACTCAGAAAACAAGTCTCCATTACGGTACTCGGGTGAAGGAGCTTCTTAATGAAGAGCGCAGCTACCTTCGCCGCTTCAATAATTGGGTGAAGTCGGTGCTCCTCACCACCATGGCAGCGACCATCCGGCGCGCACTCAAACC
The DNA here is from genome assembly GCF_017918235.1 of Porcisia hertigi. Classification (NCBI taxonomy): domain Eukaryota; phylum Euglenozoa; class Kinetoplastea; order Trypanosomatida; family Trypanosomatidae; genus Porcisia; species Porcisia hertigi. Next base: position 36,850 of record NC_090581.1, on the reverse strand, counting down.
TCCGGCCAAGCTACACGTCTTGGACCTCTGCTGCGGTCGTGGCGGCGACCTGCTAAAGTGGCAGCACATCCACCCATCATTTGTTTTCATGACAGATGCTTCGGTCGAATGCGTCGCGGAAGCGGCGGCCCGGTATAGCACCTCTGAGGGGCAAAGCTTGAAGGTGAACAGCAAGAAGCACAAGGGGTTTCCGGCCTTCTTCGCCGTCCACGATGCCTTCGACGCGGCGTCGGGGCTGCGGCGCGACCTTTTGAAGCGGGGGCCATTTCAACTCGTCTCGTGTCAATTCTCGATGCACTACGGCTGCCGATCGAAGGAAGCCATGCGCTACTTCGTGAAAGCGATAGCGGACACGTTGACGCCATACGGCCGTTTTGTGGGCACGACCGTCAGCGATTCCGAGCTCCTGTCCCGTGCTAGAGAGCACGGGCCCGAATTCGGCAATGACGTGTACGGCGTGCGCTTCAGCGATGAAGTGTTTGCAGAGCTTCAGTCGATGAACTTCGAGGCCACCAAGGTGTCGTTTGGGATTCCATACACCACATCGGTGGAGCGCAGCGTGCAAAACATGACGGAGTACGTGGTGCCATGGAACGCCTTTGTGGCACTCTGCGAGGAACACCACCTGAAGCTAGTGCTTGAGGATAATTTTCTGCACTACTATAACCAGCACAAGGACACAGAGGTGGGCAAAGTCTTGACCCTGGAGCTCCACCGCAAACGTATGAGTGGTGGTGATGTCATCGAAGCCGCGCTCTCACCTGGCGAGCAAGCTGCGGTGGGGCTTTATCGACTTTTTGTCTTCGAAAAGACGAAGGCGTAACAAAGAGCGATCCATGCCGAAAAAAAAAGGAAACAACGCCGCTTTGCTGAAGGACACGGCAGATGGGCTCCTTTTTTTTTTTTCTGGCAGTGCTGTCGTTTGACTCGAGCTTTTAAACTTCCCATCATGTTTTCTTTCCCATCCTCGATTCCTCGAATGATTTGGTGCCAGTGAGGAACGAGAAGGGGAGAATTCGAGAAGAATAGCGCACAGAACATGCCCACCATTTGTCACAGTACATGGGAGGGAAAAAAAAAGACTGCCAGCCATGGTTGAAAACTGCAAGGGCACGTGGACACGCCGCGGTCGGTTGAAGCGTGTGACTGTGCCCGCCTATGCCTTTGGTGTTTTGGTCTCTTCTAAAGGGGATATCAATGCCGGCCACAACACTGCTGTTGGAGTGGATAGGACGCCATCTTTGCTTCTCCATTTTGCGCTGATACCGGGCAATAACATGCTGTCATGCCCATCTTCTCTCACCCCGTCCTCCTTCTCCCGTCTCGCTCTGGTCCCGTACGATTTCACAACCCCCACACACACACACACACACACACTCGCCGTTTACTTGTTTAATGATGTCTCTCATAATTGGAATGTACAGGTGTACGTGTGCGTGTGTACGTATGTGCTCATATTTTAGCTGATCTTTACTTTCGTGTCTGTACTTCTCTTTTTTTTTATCTCGTCTCCAGCTCTCCCACCTTCCCTATCCATTTGCGTGTGTTTGTGTGCCTCTCCTGCTCATTAGCAAGACAATGTTTGGAGGAGGCATGGAGGATATGCTGAGCGCCATGCTCAGCGGGGGCATGGGCAGCGCCTTCTCTGTGAACGGTCGCGGTGCGCGGAGTCAGCGAAGCGCGCGGGGTCGCGACGCTATGCATGCTCTTCCTGTAACCCTTGAAGACCTCTACAACGGAAAGCAAGTGAAGGTGACACGCAAGCGCAGCGTGTTGTGCCAAGATTGCAAAGGTAGCGGCATCAAGAAAAAAAATTCACTTCGAAAGAACAACATGTGTGCCGTGTGTCGCGGCAGCGGCTCACGTATGGTGGTGCGCCAGATGGGCATGATGGTGCAGCAAATGCATATGGTTTGCGACGCGTGCCAGGGCTCTGGCGAGCACATGGACGCACGGAACCTTTGCGGTCGTTGCTCGGGCAGCAAGACGACTGAAGAGGAAGCCTCGGTGCAGGTGATCGTGGAAAAGGGTATGAAGCACCTTCAGCGAATCACGTTTCCACGGATGGCCGACGAAGACCCCGACGTGGACATTCCGGGTGACCTTGTCGTCGTGTTGCACCAGGTGAAGCATGATGTCTTCACCCGCGACAACAGCGACCTGCACATGCAGCACACCATTTCCCTTGCAGAGGCGCTCTGCGGTTTTCAGTTCAAGTTCACCCACCTTGACGGCCGAGAGCTGGTGGTGCGGCAACCACGCGGAACTATAACGAAGCCGGGCGATCTGAAGTCCGTCAGTTACGAGGGTATGCCAGTTTACAAGCAGGACCGCAAGTTTGGACACCTGATAATCGAATTCTGCATCAACTACCCCGACCGTCTGGAAGCGGAGCAGGTGTTGCTGCTGCGCAAAGCGCTGCCACCGCCGAAGAGTGTGGACGCTGCCGCAAAAGACGACGACGGCGAGGCATGCTACGTCACTCAAGAGGACTTGTCCACACTAGAGGAGGAGATCAAAAAAGAGGAGCCCGAGGAGGAGAATGAGGGCGTGCAAGCTGGTTGCACTGCCCAGTAGTAATGGTTAACATGTGTATCAACTAATCGTAGAGGTGAGGAGATCTTGATGGTGGCAAACCAATGGTGCGACCCGGCTAGAAGGAAGTGGGCTGACTGAGCGAGCGCGTGAGGAATCCGCCTTATTTTTTTTCCGGAGTGGGTCTCTGTGAATGTGAGCGTATCACTTTTCTTAGCGGGGCCTGGTCTTTTTTTTTCTCGGTTCCTCTTCGTAGGGCGCCTCTCCTCTCTTCCCACACAAAGGCACACATACGACTCTCGCAGACATGTCCTCCTCCTGGATCCACCAAGTAGTACCCCTTTTCTGCTCACGTGATATCTTTTGCTTACTTTGCTACAACCTCCCCCCCCCTCTTGTGTGATTATTATATCAAAGCCTTTCTTCAATGTGCGTTACTGGTCACGTGCATCTTCCCACTTTCAGCATCGGATTTGAACCCGAAGGGTACGTGCGTCTTGTGCGCGTGTGTGTGGTGTGTGTGTGTGTGTGTGTGTGTGTATGTGTGTGTGTGAATGTGTGACTGTGTGTGCAAGATGAAAGCTGCCGGAGGGCGAAGACGCGACGGTGCGCGTTAAGGATGCTTTTAATGATTAACTTTTCGATATTTTCTTTCTTTTTTCTCGGAAGACCTCTCATGTTCATCCTGTTGTTGTTGTTGTTGCCCCCTCCCTCCCCCGTATCATTTAATTGGTTCGCCTGAAGATGTGTGTGTGTGTGAAAAGATTCTGGTGTGCCGTTTTTGCAGCTTCAGGTACTGTTGAGCTTGCGAGTTTTTTTGAGCCGATCACCATGGTTTCAAGCTCTTTTGCGTTTTGTTTTCGAGAGTAGCGACACCAAAAGACGGGCGCATCTATGCGTCATCGCCGGGGAGGCCTCTCTGTGGACACCACTGGCGAGTCTTGGTAGTGCTGTTGTTCTACTTCTGCGCCGTTGACCAATTCCTGTCTTCTTCTATGCCTCTACACCCTTTTCGCCAGGTATCCACCTCGGTTTGAAATCTTTTTTAAAATTTCGTAGTGCCAAGGCGGCTGGTTGAAGGTTCAAACAGTGGAAAAGCACATCAGCCTCTTGTCAGTTCCCGCTGCACTTCAAATGGGGGGAAGGGGGGGGGCACACGGCTAGCCCATCGATGACGTTAGGGGGATCGGAAAAGAAAAAAATTGGCGTTTCTGGTGGCTGTCGCCAGGTCGCTTCGGTGGGCGGGGGGGGGAGGGGGAGAAGAGGAGAGGTCAAAGTGCCAGTGGGAATATATCTCATTCTTACCGGCACTCAGTGCCTAGCGGGACGGTCCGGAAAGACACCACGGCGGAGGGAGTTCGCTGCGTGGTGAATTGCATAAGAGAAGTTGTTCTGACATGACCCGCGACGCAGGGGCTGGCACAGCTTGAGTCGCTGATCTTCCTCATTTGAAAGAGTAGGTGATTGCCTTGATGGTCTCCTCCTGTTACGGTGCAGAACGTGATAAACCTTGTTGCACACCGGCGCTGGGCATGTGGCGTCAGACTCATGTGGCACTCTCTGGCAGAAAATAAACGTAGGACAGGACAATAAGTGCTGCTGCATCCTGTATGTGTTGTTGTCGGGGAACTGCTAGGCGCATCCCAATGTGCTTGGTGTAGTTCTTATTATGCTTTTATTAAGCTATATGGCTTGAGTGGGTTTTTGAGACCTCTGCATTGAGCATATACCGCGGTCGCCGTGCTCTGCCCTCTTCCTCCCCCATCCCACCCAACAAATACACATATGGAATTGCAGAAGAGGAAACAGAAAATCGGTAAGGGCAAAATACACGCACAAACGTCATCATCTGACATTTCACTGCAGCGCCCCTCCCAGAGTCTTGGGTGGGGGGACCACGGGGATCCCTGTTATCCAAAAGAGAAAACAACGTGGCGGGCGTACTACTGCCGATGGGAGGGGATCTCTACAGGAACGATTCCCCTTCTCCGGCTCACCTGCAGATAAGGAGCCCCCGAGCGCTGATGTCTTCCAATTTCTTTCCACTGCACCGATTTCGTTCTCTTTCCCCATCTACGCATGTGATTTGGCTATTTAATACTCTTATCGCATTTTTTTGTCTGTGTGTGTACCGCACAATCTCTTTTGTGCCCGCAGCGTTGGAAAGGGAAAGAGGGAGAAAAGACTGTGACATGCAGTGCAAGAGCGCTACAGTTCCGGCACGTGTATGAGAGGGTCCATTGCCCGAGCTTTTCTATTGTTTTGCGTCCCGCTGTCTTCTCCATCGCAGTGATCGGCCACCTTCGGAACCACATCCCCAGCCGGAGTCCATGAGCACTCACGTGATTACGGTGGGTAAGCAATGGCTTCACCACGAGGTAACCCAAGTCTTGCGACAGCGTCGCGGGGTGCGTGTCGGAGTCAGCGAGGCTCTGCACCACTGCGATTTCGCTAGCGGTGTGTCGTCGGTGCTCTACTGCGACGTGCATAACGCCGAAGTTCAGCACGCTCAAGCATCGCTGGTGCAGCGCATGCAAGCAGCGCGTCAGAGAGCTGGGACTCAACCTGTTATTCTTATGGTTCGCATGGACACTGGCGCCGAGGTTTCTTTGGAAACGTTGTCGTGGCTGAACCTTGAGTGCGGTGTCGCACAACAATGCGGGCTCATCCTCGTATGGTCGGTAGATGACGCGGTACAGTACTTGATGAGCCTTGCAACGTCGGCAGTGACGTCCGTAGAGTACAGTGGGACGCCGCGCCCCCGTGTTGGTGACGCGCCACTGCCGGTACTCATTGACGCCCTCACACAGACACCGCAGGTGGTGACACGCAACGATGTAGTGCGCATCGCCAACCGAAAGACGTGCATGGCTGATGTGATTTTAAGTGAAGCATCGGAGTGGGAAGACATTCCAGGGCTCGGCCACAGGAAGGCAGCTCGGTTACAGCACCTCTTTCGCACACCATTCCTGTCTTCGCAGCAGCGGATCGATTCATTTCTCCCGGCGTCAGGTGACCGCGTATTTGCCACAACTTCTTCGGCGATGCCGTCTCGTCCCCCGAAGCCGGCAGGGCAGCCCGTGGCCCAGTTTGCAGCAACTCTCTCTGTCGAAACGGCGTCAGCTCCCGAGGGAAGGCGTCGCATGATGCAGGCACTGCAGCGACGACTCGACGCGGAAGATGATGAAAGCAAAGAGTGAGGGACCATGCGGAGATAATATGCGCGTACCTGACGCAGTTCGGCTGCGCACCAGCAGTACTCGCTCTTCGGGGCTGCTGTTGCTTATGTAGTGCCTTGGTTTGGCTTGACTGGTGTTCTTGCTGCGCATACCTTCTAGCACGTGCTTGGATGGGTGGGTGGGTGGATGAGTGGAGGCGGGGTGGGGAGAAGGATGTACATGATGCCCATATCGCCCTCACTGAGACCGTGCATGTGTGTATCTGTTTTTTTTTTCATGCTGTTCTCCCCCGGCCGCGGCACCCCTTTCTCCTCCTGCGTTCCGCGAGGTACTCACAGACCGGCGCACATCCAGCAAATGAACGTGATCAGCGATTGAACAAACCGTCCCAACGCGCGCTTTTTTTGTCGCTGATCGTTACCATGCAAATGAGTGCCACACGAAGCGTTTTTTTTTTGTCACTCACGAGCGTCACTCATCCACCATCTTATCTCTCTCTCCTGCTCCCCTTCCTCGACTTCCACCGCCACGCCTCGTTGGTTCCTCCCCCCCCCTTCTTCCACCTCTCCCGGAGGAACACAAAGCATCGCACCTTTCGCCAGTGAAGTAGGGACATTCTGAGGAGCTTGACCACGCCATAATAATAACCTCCCCTCCATTTCTCCCTACCACCGCTCTCACCTGATCGACACGTTTCGACCACGAAGGTCAAAAGTAGCGCCGTTTGCCTAACGTGGGGAGGCCTCTTGCTGTGCCGTGCTGTTCACAGCACTGAGCGGAACGGCAGTAAACGAACAGTGCGGGGCAGGCCTCGCTCGCCTCTTTCTCGACGGCTTTCTGTTGTCTTTATTGACCGCTCCGGATCAGCGGCGGTCGCTGCGTTTCCGTCTCGGTTTCACCTCTTCTTTCAACCCCCCCCTCCTTCCCTCAAAAGAGCGTCATCCGTCCTCTCCATTTCCACCATGGCCGAGACCAGCGTCGAGGATGAGCGCACGGTTCGCGTCGCGGATGAGCTTCGGCGAGAGGTATATGAGTGCCCCAGCTGCTTGGAGCGGGTACGGCTGCAGCAGCCCGTTTGGTCGTGTAAAGAATGCTTCCAAATATACCATTTCGCTTGCATTCGGCGATGGGCGCAAGTGGACCGCGATACTGTCGTGTTCTCGTGTCCGCAGTGCCGCCACGTGCAACCCAAACCGCTGACGGATCTCTGCTTCTGTGGAAAAGTCTCGAAGCCAGAGTACGACCCGCTGGTAACACCCCACTCTTGCGGGCGTCTCTGTGGCCGCGCGAGACCGTTTTGCACGCATCGGTGCCCTGCACAATGCCACCCCGGACCTTGCCCTCGATGTCAGCTGATGGTGGGACCCAAGCCTTGTCCGTGCGGCGCAACGAGCTACACCTACCCATGCGGACAGCCCGACCCCGTGACAACGTGCAGAAATCTGTGTCGGCGACCTTTATCTTGCGGGGCACACAATTGTCTTCGCACTTGCCACGCTGGGCCCTGCCCGCCTTGCTCGGAGCCTACAACGTTGATATGCTTCTGTGGTAAAACGACGGAGACCTTCCCATGCACAAAAAAGAAGTCGTTTGGGTGCGGGACTGTGTGCGGTAAGACGCTGCGGTGTGGCCAGCACAGCTGTACGTTACTCTGCCACGACGGCGAGTGCCCGCCGTGCCCCACAGATCCAACCACCGTTGTTACCTGTCCCTGTGGTGCGTCGGAGCTCAAAACTGTACGGTACGCATGTACTGACCCCATACCGCATTGCGGTCGCGTATGCAACAAGTCACTTTTGTGTGGACAGCACCAGTGTCAGCTCACGTGTCACGCAGGCGCCTGCCCACCGTGCGAAGTTCGCGTGGATGTATCGTGCAGGTGTCGGAAAGTGCGCAAGCGACTGTCGTGTGCAGAGTCTCAGAATTTCACCTGTACGTACGAGTGTGGAACGAAGATGCTATGCGGTCGACACAAGTGCCGGGTCGTCTGCTGTCCTGACCGCAACAAGTCTCAAACCAACTCACATATGTGCTTCCAGGTTTGTGGCCGTCCGCTCCCATGCGGGCACACCTGTGAAGAGCTCTGCCACGCTTCCACGCAGTGTCCATCGTGTGTGCATGTCGTGACGGAGACCCTCAGCTGCTACTGCGGCGCGGAGGTGCTTCGGCCCCCACAGCCCTGTGGCACACAACCGCCTGTGTGCAGGCGTCCCTGTCGTATTCCTCGTTCGTGCGGCCACCAGGTGGGCCACAGCTGTCACTTTGGGTCGTGCCCTCCGTGCAATGCACTCGTTCAACGCCGCTGCTCGAGGCACAACACGTTACTGATGTTTCCGTGTGGTGAAACAAGTGTGGTGTGTGGCGAGGAATGTGAGATGGAGATGCCCTGTGGACACTTTTGCGATCGTGTGTGCCACACCGGGCCCTGCATCGAAGGGACGGGCTCGTGCCACCAGAAGTGCGATCGAGTACACGACTCGTGCCTGCACCGGTGCGCCACACCGTGCCACGGCACAGCGCCATGCCCGCCATGCGCGGTGTACTTGAGGTGCACCTGTAACTGCGGTCGCGTGACGCGCAGTCTTCCGTGCTGCAAGGTCGGCAAGCGAAAGGCAGACGGACCAAACAAGTTTGCGGTAGTCGTCCCCTGCGATGACGAGTGTCTATTCACCCGTCGCCTCGACGTGCTCACAACGCTCAGTAAGACAAAGAACGAGAAGTTTATCTACTCGCTTGCGCTGTGGGACGCCGCGCAAAAAGACTCTAGCGCAGTGCAGCGGGCAGAGCGCCAGTTGATTAGCTTTGTGGAAGGAAAAGAATCGGCCATTTCGCTTCCGCCAGCCAACTCGGCAGCTCGTGCACTCGTGCACTCACTTGCCAGGTACTTCCACGTGCTTTCCGTCAGTGTCGACGCAGAACCGCATCGATCTTGTCTGCTGACAAAGACTGGCACAACTGCTACACCACCTGTGCTTCTTAGTGACGCCGTACGCGACGCCCAGATGGATCCACTCAAGTTTTTGACGCAGCGGGCAAAGCCGTCGATGAAGGAAAAGTTGTGTCTCGTTGTCACGGGCCAAGAGGTGACCGAAATCTGCCTAGCGACGCTCTTGAGCGACCTATCTGGGCGGTTCGTAATTGCGCCACCAGAGTTTGGCAAGGACGGCATGCAGTCTTTTCTTATCGCTTTCACGGCCCACAAACGTGTGGAGGAGGCGATAAAGAAGCTGGAGGCGGGCAACACTCCGCGCACCTTCACCGTTGCGCGCGCCACCGCGTAAAACATTCGGCGTGGACGCACTTTAGAGGGATGGAGGGGACGACGGGTACCGGGAGAGAAGCGCAGATGCCCAAGCAAGACAAGGGAAAGCGCGGTTGAGAGGAAAGCTGCGATGGAGATTCCCAACCATTGTAGTTCGGAGTTGTCGTCTGTTTTTTTTTAAGTTTCTTTGAAGTCCACCTGTGGTCTTCTTGGCGACAGCCCGTTTATTGTCATTTTTTTTCTTCTTTGCGCTCTTAGCCTTTCGCTCTCCCAGAAAATCACACCATGTTGTTGATTTTTCTAACCTTAATTTACTAGCGAAAATGTGTAGATAATCCACTAGGCGCCCTGCAGTTGCTACTACTGTATGTAGTGGGAGTGGGAAGAGGGTGCATTGCTCGCCTGTCTGTGGTGAAGGTAATCGCCGCGCACGTTTGTGTTTTGCTTTTCGTTGGGGTCTGGCGCTGCCTTGCGTTATGTTGATTTTTATTTGAGGTCGTTTCCGCACCGCTGTAGTCGTTGTCTCGCGTGTCACAAGTGGTGATGTTCTCTCCTGCTCTCTGAGCTGCGCCATGGAGAACATATACATATATATATGTTTTTCTCCGTGTGTGCGGCAAGTGCCGCCGCTGGCAGCTCTCTTTGTAAGCTTCCTGCTCTTCCTGTGTTTACTTGTGCACATATCCTCGAAGGGGGGGGGCAAATATTTGTCTACTGCATGGATTCTGCGTCTGTGATGACGAGGCACACGCCTCGACCTGGAATCGGGCGGTGGGGGGTTGAGATCCAGTGCCCACTTTGTGGCATTGCTCAACATCCTGCCTTACCTGTTTGTATGGCGGAGCTGCTAGTCAGGCCCATAGTTCATTGGTGGATGGCGCGGCGTCGGTGCGATCTGCGACAGGAGGGCTGCATGTATGATCCTGATGATCGGCATATTGTACACGTGACTAGAACATATTTTACAAATGCTTCACTCCTTGCTCGCGGTCAGGGAAGGGGGGTTGGCGCTAAGCCACCTCGTAGATGTATGCTGTTGTGACTGGCATCATTGGATCGGATGTGACGCGGAGTTTCGCAGAGGTGGAGAACCAAGTCGCTCTCTGGTAAATAAGTCCGCCATTGCAGTACCACGCCACCTCCGTTGTCTTAAACCCGCGCGACGGATTTGCTGAAGGGGCAGTGCGAGGAGGGGGGGGGGGCAGGGGGCGCCCAGCTCACAGAAGGTTGTGTGGCAGAGTAAAATTGCGAATGGAAAAAGTGCATCTATGTCTGATGCTGATTGCGTTCTCGCGAAGTTTTGAGTGAACGTGAAGGGACGGGGGGGGTACGAGGACGTTCTCCGCCTCCCAGGACTACAGGGACGCCAAGGGCTCTCGCGTCAGGTGCACAAGGAGACTGTCCTCGCAAGGGGGTACAGCGAAAAGAAACGATCCTAAAGGAGGGCGACAGACCGCTGCTTTTTTGTTGTTGTTAAACAGGCTATGGGTGGATGTCCGCATACCCGACCCACCTTGGAGGAAATGTGCTGCGGTGGCCACCGTCAGGGAATGCGCGCCGCATCCCCCCCCCCCCCCACCACACACACAAACTACCTTCACGACATTGCGTGCATGTGAGACGGAGTAGCTGCATCGGTATCCCCGTCTCTTTTCTGCGTATTCGCCGATGACTTACACAAATACCTCAACATTCACATATGGTACCTCATTTGTCTACCCTGTCACGTTATATATGTTTATATACTCATGTGTAGAGGCACACATGCGTTTGCGAGCTTTTTACGCTCGGCTGTCCCAGGTACGTGTTGTTTCGGCCTAGTTTCATTTGCCTACATTTGGGGGCTCTGGTACAGGTACATGTTTGCACTCGCATGGTGTGTTGTAGATACCCACACACAGACATTTTTCTCTATCATATGTTTTCACCGCCAGCGTTTCAACGGGGACCCCAGACGGACACCTCGCAGGTCGCGCCCGAAGCGGAGGTGTGGCGACCAGCAACGGTGCCGTGGAAGCCGGTCGACACTCAGAAAGACGCAAGTTCAACCCCACCCGTGCAAGGGCCAAATGTACTCGCGTCCCACTCACCCCACCCGCGGCGAGCCTCTCCAACGTGTGAAACCAACGAAAGAAACGGGCGTGCTGGCGCACGAACTCCGGAGATGCCTACATGGATGGGACCGCCGGTATTGACCTCGAAAGCCGAGGAGAACAGTCCAACGGGAGTAGTGCCCAATATGGAGCAGCGCTGGGACGTCTTTCAGCGTCTCGCACAGGCTAGCGAGGTAGCGTATCGCGCGATGAGTGAATGCTCTGCACGTCATCGCGCTGACGCTGCCGCGCAACAAAAAGAAATCGCTGCTTATCAAGAAAGCCATCGCGCGCTCTCCTCGCAGCAACAGCAACGCCTCGACGACCTGACACGCGAGTGTGCGCAGCTTCGGCAAAGCGAGGCGGGTATGAAGGAGGTCGTTGCACACCAAGCAGAACGCCTCGTTGCTCTCGAAAACGCGCTCCAGACTACGAACGTGCAACTTGCGGAGATTAGGCTCGCTCACGCGCAGTGTGTTGCAGAGCGTAACAAGCTTCAGCAGGACTGCAAAATGCACGAGGTTCACACTCAGGAATTGCAGGCGGCTGTAGACTTTGCTGACGAGATCGTTCGCTCAATGCGGCAGACGGTGGCTGCGTGTGAGCGTGAGAAGAATGAAGCTCTCATGCAACAGTACACAACCTTCGAGTCCTACCGAAATGACCTGGTAGCCGTCTACGACAAGCGCGCAGCAGACGCGCGAGATGAATTCGCCACTCGTGTGGAGTCACTTCAGGCCCGCATGCTGGAAACGGTTGCAAAGCGTGAGGAGCAGCTGAAAGAGAGCTGGAATGAAACGCAGGTAAGACTGCGCGGCGAGTACGACGAGCTGGTGAAGATGGGGCGTCATCGATGTGCTATGATGGAGACGGAGCTGCGCGAACGAAAGGAACAGCTAGAACGTGACAAAGAGCACATGCGAGTACAGCAACGGGAGGAGATGGAGACAATAGAGCAGCACTTCCGTGCACGCGAGGAGACGCTACTTGACGACATCACTCGCCGCGAGCGTGAGTTGCGTGAGCGGGAGTCGGCTCTACGTGCTGCCCAGGCACAGCAAGAAGTCGACGTGCAGAGACGGCTTCAAACAAGAGAAACAGAGCTGCGAGCGGCCCACGACGCGGCGGTCAAACGCATGTCAGACCAAGCTGCTGCAGAGCGCGAGAAGTTGTCTGAAAGCTATATGGAGCGGCTGCAGCAGCTGTCAAACGCGCATATGGCACAGGAGCGGGAGCTGGAGCGCATGCACCGTGAGAAGGAACGCGAGATGGCGCAGCGCTATCGCCTGACCACGCTGGACGGCAGTGATCGTGCTGACGCTCGTGATCGAAGGGTGAACGAGGGTGCTGTGCCTACTTCCGACCTGGCGAAAGAATTGCTCTTGAAGAAGTTTGAATCGGTCGAGCAACGGCAGCGGGAACGCAATGAAAAACTGCGATCTGCTTTTTCTACGCGAGGGAACGAAACAGAACCTCGGCCGTAGAGGAGGAGGAGACGATTGAATTGTAGGGCATGAGTGCATGCGTGGTGCCGAGTATTATGTTCGTGTTTGATTTTCTGACCTGCCAAGATTGACAGAGTGGCTGTGGCCAGACGCCCTCGGGCACCGTATCACTGCTGCGTGGACTTGACATCTTTGTCCAGTATCGTTGCTTTGTTGCGCGCAATAGGGAAAAGAAGGCGAAGGCGAAGCTTTTGCCAGCTGTACCTCGTTAAAGATTTCTTGATCCTAAACTCAGCACTGCCTTGTTGCCCGCTTGGCCCCCCCCCCCCCTCCACTTCCCCCACGCACACACTATACACACACACACAGACCTCCAATGAAATCGGTTGGTGGTGTTTCGGTGCATTTGTCCACTCGCGCCACCAAGCCGTGGGTGTATAACTCCGCAGAGGCCCTTTGCACAGCTGTCCATCCCTCTCCTCTCGTTGTTGTTACAACATTCCGCGGGTGTGCTGTGTGTGGTCGAAAGGAAACAGGGCACTCCGTTCACAGGGCTATTCAGCATATTCTCTCCTACTTTTTCCATCTTTTCGACTTTTCTCCGTCCGTCCATTTTTTTTTCTTTGCTGAAAGTAAGCGAATGTGGAAACAGGTGAGTTCTCGCCTCAATATCATGGTGGCCCCATGTGTGGAGCAGCAGTTCGTGGCAGCAAAGGGTTGTCACGGGCTGGTTTGCAAAGCGGCAGACACCGTCATGGAGGGCGAAGTGCTCGCGGTAGTGCCGTACCTGGCCTGCATTTCACCCATCGTGGCCCTCGCATCTCCATGGGGCCAACAGCTCGCTGCCGCTTTGAGCACCTATACACTCGAGGAGAATGGGGTTAAGGTGTCGTACTCAAAGGAGGCGGCACTCACCACGGCGTTCACGGCACTCGCCATGCAGCCGCGCAGCCCACTCGAGGACTACTTGCGTCACATGCGACTAGACGAATGGGACGATGCCTCCCTCGCGGCTTCCTTGGGGCCGAAGCTGATGGCCCACGCAAAAACCATCGATGTCTTGAACACTGCTTTGGTAGCGCAAATACAGGAAGATTTGAGCCGCTGGCATATCCGCGTACCCATGGCCGACCTTGAGCGAGCCCACCAGGCGTGTGCCAGCCGCTGCGTTGACGTGCCCGGCGGCGAAGAGGTCTTTGGTGGACCGTCTTTAGTGCCGGTTGTGGATCTCATAAACCATGGCATAGTTGAACCCAACGTGACGGTGTACATGGAATCAACGCACCGCCTAGGCTCCTTGCTGCGACACCATAGTCGTCTGAACATCATGGATGACCTCATAAAGGGCAATGCCTTTTGCGTTGTGATGCGGGCCACAAGGGACGTGATGGGAGGTACCGAGTTCACGTACCCCTACGTTGACCCCACCGAGGACCCTTCTTTGTACGCCAGCAAACTATACTGGGCATCCCGCTTTCGATTTGTTCCGCCTGATGCGGGGTAGCTGCAAAACAGTGAAACTCAAAACTTGAGGAGTTGCTTTTTTTTTTATTAAGGAGCGTTACAGGGCGAGCGTACGCGCGTCGTCTTGGCATTTGTTTCGCCGTTCTTCGCTGGACTCTGGGTGGGTTGGTGATCACCCTACCAAACCAGCCGCTCTACGCCGCAGCTTGCGCCTATTCATAGGCGAGCACCTCAGGCGGCGTGAGAAACCTGAGGAGAAAAAGAAAGCGCTTCGAAGATTACCCCACCTTTTTTCGACTGGCTAATGACGCGTTCTGGTCAGTAGGCTCGGCAATGCCATTTGTCTGAATATCCCGCTACTTTCATTTTCGTCGTCAACAGAGAGAGTCCCTACATACACCTGGCAAATTCGCCGGCATACACCGTCGTATACACTTCTTGCCTCTACTCTGCTTCTCTTCGACTCACCTTTGCTTTTACCCGCTGCCTATTCTCATCTCTTCCTCACCCCTCACCCGCTCCTGTGTCCTTGTGTTATGCGCATCAGGATATGAACTGGTTTGGTGATCCAGAATGTCTCGTTGTTCTCCCGTGTCGGTGCTGTGGGAAAACCTTCTAGAAGCAGCGGCAATGGCGCCTCCATCAGCGTCTGTTCCCCGCAGCCATCGACACCAACGCCACGCGCGACAGAAAGGGCGCAGCTTTCCGCGTTTCTGCACGTACGCCATGAAGCAGTGCGCGGGACAATATTGGTGTGCAGTTCCCTGCCGCCCCGAACGGGCGTCTATAAAGAAGCGAGAGAAGAAAGTGACCTTTTCGCCGATTGTTTCGGTGGTAGAGTTCACAGTGGTTCCCTCGCGTTAGCATCTCGAAGCGGTGCTTTAGGCACATATCTCGTTGCGGCAAACCCAAACGAATATATATATATATATATATATATATATATTTCAGTTGTCTCTTCAACGTCCGTGAGTACATGGTCACAGTTTCCCATCCGCCGCCTCCCACACGCTCTTGGGAGAAGCCCCATCAAATGACTTTTGTGCGTCGTGGATAGCTCCCCACCTCCACCGCTTACATCTTATCGCTCCTTGTCGGTTTTTGGTACTCGCTCTTCCCTATTCCCTATTCCCCATTTTCTATTTTCTCTTCTCGCATACCCGCGCTCACATCTTAACTCCGTCTGCAACAGTTCCTCAGACCGAAGACCGCCACAAAAATGGTCGCCGAGAGCAAGGCTGCGAACCCCATGCGGGAGATCGTCGTGAAGAAGCTCTGCATCAACATTTGCGTTGGTGAGAGTGGTGATCGCCTGACGCGTGCCTCGAAGGTGCTTGAGCAGCTGTGCGAGCAGACTCCGGTGCTCTCCCGCGCTCGCCTGACCGTGCGCACGTTCGGCATCCGCCGTAACGAAAAGATCGCCGTGCACTGCACCGTCCGCGGCAAGAAGGCTGAGGAGCTGCTCGAGAAGGGCCTCAAGGTGAAGGAGTTCGAGCTGAAGAGCTACAACTTCTCCGATACTGGCTCCTTCGGCTTCGGCATCAGCGAGCACATCGATCTCGGCATCAAGTACGACCCCTCGACCGGTATCTACGGCATGGACTTCTACGTCGTCCTGGGCCGCCGTGGCGAGCGTGTGGCGCACCGCAAGCGCAAGTGCAGCCGCGTCGGTCACTCCCACCATGTCACCAAGGAGGAGGCAATGAAGTGGTTCGAGAAGGTCCACGACGGCATCATCTTCCAGGCGAAGAAGAAGAAGACGATGATCCGCCGCCGCCGCCGTTAAATCCGGGTGCTCTCGTGTCTACTGAACAGATAAAGAATCGTGATGTGATTTTTTTTTGATTTTCTTCTTTGAGCACCCAAAAAGACTACCTACACCCCTTGACACGGGCCGCCACAGGAGGCAAACTTGTCACACCCCTCCTGAGGTGCACCATGGAAAACGGTAAACGTAGCGCTGCAGCTCCATAGGAGCTTGGCGTCCATGTTACATATTCCTCTCCTGCTGGCTGGATTTGCAGAAACCCCTTGGCTGAGCGCTACTTTTCTTTTTAGCCACTTGCCTAGCTTGCTGCTCCCCCCCTCCCCTCCCCTCCCCCTTCTCCGGCCGCCGCCGTCGCCGCCCGGGGTGTCACCTCGCATTGCTTTACATTGCTCACTCACTTTGATTTCTTCCTCCCCTCTACTCGCCGGTCCTTCTCTGTTTACTCTCACCGCCACGTTTGTTTCGCCAGCCGTCGTGTCGTAAGAATTACATTTTCGCTCTAGCCTACTTTATTGGCAGCGGTCGCGTCGCCAGCCACCTGGTCAGGGTGGCGGTTCACGTGGGGATTGCTCATTCCCCTTTTCTATAATCCTGGTCGCTTCCCCTTTTTGTTCTGATCGCACACGTGCCGTTCTCCAGATCCTAAACGGGGCTGCTTTCCCTACTGTGGTGTAGCGTGGCTTTGTGCAAACGAGACGATGGCCCAAATAGAGCCCTGTTCTACACCCACGGTGGTTGTTCTCGACTGTAAGGAGGTCGGCGTCACTATCAATGTACAAAATCCGCCGACCGCGGCGAACTTTCTGGAGTACAACCGCGTGTGCACGACGCTAGACAGCGACTTTCTCATGCAACCCATCAATGAAGCGCAGTATGACAGCGAGACACAGGCGTGCGTCGATCGTGTCTCCAACGGGCCCACATCCTTCTATGAACACTACGTTAGTAAGCCGACACGCAAGCGCGGTCTGGCGGTCGGATGTGAGTGCCCTATGGAGTATGTGGGTATGAATGAGGATCTGCTGATGCCACCGACACAACGCGACCTTCCCGTAGCGGGCGTGGCGCCGGGGGCCTTTTGTGATCCTGTGACGCGCAGACTTGCAACAGGCCGCATGCTGCCCTGCACTGAGGAGATGCTACTGATGGCACATCGTCTGTGAAATAGCACGGTGCTGATCCCCCTTTCTGCTTCGCACCCCCCCCCCCAAAAAAAAAAAAAAGAAGCATGGTGTTCAGGCACAACGCACTGCTGCCCCAGCATCGACTTTCTATGAACGCGTCGTATTGGCGCATGCGGGCTCGCCATTCGCCCATGTCTCTGGGCACGCGCTGTCGAGCACGGCTTGCTCGGTGCCCCACATCCAAGCAACTCAGCCGGTGAGCGAAAGAGAGACCAGTCGCTGACAAATCAAGGCAGGCAGACTCGTTCAATCAGTGGACTGCCGAGGAGGGGAGGGGAGAAACACGACGAAAACTGTCCAGCCTCTAGCCACCTCTCTCTTTTTTTAATCCCCAACTACATCGTGGAGTCTTGCAAACTTTAATAAAAAGACTCGCCAGTCCACACGCTCCGGTTAAAGTAGCCCGAGGTGAAGGAAGGGTACGTATGTTCTCAGGGCGAAAAGAGGAAGTGAGCGGTCCGGGGCGTGAGGGGGGGGGCTGGCTAGGCCGTTTTTTTTTGTGTGTATGATCATTCCGCTTGTAGTGCAACCATTCTGTCCGTTTCGACAGACCTTTAGCTACCGTTTCCCTGTAGCAGCTCCTTGAAGGGGGGACCCGCAATCATCACGACAACAAGCTGTTGTAATAGTTGTTCAATACTGACCGCAACGCACAGCGTGAGGGGTCGAGCGGGGGCTTTTTTTTTTTGTAAGCCCTTCTCCGTGAGACGGTCTTTAGCAGTGGCAACAGAGAGGGAGCGACTGTGTAGCTGAAGGTCGTTTTGTTTTGTATTCGACTTGTTTGTGTCACAGTAATGTTTGGAAAACATGGAAAAATCCCCTGCTTGGTTTGGGAGGCCCCTCACTTGCGGGTTCTTATGCTGCAGTCCGTATCTCTACGTGAGCCTGGCTGCAAGAAGCCATCCGTTCCGGGCTTCTCCGTTTCCCTCGTCCTCCGCTCCACGGGGGGAGATTTCGCGAGTGGGTTAACCGTTGTCGACATGAATGAAGGCCGTTTCGCGTCTCCACGGGGCCCGCAGCAGCCCCCTCCCCCCCCCCTCCCCTTTCCACCTCCTCGTTCTGCTGGCGGCAAAGGCCATTTTGATATCAAGGGTAAAGGTTCTTTGTGCAACACAATCCCCCCCAGCGTCTCTCTCTGTGGCTGGAAGTGTAGTTGGGCTTGAAGAGGTCGACTTCGATCCACGAGAGGAGACGGTTTCAGTGGAGCTCTGTCCTGTACTCCTTTCCATGCGCAAGAAAAAAAAGAATAACAACAACCAAAGAGCCATTCCCAGCAAGTGCACTGAGGGCGTTTAATTTGCGCAGCTGCGTCTCCTGTGGCTAGGTGGCATACCCATGAAAAATGGAATTTTTTTTCCGGTGAGCATTCTCCTCGTGCTTCCCCGCAATCTTTCCCCAGATATCTTGGTCACAGAGGTGTGGGTCAAGTTAGCACATTCAACGGAGACATCGACTGCGCAGTGGGCACCGCGGTAGTCGTCCACACGTCTAAGGGGGTGTACGAAACTGTAGTGGTCTTGTGTGTGCTTTCTATTGGGCTCCGGGTGAGTATCCCCCCTGGCGTGCAAGGGCTCCCGCTCCTTTTGAGACGGATGGGGAGTATTTTTGTTTTTGCCCGTCGCCCCCCCCCCTCTATGCAACTCTCCACGCTGCACTGCCGCTTAACCCGAAATCGCTGCTAATTAATTATACTCTTCATGAGTTCTTCGATCCACACGAGGTCCCGTGTCAAACTGCGTCTGGCCCTCCTCTATTGCCTGCACTCTTCATCGTTTAGGCTAATCCCCCCCCCCCTCTTTGGGGACCTTTACGCCAACGCAGAAACAGCAAGCATTTTCTTTTGTTGTTGTTGTTGCTTGGATGTCCGCGCTTTGTCGTGCCTAACGCGTGTGGCAGTGGCCCTTTAACATTCCCAGCGCTGCCTTCTCTTCTGGTGTCGCTGTGCGGAAGCAGTTGGCTAATACCTGTGGTAGCTGCTCCGGTGCCAAGGGCTCCACACAAGGTGGATGACTCCGAAGCGTTGGGCATCCCTGGTGCGAACATCGCCGCGGGTGGGATGGGTGGGGTGTACCACTCTACTTGTCTGCGAGGGTCCGACTGAGTCATGGAAATTCTCGCGTCTCCCCTGCGGATACGCACTGCACTCATTTGAACAAAAGCTTCTCCTCGCAAAGCCGCCATTCACCCTTTTCCACCTTCACCTTCCCCCAACCTCCTTTTTCTCTCTTCAGATTAAATCTCTCGACCCCTTTCCCCACTCGCTCTCTCAAATTGAACCAAGCATCCACACAACTGGCACTTTGTTCGTGTACGAGAGCTCGTATCGCATCCACGACGCACAACAAACCGCCCTCTGTGCTCAGCAACGTCCTTTCTTCGCCTCTTTTCGTCCCCCGCCTTGGACGTTATCAATGGCTGACGTTGACAAGAAGTCCGGGCCAGGGCTAGCGGAGGTCGAGATGGGCTCCACCACCCTCGAGGGCAGCACCACGAAGCGGGAGGAGAAAGCCGCGGTGGTGGGCGGCCTATTGGAACAGACTCCAGCAGCCAACGGCGAGGAGGGTGAGCGTTACATCCGTGACCTCAAGACTCTCGATCGCCTCTTCAAAAGCACCGTTGTCCGCAACAGCTTTTTCCTGTGGATGGTGGGATTCATCAACAACTTTCATTACTGCCTCATCAACTCTGCTGCCTCCGACCTTGCTAAGTTTTACGGCCTGAAGAACCTCATGCCCCTCATCGTCATGGCGAACGTCGTTTTTGGTATCTTCGCACGGATCGTGAACATGTGCATTGCGACGCGTGTGTCCTACAACGTGCGCATCACAGCGATGACTGTCGCTTCTGTTTTGGGTATCCTTCTTGTCAGCTTCGCGTCCCAGCTGGGAAATCATCACAACGAGTTGTCTTTCACGGTGATGCTCATCGGCGTTGTCTTCCTTGGCACGGCTTCAAATTACGGCGAGTGCGTCGTGCTCACCTTCTTGCAACGCTACCCAAACTCCATTGTCGGGGCGTGGAGCAGCGGCACTGGAATCTCCGGCGTCGCCGCGGCGCTGATCTTACTGGGTCTCAGCAGCGCCAATCTGACAGACCAGGAAACTTTCCTGGCGACCCTTCCTTTGTGCATTGTCTACTGGCTGTGTTTCACAGTAGGCATGGTATCCCCGCATAAAGTGCTTGTTGCGACGCTCGCGAGCGGTAAGAAAAAGGACATCGTTATTCACTTTCTTGACGGCGACGATGAGGAGAAAATCTCCATGCTTCGCGAGAAAACACTAGCTCGCGACGATGTTGTCAGCGTGACGGACGACTACGAGATCAAGATGATCATGAACTTGCTCGGCGTATCGTGGCGCCGCTCGCCCGTGATACCAATGCCCGAGCTGGACGCGGAGGAAGTGGAGCCGGAGGATGACTCGTACCACCCACGCTGCTGCGGGCTGTTCTCGCGAAACAACGGGGTGTGTCGCTGGTGGCGTCGTAACGGCCCAGATCTGGTCCTCATGCACAAGGCAATGCTGTGGTTTTTCTTTAACCTCGCCGTTGTGTACGTTGCAGAGTACGCTGCACAGCTTATGGCGGACTTCAGCTTTTATTGCGAAGAGGGGTGGAACAACAACTTTTGGTTGCGAAAATCCTACGTTGTATGCCAGTTCTGCTACCAGCTCGGTGTGCTCATCTCGCGCAGCTCGTTGCTGATCGTCAAAATCCCGTACGTGGGCGTTATTTCGATTATCCAGGTCATCAACGCCCTGGGCTGGATCATTCAGGCCAATGTGCTTTACATCAAAGGGCACACAAGGGATCGACAGGTTGGCATGTCCTTTCTTTTGTTTGGTTGGATGTTCTTTATCGGGCTGATGGGCGGCGCCTCCTATGTGAACGTTTTTTATCTGATCCTGAAGCGGAGCACCAAGATGCGAGAGCGTGAGGAGCGCCAGACCGTGTGCGCATACCTCGAAAGTAAAGGCCACGACGTGAGCAATTTGGAGGATGCTGAAGGCCATTCCCGCACCGAAGGACACAGTTGCGACGCGGGCGCCGAGCGTTTCCACGAACAGTCAAATCCCAGTTACAGCGGGAAGAAGGAGCCTACTCGCCCGAAAAGCCGAGACCTCAGCGATTCACTGCATGGTCATCTCAAGGGAATGGACCTAACCAAGGAGGAGCTCGATGAGATAACCGCTATTCACCGCAATCTCAACGACGTGTGGACCGGGCGCCGCGAGGCTGGAATGAACATTGGCGCCCTGTACGCGACCATCGGTATTACGATTGGGACAGTTATCGACCTGATCTTAACCAACACAGTGGTGAAAGGCGGCCATAAATGCTAGCAGGCCGCCGTCGGAGGTATAGTAGGAAAGAGTATCCGTTGAGCATACAGTGGATCTGAAACAAGGTGATGGTGAACGAAGTGTCGCGGTGTAAAGACCACCTATAACCTTCATTGTGTGCGGTGGGTTTCCCTTCTCTGAGCGCGACTCCTCGCGTTGTGAGGTGTCATGGCTGTGATTGTGTTACGCCCAGTGGTATTAGTGCGTTGTCTATGATCCCCTCCCCCCAAATTCAGAGACACTGTAGTATTCCCCCTCCCTCTCTTCCCATCCCCCCCCCCTCACTTCGGTATATGAGATATAGCGTTTTTTTTGTTTCAAATGTGTCACCAATTTTCCAATAAACTGCGTGTTTGAAAAGTGAACAGCTCTGGAAAGGGATTGGCGAAAAAATATTTTTCTAACGGATGCAATTGTTCTCACCATGTTGCTATACATTGCGGAATAAAGCGAGTGGGGATTTCGGCTTTGGCAGGAGCGCACCCATGCGTGCCGCTGCTCCTGCCACCTGGGTCGATATTCCATTTTTTTTTTCGCAAGTATTTCTCCGGTGATAATGTGATGCGCATGGGATGCCGTTGCCTGGCGTTTAGCGAGTGGTAAACTTTGTGAGACCTCCACGTCGTTATTTTGTCAGCACATGACTTTTAACCGCGCTTGTGTGTCTTTTTATAAACGATGGCTTTTTAATATATGTATTAAGAATTTGGGATACTCTTTTTTTTTTGTTTTTTTTTTTCCCCGGCTGGCCCCATGTCCATGAGATGTGCTGAGGTGGTGGCCATTCGGTTGGTGTAGCCTTGTGGGACTCAAAACAGGGCCGGTCGCATTCATTTCAGAGTCCCCATTGTAGCTGGTGAGCGGGACTTATTTTTCTGTTTCTTTTTCTCTCAGTCCCAGGAACTGCAAAGGAGAGGCTCACTTGCAGGTAGCAGCTTCGAATATTGCAAGATAGTCTGGTGAGCTGCGCAACTTTTCCCAAGGAAAAAGAAATTCTGTAGTGTGCTTGTTTTTTTTTGTTTCCCCTTCTTGTTTCATTTTTTATTTTATTTGGCAGAGTGATGCGAGTTCGGTCCCCCCCCCCCTACTCCGCCCAACTGTGTTACTGCCGTTGGCTTGTGGTAAACGGTGGTTTTTGATGCCGCAGCCTAACGGTAACAATGTTGGCACTTGCCATCGAAACCTCCTTCGGAATCGATGGGATTTTTTTTTTCAAAAACGGAAATTAGGTGAGACCACCGTGGGCATATACTGTTGGGTCGCGGTGTCCATTATTTTAGTCTGCATGTAAGACCTTTAACTTTCTCCTAGCTGTGTCCCACTGTATGGTCTTCACGCTTGTTGGGGGAAAAAGAGCAGTTGCCGGTAAACTTTTTTTTGCTATTTGTTGCGGAGTCCGCGCTGCGCAGTAAGGCAATGGAATCGCCAAAAGGGGGTATGCAACATCACTTAAAAGCCTCCCCCCCCCCATTTCTATCGCACTTAACGACAAGATGCTAGCCAGTGTGTCTATGTTGAGCTCGTGTGTTTTTTTTTATGGGTTTCTTTATAAAAAGAAGTCCGTGACGTTTCCTGTTCCCACTGTTCCCCGCTGACTAACAGCCCATGTTCCTCTTCTTTTTGTGATGTTCCACTTGAGAAACGACGTAATGGAAAAGCAAACTATCCCGACGGGGCCGTCTTGTGGATCTGTGCACTCGGAAAACGGATCAAGTTCAACGGCTGCGGCGCGGAAAGAGGTTGTGCTGCACCTGCACAGACCTTCGCCTACAGTCACCTTTCTGATCAAGACGTGACATTACTGCGCGTACCCAGAAGACCTACGTCATTTACCATTGCATCGACATCGCCTTTTTTTTTTGTCTTGTTATCTCGTAGTCTCTGTGTGGCACGTCTCCTTGCAGCTCTGTATGTCAGGGTAACGCTTCGTTGGTGAAGGTGTCCTTTCTTACTACACACACACACGCGCGCGCGCGCACGCACACATCTGGCGCTTTGACGTCCTATTCATTCACACGCGCAGCGGCAGTCATGGACGGTGCATCTGCGATTCGAATCCTGCGGTGATGGCTCAGCATCACTGGTGCTAGTGCCTATACTCTCCCGCGTTTTTTTACAGCTACATTGTGTTAAGCCCTGTCGGTGAAAGCACAACGTGCTCTTGACTTCTTTCCGCGGGGTCTCGAGCGCTCAGGAGCGACTTGCCCGAACTCTAGGCCCCAGCTACATCCATAAGGACCCAATCATGAATATCAGTAGACGGCTTTGCACGATCACGAGTCCACGGACAGGGTCGGAAACGTGCCAAACTGCCGGCTGTGCAGTTCGCTAGGCGCTTTTCATCTCCCTGGCGAGTTCATGGGTATCCCTGTCATTTGGCCCCAGACTCTGTGGCTCTGGGATAGACGAATGCATCAAGTGTGGCCGCCCAAAACATCAAACCAGGGGAAGGAGTCGTTCCTCTGCGATAGTAGGCACTGCTTGATTTATTGGTGTGAAGACCTCATGGGATAATTGGGCTTTCCCCGTCCCCCACACGTTCAGCTATTAGCGAAGCCTGGTAGCGCTGAGTGGGCGGTGGGAACTTCAATGCATCGGTTTGACAAGCGTGTCATGGCTCTGCCATGCATGGACAGTACTCGGCGAGGGTGAATGCAGCCACGGCGTGCTGGAAGCGTTTCAGAACATACTGCTCTCAATTCGCAGTCATAGTGGATTGACGCACCCAGCGCCTTTCGCGTTGTAGCCGTGCTCAGTGAACCGCCGATGGCGGGGCTGCGGGTCTCCCCAAGCGCACTTCAATATTTCATTTTTGCCTCTCACGCCTATCGGCCCCCCCCCCCCCGAACACGTTTCCCAACAGGTCCCACGGCTGCATCGAGGCTTTCCGACGTCTCGGTGGCCGCGGCCACCCATCGATGGCTGACCGCCAGGCGGGCGTTCCAGTGACCGCTGGCCCCTTTATCCCCGTAGGGCCCACAGGCGATGGGGGCTAGGGTTAGGGTGATAGGGTTTACTCGGCGAAGTCTTTTCGACGGAGGCAATCGAATGGTACATGATTTTCTGGATGGATTGAAATGGGCTTTAAGTTCGGCACGGGGGGGGGGTCCGAGCGAGGGGGTCGGGTACCATGTGGTCGGCCGGCTTTCCGAGTGAGTGACGCACATTCACTGCTATGCAGTGTGTGGTGCGGGGGTTTCTGACGAACGCATGTCCGGGTTTCGTCCGAGATGTCTGGTCCGGATGTATTTTTGGTACCCCGGACCCGGGTGTACCCGGGACGGTTTGGTCCAGTGCACCTTGTGCGCCGATATGCTCCTGAAGTGGTTTTCTACAAATGTGATGTCACATGTGTGTATGTTTGTTATCTCTTTATCGAATGATTATTCGTTCTCTCTCCTTCTACTTCTCTCTCTTCTGGAATTGGATACGAATCCAGTAAGTAATCTAAGTGGGTTTAATGCGGTCTCTGACGCAAAAACGAAAACAAAAACACTTTTTGCACAAAAAATACCGAACGCACGCACCCAGGCAGATCCGCAGCTTCTCGTCATCTAGCCGTTCAAGAAGTTCCGTCACGTCACAAAAAGACGATTGTACTCCACAACATTCACGCTTAACAATGAGCAACAAGACGGATATCGCTTCGCTTTCCACCGAGGAGGGCGATGCGGACATCAGTTTCTTTTTGGAGAACCCAAGAACGGCGACTAAAGCGAAGATGTGGAGAGGTCTTCGCAAGCAAGGGCTCATTTCAGCGGAGAGGTATCACGAAGAGCTTGTACGCCTGGCAGAGGCATTTGTACCGGGCAAGGCAAGCGGCCAAACGTCATCAGATCCGGAAGCCCAGAGGAGGATTATTATCGAGACAATGTTGGCGCACAGTGCATTTGCAGATCCGGACACCAGGCGATTCAACGAATACTTGATGAAAGAGAAAGCTTTCATTAGTAGACTGAGAAAGGTATCCTTTTCAACCTACCGGGAGAAATGCATCAAACAACTCAATTCACTGATGCAGGCAAAACAAATCCCTGGCCTGATTTCGGCGTCGGCCACGCTTCTCCTAGGGCTGGACGCGCCCGAAGACAAAAAATATGACGCAGAGGAGTGCGTCGCAAGATGGTTCGAATATATGATTCGCGAAGTTGAGGACAAGCGATTGTACCGCTTCAACGCTCGCATTGTGGACAGCATGAGGCAGAAGAAGAAACCCAACGGGCGAGCAATCCTGGGAGCACTAAGGGCCCCGTTGTTTCCGGACCGGGAAGAAACTCAACAGCTGAACGATTTGTTGCGCAAGGAAGCGTTCGAGCTAAAAGAGGAAGCGACGCAAGTGGCAGGCGGCGGTTGGCGAAAGGATCGTGTCCAGACACCGCTGCACGACGCTTTGGCTGTACAGCCGCGTTTCGCGAGAACGCACCTGAGAGGCGGAGAGTATTTTGCCACTATGCGGGACGAAGAGGGCAGACAGGTGGCGGTGTTGGACCTAACGGGGTTTGAAACTTATCTCGTGCAATTGGAATGGACATTGAACGAACTCCGGGAGGAGGAGAAAGCAGTTGGGTTAGCACTGCTGGAAGACATTAAAGAGTGCATCCGCAAACGTCAAAAGACAGGCAGTTGGCCACAGGCATCGCACCCGGGCCGCATAAAGGCGGCAATAAACAGACGCATCCCTCGCAGAACTGGCGGATACGGAAGCCGAGGCAACTATGGCGGAGGTCGTGCATACAGGGGCGGTGAATCGGATGGCGCCGTTTATATGCACCAACAGGACGATATGACGTCACACAAACCAAAAAACTGAAAACCGACGGACACATGGCCAATGCAGAGACGCTTGGTACGCACAGAGAAGAATTCAACGACAGGAGAATCCCACACGCGTTCGAAAAGGAAATGTGGGGTGGTGATTTCCGCGAAGGTAAGACGTCGAACATCGAGTTGGACAGGATCTTCAAAGCGTACCTGCCCATCGGGCAAACCGTTCCGTCGGACACGATGGTGAACCTGGACCGCGCACAGGTACAACGACTAGTGGAAAAGGTGAACCTTCAAGGCCTCGTGTATTTTCCGATATTTATCATGAAGCATTGGATAGCAGGAATTCTGGAACGGACAGGAAATGAGAAAGGAATCATTCGGATGAACAGTTTTGATTCTGCGCCGTCCGAGATTGTGGAGCAGCAGCTGCGCTCTATTTTCAAAAAGGTTTGGCCGGCTTTGCGTTTGGTGAAACAATTTTCGCCACGTCAGGAACGCTATAGCAATGATTGCGGTTTGTTCATGTCCGCGGCATTTTTTGGCCATCATTTACAATTAATGGTTGATCACCGTCGCGATTTGCCACGGTGTTTGCGACGACTTTTTTTTGCGGCGTCGCAGTACCACCCGCCTCGTGATTACTTCCTCACCAAAATGAGAAAGGTGCTCACGAACCACCCGGTGTCTAGGAAAGATTTCTTTTACGATGAAATCGCAAAGATGCCATGGAAGCGTGCAAAAATGGATGACGCAGTCCAACAATCCGGATCACGCGACGCTCTCCACGGAGGCGGTGGTGTAAAGCAGTCGAAAAAGTCTCCGCCGAATCGGAAACGACCCACGACACGCACCACACGAGCGGTCCAGAGCATTCCAAAACCATCTTCGAGACAGAAGAAAAAGGAAACCAGGATGCAGAGGAACGTGGACCGAGCTGCGCGAACGAGGCGCACACCACAGGAGAGAAAATCGACAACGTTGGACCGAGGACCTGGAGCAGCAGCTCTGCGGTGAGGATGGCGAGGCGACCCGCGTGCTGGAGAAACTGCGAGAATACCAGCAACAATGCCATAGGAATCCGGACGGCAAACTAGGAGATCCGGACCTCGAGACGGACCGGTTCCAGGCGAGGTACTCGGCACATGCGGAACCTCGCGCAGCGCAACTGATGCTGCGATACATTGTGGAACACCATCGCGTTCCGGATGGTGCACGCATCGCGCTGGCAACGGATCACCGGGCGATTGTGATTGCACAAAAGCACCTGAACGGTTTCCGTGGCATCGGCAGAGGCTATGCACTGAACAAACTTTTCGAGTACACATATGACCTCTGGTATGGCAGAGGCATCGACGTAGTGTTTTTCTACGTCGAGGGTGCGCAGAATCCGGCTGACGCCTACTCGCGCCACTTTGGGGTTGACGCGACGGGGTCGCTAGAGGTGGAGCGTGTAGCTCCCATCGGTGTGCCGTTTCTCCGTCAAACATGGTGCCCGCTATGCGAAGAGCGGCCCCGCGAGGAGGGCGGAGAAGTGTGACGACCAACCCCGCACACACACACACGCACACCATGAGATGAAGAACTTCGAAGGAAGAAAAGATGCAAGAGTGGTTTCTGGCTAACCGCGCGCTATGGGGGGCTTCCCCGGTACCGGTGCCAAGCCACAAGAAAAACACACAACAGAGACGTAGACGACGTGACGTGTCCCACACGCGACTGGACGCGAAGGGTGGACGAACGGAACCCCAGTTACGCGGCCACGCGGCTGTAGTCGCGTGCCTGCCTTGCCGCTTCCCATCGGGGTCGCGAAGAATCATGCCATGACTTGTCCCACCTCAGGCCACGCCTCCCTCACTTCCCCTCGGCCTCCTTCTTCCGCGACACCTCTCTCACACAGGTCATGGCGGGCGATGGGTGGTTAGGGTGCATAGGAGTTAGGGTGCATAGGGTTAGGGTTAGGGTCATAGGGTTTAGAGTTAGGGTTGCGGTTGGGTTAGGGTTCATGGGTTAGGGTTCAGGG
The DNA here is from genome assembly GCF_017918235.1 of Porcisia hertigi. Taxonomy (NCBI): domain Eukaryota; phylum Euglenozoa; class Kinetoplastea; order Trypanosomatida; family Trypanosomatidae; genus Porcisia; species Porcisia hertigi. Next base: position 8,793 of record NC_090581.1, on the reverse strand, counting down.
TTAGGGTTCATGGGTTAGGGTTCATAAGGTTAGGGTTCGTGGGTTGGGGTTAGGGTTCATGGGTTAGGGTTATGGGTTGGAGTTAGGGTTCGTAGGGTTAGGGTTAGGGTCACAGGGTTAGGGTGGCAGGGACGGGTTAGGTTAGGGTTTCATTGCGAGTCTTTTCGGCGGAGGCAATCGAATGGTACATGATTCTCTGGATGGATTGAAAGTTCGGCACGGGGGGTCCGAGCGAGGGGTCGGAGTACCATGTGGTCGGCCGGCTTCCAGTGAGTGACGCACATTCACTGCTATGCAGTGTGTGTGGTGCGGGGATTTCTGAAGAATGCATGTCCGGGTTTCGTCCGAGATGTCTGGTCGAATGTATTTTGGTACCCCGGACCCGGGTGTACCAGGACGGTTTGGTCAGTGCACCTTGTGTGCCGATATGCTCTTGAAGTGGTTTTCTACAAATGTGATGTCACATGCGTGTATGTTTGTTATCTCTTTACCGAATGATTATTCGTTCTCTCTCCTTCTACTTCTGTCTCTTATGGAATTGGATACAAATCCAGTAAGTAATCTAAGTGGGTTTAATGCGGTCTCTGACGCAAAAACGAAAACAAAAGCACATTTTGCACAAAAAATACCGTACGCACGCGCCCAGGCGGATCCGCAGCTTCTCGTCATCTAGCCGTTCAAGAGTTCCGCCACGTCACAAAAGACGATTGTACTTCACAACATTCGCGCTTAACAATGAGCAACAAGACGGATATCGCTTCGCTTTCCACCGAGGAGGGCGATGTGGACATCAGTTTCTTTTTGAACAACCCAAGCACGTCGACTAGAGCGAAGACGTGGAGAGGTCTCCGCAAACAAGGGATCATTTCAGCGGAGAAGTATCACGAAGAGCGTGTGCGCCTGGCTGAGGGTCTTGAAAAGGACAAGGAAAGGGACCGAACGGTGCCGTTGGACGGTGACGCGAGGATTCAACACAACATGATGGAAGCGCAAACCATCTACGCGGACACACGGCTCCGCGAATGCATGAACACGGAAAATGCAGACAAACAGGCTATCGAGGCGCTCGGAGCCTACGCCAAACAACGGGAGACCCGTTAGAAGGGGCCCTGGAAAAACTGGAAACGGCAATCGAAGCATCACAGGTGACACCAGTCGTGGCGGCGTCGGCGGTAATCCTGCTCGGCCTATCCGGGCCGGAGCTGAAAGAATTGAGCGATAGGGAGCGGATCGCGTTATGGCTCGATATGTTTCTCGAAGAACCCAAGCCGACGCGCCTTTTCCGGTACAACGTGCATGTTGCAAGGGCGATGGGAGCCCAGATGCGTACATGGCGACAAATTATCCAAGAAGTCAGCGAGCCATTGCTTCTACAAACGCCACGCCTGGCGAGATTCACGCGAGACATTATGGAAACAGCGCAGGCTGCAGTAATGACTAAAAGGCGGAATTTGAAGGCGGCGCTGGTTACACAAAAACCCAAAAGCACGTTCCGGAACTCAAAGGACGATAAATGTGACCCGCTTGAAGGTGGAGCTGCGTATGCGCAAATTGTGGGCACGGACGGGTCACCAATTGGAGCGTTGGACTTGAGCAGCTGGGATGAATTCGCCACCACTCTTTACGCAAAGTTGGACACCCTCAATGCCAATGATCGTGAGCTTGTTTCTCGGATGATGAAAGAACGCATGCGCGCGCAAACGCGCCAAAGCACTCAATACCGCTCGGACGCCCCCGCAAATTACAAGAGTTACCAAGGACGAAATTATTCAAATGGTAGCAGGCGAGGCGGCTACGGCAACGGAAACGCAGGAGGCAGAGGCCACACATACCGCGGAGGCGAACCGCAGGAAAATCCAAAAAACTGATGCGCGACGGAACGGCAGCCGTCGTTTTGAAGGAGGAATCCACACACACCAAAAATATGTCGAATATTGCCCGCGAATTCGGCAAGGAAGTGTGGGGCGGCGACATGCTCGAAGGCAAAACATCAAACATAGAACTCGACGCCATTTACGAGCAGTACCTCCCACCAAAACGCATCGTTCCGTCGGATACAATGGTGTACTTGGACCGCGATAAAACCCAACAACTTACGAAGATGGTGCGCGAGCACGGCTTTGTTTATTTTCCAATCTTTATTATGAAGCATTGGATAGCGGGCATTTGGAGCAAGACGACGAGGATGCAACAGGCATTCAGTTATCCCTTTATGATTCCGCACCATCCCCAATTTTGGAGCAACAACTCAATGAGAACCTCAAAAGGTTTGGCCAGCTTTGCGTTTGGTGAAACAATTTTCGCCACGTCAGGAACGCTATAGCAATGATTGTGGGTTGTTCATGTCCGCGGCATTTTTCAGTCATTATTTACAATTAATGGTTGATCACCGTCGTGATTTGCCACGGTGTTTGCGACGACTATTTTATGCGGCGTCGCAGTATCACCCGCCTCGTGATTATTTCCTCACGAAAATGAGAAAGGTGCTCACGAACCACCCGGTGTCTAGGAAAGATTTCTTTTACGATGAAATCGCGAAGATGCCATGGAAGCGTGCAAAAATGGATGACGCAGTCCAATCATCCGGATCACGCGACGCTCTCCACGGAGGTGGTGGTGTAAAGCAGTCGAAAAAGTCTCCGCCGAATCGGAAACGACCAACGACACGCACCACACGAGCGGTCCAGAGCATTCCAAAACCATCTTCGAGACAGAAGAAAAGGGAAACCAGGATGCAGAGGAACGTGGACCGAGCTGCGCGAACGAGGCGCACACCACAGGAGAGAAAATCGACATCGCAGGCGTCGTCCCGAAAACGTCCGGACAGGTCCTCGATGGATGCTCCGCTTCCAAGGCGTAAGGCTGCAAAGAAACGTGGTAGACAAACGTCCGTGGATCCAGTTCGGGTGACAGAAAACACATCACATTCCCCACATTTAAACGACCCCTCATCCGATGATGAGGACATGCTGCTGGTTGATGCGATCGCGCGTGCCGATGCACGTGCTGCAGCACTACGGGACAACGTGCCCGTCAATAAAACAACCAGCGTATCAGCACGAGTCGTGGCTCACGAGCCTGAGAGCGCATCGGCTAAAACTCCCGAAAAACATCAGAAAATGAGCAGAGGATTGTCCCAGAGAACATCCCAGGGAGTATGCCAGCGAACGCGACCGTGAGTATAGCTGAAAACGTGCCGGCGAATCCATCACCACCACCTCCACCAGGGAAATGCATTTCTGAGTGGATAGAAGAAACATTCGCAGAGGCAAACAAACACGCCAGGAGGGTATACGAATTTGTTTTGGATCACCTATGGGCTGCGACGGCTCTGGCGAGAGCCGGTGATGGTGTCGCGCGCGGTATGAGCGACACAGCCGTTGGACAGCAGCGTGTGCGACACAAACTGACGCCGCTGCAACCCTACAGTGTTCAAGAGATGCTGAAACTTCTCCACAAGAAGATCCACATCGTGGACCCATCACCGGCCGATCCAAATGAGGTGATTTTCCGTGAAGAGAACGGAGCCGATGAGGTGTCGATGGACCCTCCGATCGACGAATTGTATCTCGTTCGAGGGCCCTCGATGTCGGCGTTATCTGACCAGTTTAGAAACTATAAGTTTCTCCTCGGAGCGAGACTCCGTGAGGCACCGGAAGACATGAACGGTGTGCGATACCCGAGCTATTACGTCCTCACAAAAGTGGCGTCGGAAGCGACGGTGGGTGTGTACATTCCCGCCGGGATGACGCATTACCCGACCTCAAAGCCACAGCGCGCGTCACGCCACGCGTCCCGATACGTGCCTCGTCCAAGAGGTGCGACGCCGGAGACACATCAAGGTCGCTCGGATGATCCAGCGCCACGCCTGACCAGACGGAAAAGATGGCCAGGTGATGGAGTGAACGTCGATCCGGACATCAACGATGAAGGCGATGAAGGCGAGACATCCAGGATTCCTGGCAACAGGAAAGGTGATGGATACGCCGATGTCGACGCGAACATATCGGAGGAGGCGAAACGAGCACTCGAGGATATCCGTTCAAACCCTTTAAACATGCAGGGCAGGCCTCTTTCGCAAGCAGAGGAAGCAGAGGCCTGCCCGAGAAACTGGTTCCTCTTCAGCGCGAAACCGCCACACGTCTCACAGCTGGCATGGGGTCTTGTGAGGCCGGACACGCGCGCACACCATCTACGATGGCTGACGCGCATAAAATGCATGAATTCAGAGCAGATGCTCATGCGTCTTCCGTCGGCGTGCATCGACCTGATCCTGTCGACCGCTCGGGCACGCAAATGGAAGTGGGCAACGACAGCGAAGGCGTTTGCGGGAGTAGCGGGTGCGCTGCGCGACTTGCCGCTCTATTCCACCCAATCGCGAGGCATTCGCCTCCAGGACGACCCGGAATGGCGAAGCGCTTTTGGCACGGCGCAGCGCTTCATGAAGAGTCGGTGCCAGACGCGCCTCCTTTCGTATCGCGTACGCAGGTCGAGAAAATCCTCGACCGACTTCGCCTAGGCCATCCTCGGGCAGCACTTTTCTTGGCGATGATGTGGGGATTCGCGGCGCGAGCGTGCGACATATCCACGCTGCGTGTGAAGGACGTGACGGTGTTTCCGACACCCGCGGCGGAACCGGACCACCGAGGCAGGAGGAGAGCGACCACCATCGCAGAGGAGGAGCCGTGCGTGCGAATCACCCTGACGATACGCAAAGGAAAAGGTGCCAAGACGAGGGTCCATACCCTGTGCCGTCGATGCTGACCAGAGACCTTGCAGCCACGCTGCAAGAGATGATGGCAAAACGGAAACCATCAGAGGAGTTGTTCGCGCCTCACTCGGAGGAGCTGAGGTCGCGGATCGCACACGAGGTGCGGACAGAGATGCGAGGCGCACAGCTGCCCTCGATTCGAAAAGGCGCACTCCGCTGCATGGCGGAAGCGGGTGTCCCGCTGAAGGACTTGATGACGATATCAGGCCACGCCAAACAAGCCACGCTGCTGCGCTACCTTGGGTATGGCCAGCAGCCTACGGTGGAGGCCGAGACCGCAAGGGAAAACGCAGGAAGAGCGTTATTCCAGACCCGCTAGAAGCAGCGACTTCGGTGTTTCGTTTCCGCTCCCAGGAATCGTCATGTGCGAACCTCGCGATTGCACCGCAAGAGGTGTCGGACATGGTGGATCGCATGTCCGGGTTCGTCCAGTGATGGCGGAAAGGCCGGCGCTGGTAAAGCACTGGCCGCTGCGCTCGAAACAAAACACGCCGCTGGACATGGAGGCGGTGGCTGACGATGCCGACAAAACGCGCCTCCACAAAGCGTTTTCTTCGCCGGATCCAGTGCTTCGCTGGATCCCTGCTTCTATGACGGATTGCGGACCTCGCGGACCATCAAAAAATGCGCCCATGACAGCGGACGAGATCCGCCAGGCAGTCGACATGGGAAAATTCGAGCCGTGTCCTGCCAACAGGTGGGTACCCAGGCGCAACTGCCTGAGGAGTGCATGGCGTGAACGTGTTCACGGTGCCCGAGGTTGAAGGGCAGACGGCGCCTCATCACGGAGCCGCTGCTGAATCGGGTGATCCCCGACACATCACGTGCCACGCGTCCACTACGACACCCGCGCTCGGAAGGCGGCAGCGGTTGCGATACGCCCGCTACATGATGCAGATCGATTTCGAAGCTTATTACGACGCTATCCCGATCGCGGCGACACTCCTCAACAAGTTTCGTGTTTCGAGCACGACATGACGGACGCTGCTGCCGTGTGCGGACGCTTCCGACCGGTTGCGCGATGGAGCGTTGCCGTGGAGTCAGGCCGTGACGCTGGACGATCGTCGACATCGACACGCCAGTCACCATCACCACCCTCATCGACAACATTCGCTGATCGCAGCGAAGGAGGGTCAGGAACGTGAGTTCCTGATGGCGGTACGCGCGGTGCGTGGCGCGCATCAAGGCGGCAAACCTCATGACGTCACCAAACCGCGACGAGTTGGAGGTGATGTCCGACGAGGCGATCTTGCAGATGGCAGAGTGCCAATACGGTGTCGTCTTGGTGAGGACCGTGGAACGGACATGAACGTCTGATTTCCGGAACTCGGTCAAGACAGGTGGCGAAGATGCAGATTGCGCTGCGGAAAACTTCCACACGATTCGCAGTTTGGCGTCGCTGATCTCGCTGATATTTTCGCGCTCCACACCACCCAGGTGAACCCGGCTCGCGCCTTCAAGCTCTTGAGAACCTACCGCGGCATATTCCGTCCTGACGTTCAGGGCTTCGACTGGGACGACCCAGTGCCATACATTGACTCGGCGGTTTCGCGCACGCTCCAGGAGATTGGCGGAGCACTTGTGCACAACCAGTGGTGGAGAATATCGGATGAACGTCACCCGTCCTATGACGAGGCGGCCTACGACGCGGTGTGTTTCACCGACGCGTCGCTGGAAGGCTGGGGTGCGGTCCCTTCACCTGCGCGAGGCCGGCGCCACAGGGGGTGAGACGTATCGACAACGTTGGACCGAGGACCTGGAGCAGCAGCTCTGCGGTGAGGACGGCGAGGCGACCCGCGTGCTGGAAAAACTGCGAAAATACCAGCAACAATGCCATAGGAATCCGGACGGCAAACTAGGAGATCCGGACCTCGAGACGGACCGGTTCCAGGCGAGGTACTCGGCACATGCGGAACCTCGCGCAGCGCAACTGATGCTGCGAACATTGTGGAACACCATCGCGTTCCAGATGGTGCACGCATCGCGCTGGCAACGGATCACCGGGCGATTGTGATTGCACAAAAGCACCTGAACGGTTTCGGTGGCATCGGCAGAAGGCTATGCACTGAACAAACTTTTCAGTACACATATGACCTCTGGTATGACAGAGGCATCGACGTAGTGTTTTTCTACGTCGAGGTGCGCAGAATCCGGCTGACGCCTACTCGCGCCACTTTGGGGTGGACGCGACGGGATCGCTGGAGGTGGAACGTGTAGCTCCCATCGGTGTGCCGTTTCTCCGTCAAACGTGGTGCCCGCTATGCGAAGAGCAGCCCCGCGAGGAGGGCGGAGAAGTGTGACGACCAACCCCGCACACACACGCACACCATGAGATGAAGAACTTCGAAGGAAGAAAAGATGCAAGAGTGGTTTCTGGCTAACCGCGCGCTATGGGGGCTTCCCCGGTGCCGGTGCCAAGCCACAAGAAAAAACACACAACAGAGATGTAGACGACGTGACGTGTCCCACACGCGACTGGACGCGAAGGGTGGACGAACGGAACCCCAGTTACGCGGCCACGCGGCTGTAGTCGCGTGCCTGCCTTGCCGCTTCCCATCGGGGTCGCGAAGAATCATGCCATGACTTGCCCCACCTCAGGCCACGCCTCCCTCCACTTCCCCTCGGCCTCTTTCTTTCGCGACACATCTCACACAGAGTCAGTACGCAGTTAAGGTTAGGGTTAGGGTTAGGGTTAAGATTAGAAATTAGAGTTAAAATTAAAGTTAAGATTAAGGTTAAAATTAAAATTAAAGTTAAATTAAAATTAGAAATTAGGTTGAAGTTAAGTCAAATTGGGAATTGAAAATTAAAGTTAAATTAAAATTAAAATTAGAGTCAGGAAATTGGAAGGTAAAGTCAAGTCAAAGTTAAGTAATTAAAGTTAGAATTAGAATCAAATTAAAATTAAAATTAAAATTTAAAATTTAAATTAAAATTGAAATTAAAATTAAAATTAAGTTAAAATTAAAATTAAGTTAAAATTAAAATTAAAATTAAAGTCAAGAATTAAATTGGGTCAAATTAGGTTAGGTAAAATTAAAATTAAAATTGAAATTAAGTTAAATTAAAATTAGAATTTAAGTTAGAGTTAAAAGTTAAAGTTAAAGTTAAGGTTAAGTTAAGTCGAATTAAAATTAAATTAAGATTAAGTTAAAATTTAGAAGTTAAGGTCAGGAGTTAGGGTTAAGGTTAAGATTAGGAGTTAGGGTTAAGGTTAGAGTTAGAGTTAGGAGTTAGGAGTTAGGAGTTAGGGTTAGGAGTTAAGGTTAGAAGTTAGGAATTAAGGTTAAATTAAGATTAGGAGTTAAGGTAGAATTAAAATTAAAATTAAAATTAAGATTAAGAATTAAAGTTAGAATTAAGATTAGAATTAGAAATTTAAGATTAGAAGTTAAGAATTAAAATTAAGATTAAAGTTAAAGTTAGAATTAAGGTCTAGGATTAGGGTTAGGGTTAGGAGTTAGGAGTTAGGAGTTAGGGTTAGGTTAGGAGTTAGGGTTAGGAGTTAGGGTTAGGGTTAGGGTTAGGGTTAGGGTTAGGGTTAGGAGTTAGGGTTAGGGTTAGGGTTAGGGTTAGAGTTAGGGTTAGGAGTTAGGAGTTAGGGTTAGGAGTTAGGGTTAGGGTTAGAGTTAAGTTAGGAGTTAAGAGGTTAAGGTTAGGAGTTAAGGTTAAGGTTAAAGTTAGAAATTAAGAGTTAAGAATTAAAAGTTAGAAATTAAGATTTGAAATTAAGATTTAAAATTAAATTTAAGAATTAAAATTTAAGTAAATTTAAGAATTCAAATTAAAGTCAAGTCAGAAGTCAAGTCAGGGTCAAAGATGTAAGTTAAGATTAAGTGAAATTAAAATTAAATTAGAATTAAAATTAAAATTAAAGTTTAAAATTAGGGATTAAGGGTAGGAGATTAGGAGTTAAGGTTTGGAGTTAGGTCGGGTTAGGAGTTAGGAGTTAGGAGTTAGGGTTGAGGGTTAGGAGTTAGGGTTAGGAGTTAGGGTTGGGTTAGGGTTAGGGTTAGGGTTAG